>NW_025106678.1:0-600000 GCF_013123115.1 Colletes gigas
TTTCCCTTGTGCCGCTTTCTATACAAAATCCCAATCCAACTAGCTATAAGAAATTCCTCTTGATATAACAGTCACGGTAGCATTAAGTGCAGTATTTATCGTTTTAGTGTTAAGACTACGCGTGCTCTGCGCTGAGCCATTAGTCTAAGTTTATATTGTTTAATGTAACCATTTGTACGTTTAGGTTTATTGTACCATTGTATATATATTTAAAATTGTTCTGGCACAATAAACGTATGTTTTCAAAAGTGGTCAGTATCCCCGCCTGTCACGCGGGAGACCGGGGTTCGATTCCCCGCCGGGGAGAGTGTATTATTTTTTTGATTTTATAGCTTATATATAGTTAAGTCTATTTTATTGTACTACATATATATCTAACACCCTCCCCATTATTTTCCACTCACCACTCATGTATAGTTTTTCCCTTGTGCCGCTTTCTATACAAAATCCCAATCCAACTAGCTATAAGAAATTCCTCTTGATATAACAGTCACGGTAGCATTAAGTGCAGTATTTATCGTTTTAGTGTTAAGACTACGCGTGCTCTGCGCTGAGCCATTAGTCTAAGTTTATATTGTTTAATGTAACCATTTGTACGTTTAGGTTTATTGTACCATTGTATATATATTTAAAATTGTTCTGGCACAATAAACGTATGTTTTCAAAAGTGGTCAGTATCCCCGCCTGTCACGCGGGAGACCGGGGTTCGATTCCCCGCCGGGGAGAGTGTATTATTTTTTTGATTTTATAGCTTATATATAGTTAAGTCTATTTTATTGTACTACATATATATCTAACACCCTCCCCATTATTTTCCACTCACCACTCATGTATAGTTTTTCCCTTGTGCCGCTTTCTATACAAAATCCCAATCCAACTAGCTATAAGAAATTCCTCTTGATATAACAGTCACGGTAGCATTAAGTGCAGTATTTATCGTTTTAGTGTTAAGACTACGCGTGCTCTGCGCTGAGCCATTAGTCTAAGTTTATATTGTTTTAATGTAACCATTTGTACGTTTAGGTTTATTGTACCATTGTATATATATTTAAAATTGTTCTGGCACAATAAACGTATGTTTTCAAGTGGTCAGTATCCCCGCCTGTCACGCGGGAGACCGGGGTTCGATTCCCCGCCGGGGAGAGTGTATTATTTTTTTGATTTTATAGCTTATATATAGTTAAGTCTATTTTATTGTACTACATATATATCTAACACCCTCCCCATTATTTTCCACTCACCACTCATGTATAGTTTTTCCCTTGTGCCGCTTTCTATACAAAATCCCAATCCAACTAGCTATAAGAAATTCCTCTTGATATAACAGTCACGGTAGCATTAAGTGCAGTATTTATCGTTTTAGTGTTAAGACTACGCGTGCTCTGCGCTGAGCCATTAGTCTAAGTTTATATTGTTTAATGTAACCATTTGTACGTTTAGGTTTATTGTACCATTGTATATATATTTAAAATTGTTCTGGCACAATAAACGTATGTTTTCAAAAGTGGTCAGTATCCCCGCCTGTCACGCGGGAGACCGGGGTTCGATTCCCCGCCGGGGAGAGTGTATTATTTTTTTGATTTTATAGCTTATATATAGTTAAGTCTATTTTATTGTACTACATATATATCTAACACCCTCCCCATTATTTTCCACTCACCACTCATGTATAGTTTTTCCCTTGTGCCGCTTTCTATACAAAATCCCAATCCAACTAGCTATAAGAAATTCCTCTTGATATAACAGTCACGGTAGCATTAAGTGCAGTATTTATCGTTTTAGTGTTAAGACTACGCGTGCTCTGCGCTGAGCCATTAGTCTAAGTTTATATTGTTTAATGTAACCATTTGTACGTTTAGGTTTATTGTACCATTGTATATATATTTAAAATTGTTCTGGCACAATAAACGTATGTTTTCAAGTGGTCAGTATCCCCGCCTGTCACGCGGGAGACCGGGGTTCGATTCCCCGCCGGGGAGAGTGTATTATTTTTTTGATTTTATAGCTTATATATAGTTAAGTCTATTTTATTGTACTACATATATATCTAACACCCTCCCCATTATTTTCCACTCACCACTCATGTATAGTTTTTCCCTTGTGCCGCTTTCTATACAAAATCCCAATCCAACTAGCTATAAGAAATTCCTCTTGATATAACAGTCACGGTAGCATTAAGTGCAGTATTTATCGTTTTAGTGTTAAGACTACGCGTGCTCTGCGCTGAGCCATTAGTCTAAGTTTATATTGTTTAATGTAACCATTTGTACGTTTAGGTTTATTGTACCATTGTATATATATTTAAAATTGTTCTGGCACAATAAACGTATGTTTTCAAAAGTGGTCAGTATCCCCGCCTGTCACGCGGAAGACCCGGTTTCGATTCCCCGCAGAGGAGAAATTATTTTTGTTTTAGTAATCTTTTTTTCTCTCAGTGACTGTCATACTATACTCATGTCTCATCAATCTTTAACATAACCTGTTCTACATCTAATTATTTCTAACTATGTAGCAAACTACAATACATATTCCTCCCCCTTTACATGTAACTTCATTTAATTATGCTTTGTCTAATTTTTTTCAGTGTCACATTTCTATACAAAAAAATTAAATCTTGCCCCTATTATAAATAATTATCCTTAAACCTATCTTATAAGTAGTATTAAGTAAAATGGACATTTCTCTAATATTAAGATAATGTGTGCTCTATGTTGAGTCATTAGTCTAAGTTGTATTTCTTGATATAAGATAGCTGTATATACATTTAGGTTCGTTGTACTCCCTTGTATATATATTTATAATAATTCTGTGGCCCAATAAACATTCATTACAAAAAAGTACCTTCACCTATCACATGGGAAACCAAGGTTTGACTCCTCATTGGGAAAATTTACATTTGTATCGCTTTTAGCAATATTACTTGCAAATTTACATATTTTAACTTTCCTTTGACCTTACTTAACCTTTTCTTTCTTTCATCATGACAGTATCCCTCTTGTACCTCTTTTAATTAATAAATGTCCTAATTGGTTCAATATTTGTCCCAACATACAATTTACCACTCACCCAAACAGCATGCAACATATTTCTAAAAATAAAAGATTTATCTTTTGCCAAAGGTTTTGTGGATATAGTCAGGTGGTTTTCGGACTTAATATATTTTGAAATTATTATAACCTTCTCTATTTTTTGTTTAATAAAATCGAATTTTATATCAATATACTTGACTGATAGCTGCTTAGTTAATTATATGAATTGTAATAGAATTCTACTTTAGGGAAGGACAAACTTACTACTTGTTGCTTCTTTGGCAACAAGGAAACAATGCACCCAAACACCATGATAAACCCTGATGCAGGCTTCCTATTATTTTTCACTACTTCAATCGGAATTAACAAAGGTACACACACTACTGTTACAAATAATATAAGGGTTTAATTATAAATTTATTATAAATGGACATTACAATGATATTGCAATGATATTGTAATGATATTACAATACGATTGACTCTACCGAAGGCTGTGTCGCGACCAGTGTGGCCAGATCGGGCATAATTGAGTGCATCGAAATCGACAACAGTGACGACGAACTTCCTTAGCGTCTAACGGAATGGTGGGGATAGCAGGCATACACTACCGCACGAGCCACGTGTACGTGAGCTCGGCACTTCGCACAACTTCGGCAAATCGATAAAGAACGCTAGTGTGAGCCTTTCCTTCTTGCTCTTGTAAAAGACAAAACAACTGAAATACGACCTCGCGATAAGTGGCATACGATTCCAAGTCTCGACTGCACCAGCATTTTTACTTTCCGACCTATATGTAAGGTATAAGGAAATTTATAAAGTATCATAATGAAAAAAAATTTTGAAGTTTTTTTTTAGCGGAAATACACGTTTTAGGACCCCCCTGATCATATTGTGACTATCGAAAAAAAAGACATTTTTTTTGTTCCTCAACGACTAACAATAAGTGAATTGCAATAACGAAAAAAATATTTCGAAATTTTTTTTTAGCGGAAATACACGTTTTAGGACCCCCTCATCATATTGTGACTACTACAAAAAAACATATTTTTTTTTTGTTCCTATGCTATTGACATGATTGCGTCTAAACGGCTGAATGAATTTCAATGAAACTTAACATTTAAGTTTTATGTTCTCGTTTTAAGGTCTCATTATATTTTAAGCGTGATCAGCTCCCATATAATGATGATTATACGGTTTTAGTTTTATAATTATTTCGATACATACACATCATTTGTAACAAATTTTTAAAGCGATTTATATAAATCTTAAGAAGGATTAAGATCAAATATATTTTTCTCCTATCTTTCCTAGACAGGAAAAATTAAACGAAATCTTATGCCTTGCATACCTACCTAAACCACATAAAAAACGTATTCCACAAATATTTTAGAATAATGTTGTTCAAAGCAGTCTTACTCGTAAAGGGTTAATTAAGGGTTAATTAAAATGAAAAACCACTCTTAGCCAGTACCGTGCACGCTACAGAAATAGATTACTACTGACTTTTCCCACTATGTTTTTTAATAACCGTATCAAATTGTTACACACAATCAAATGTTATATATTTGACTTAACTTTACATAACAAAATAATTGTAACGATAGGTAAAAGAATAACGTGCACGCTACCGTTCAATGGAAACCACGGGAAGGTGGTGGTCACTTCCATCAGGAGGGAAATGTAAAAAATTGTTATTTCTTTGTAACATTATCACATGCCGTATATTAAAATGTTTTTATTAATGTAATGAAATTACAATATAATGAAAAACTAACTCGTGAATGCATTAATTTTTATTAATATACACACGAGCCATAAAAATGGAAAAATGATATAATTGTTTACATTTCCAAAGGATGGGATGTCGGGATAGGACGTTTGCGATTAAGCTGGCACGTTATGTCGTGCATTGTTGCTCTTACGGTACCGTGACGTAAGTGTAACAAGGCGCGACATTCTACGTCATAGCCACACTATCTACAGCAAGCAATTTCACTAACTAAAAATATACGGCAAAATATAAGCAAATAAATGAAGAAAGAAAATGATAGTTAGAGCAAGCAGAATAGTATTTACAGCAAGCGAAATACGTAAAAAAAGTAACAACGCGAGACAAATTGAACGACTATTTACATATTAGCGATGTCCAAAAAAAAATATTTTGGACATCACTAACAAGACTGCGGTTGCAGTGTAAGCGCTTTCGCGTGACGTTATGGCACATACATGCATCACACCTTGTTGCGCCTACGTCACGGTACCGTTGACGTAACAAGACCAGTCTACCGCGACGTCGCATGAAAACGTTTATACTGTCATTGCAGCCTAATAGTACGAATTTACTAAAGAGCTTTTCTCTGGAGAGAAAAATCTCTCTAGAGAAAAGCTCTGTAGTAAATCGGTACCTTAATTTTCGTCATATGACGTAGCGGGAAAATTCTCAAAGTTATTGTCATATGTTGCGTTTAATCTTAAATTACACTTTTGCTTCTTAGCAAATCTATGATATAAATTTTTGGAATACAATAGAGCTAGATGATCGTCATCTACCTCCATGGGTTGAGAGTTTTCCCTCTGCGCCTTTAACGAAGATTTCACAACGCAAATAGAGTTGACGCTGGCCGAAGAAAGTTTATTCCGTTTCTTTGTTTTTATGTCAGGTAACATGGAAAACAATCTTTCTGCATCGGCATTGGAATTTGGAAGTGATCTAATTGTATTTACTAATTTCATCAATTCAGGAAATTTAATTTTATAGTCCAAATTTCGCGTTAATAAAATTGTTTTCCAGAAACCATCGAATTTCATCTCGATAAGCGTCTGTCTACCTTTCGTTGTAAATTCCAAAGGCAATACTGACCATTCTGTTTGCAGTCCTTCTTCGTCGAAACCGCCGAATTTCTTAGCGATTAAGAGAACATTTCTGAAGGAAATGTCTCTATTTGTATCATTTAATATAAAAGTTGGTTCAAAAACATACAACATGCTAAGAAATTCGTTTGCAGCTGTAATATAAAACATTAAACAATTTTTCCTTACGGTTTCTACGATGTCGGACTTGCCTTCTGCATTCAGTTGATGCAGAAAATTAAGACACTCTGTTCCTAAATTTATACTATTAAATGGAAGTTGATTTTCGACTACAGAAAAATTCATCATTCTTACTAAATCCATGTGTTTCAAAAGCTGCGGTTTCAGAAAATTGCGTAATATATCGCATAAAAGTTCTGCCGCAGTCTTTTGAAGCAAATGAATTCTTGTCTCTTGAGTTTGACAGAAAATGCTAAATTTATAAAAAAACTCAAGAGCGTAATTTAGAAAATAAAGATATGCTTTGGCCTCTGGATTTTGCATCGAGATTAACAGACGTTCCCCGGACTCTGATTTCTCGCTTATTGTCAATTCTTGCAAAAAAAGCAATACAGACTCCCAATTCTCTAAAAGTGTAACTACGGATGTATAATGCGATAACCATCGCGTAGATATAGCCCAGTTCCCATAGGTTTTTAAAAGGCAATAATTAGAAATAAAGTTCTATTGACTGAATAGCAGTACATATATAGACGTCAATTTAATATATTTCATTTTGCAGAAATGAATTAAGAGGGGAATCAAAAAAAAAGGAAAGAAGAATATAGACGTTCTAATATATGGCATGTGATAATGTTACAAAGAAATAACAATTTTTTACATTTCCCTCCTGATGGAAGTGACCCCCACCTTCCCGTGGTTTCCATTGAACGGTAGCGTGCACGTTATTCTTTTACCTATCGTTACAATTATTTTGTTATGTAAAGTTAAGTCAAATATATAACATTTGATTGTGTGTAACAATTTGATACGGTTATTAAAAAACATAGTGGGAAAAGTCAGTAGTAATCTATTTCTGTAGCGTGCACGGTACTGGCTAAGAGTGGTTTTTCATTTTAATTAACCCTTAATTAACCCTTTACGAGTAAGACTGCTTTGAACAACATTATTCTAAAATATTTGTGGAATACGTTTTTTATGTGGTTTAGGTAGGTATGCAAGGCATAAGATTTCGTTTAATTTTTCCTGTCTAGGAAAGATAGGAGAAAAATATATTTGATCTTAATCCTTCTTAAGATTTATATAAATCGCTTTAAAAATTTGTTACAAATGATGTGTATGTATCGAAATAATTATAAAACTAAAACCGTATAATCATCATTATATGGGAGCTGATCACGCTTAAAATATAATGAGACCTTAAAACGAGAACATAAAACTTAAATGTTAAGTTTCATTGAAATTCATTCAGCCGTTTAGACGCAATCATGTCAATAGCATAGGAACAAAAAAAAAAATATGTTTTTTTGTAGTAGTCACAATATGATGAGGGGGTCCTAAAACGTGTATTTCCGCTAAAAAAAAATTTCGAAATATTTTTTTCGTTATTGAAATTCACTTAGTCGTTTAATGCATTCATGTTAATAGCATAGGAACAAAAAAAATATCGTTTTTTTCAATAGTCACAATATGATCAGGGGGTCCTAAAACGTGTATTTCCGCTAAAAAAAAACTTCAAAATTTTTTTTCATTGTGATACTTTATAAATTTCCTTATACCTTACATATAGGTCGGAAAGTAAAAATGCTGGGGCAGTCGAGACTTGGAATCGTATGCCACTTATCGCGAGGTCGTATTTCAGTTGTTTTGTCTTTTACAAGAGCAAGAAGGAAAGGCTCACACTAGCGTTCTTTATCGATTTGCCGAAGTTGTGCGAAGTGCCGAGCTCACGTACACGTGGCTCGTGCGGTAGTGTATGCCTGCTATCCCCACCATTCCGTTAGACGCTAAGGAAGTTCGTCGTCACTGTTGTCGATTTCGATGCACTCAATTATGCCCGATCTGGCCACACTGGTCGCGACTGAACTGACAACAGTGATAACTAACTACGCAATAAACCGCAGTACCGCACTCTCTCGTTCGGCGGCGCAATAGATTGAACGCGGTAAATTTAAATATAACACTACCATTACTTTTATTGGTATCAAATATTAACGTTGACTGTAAAGTATTCTTAATGTACATTCAAGCTCTCTTAATTACTTAACAAAATACTTAATTGACATAGTTTTGATAACGGTTTACATTTGATACACTAGTGCATGAAATTCATGCCATTTTAATCCTAGCCAGATTTTTCTAGTTGTAAGATAGCGCCTCTAACGATCAAACCCTCAACCAATACACACGATTTGAAGAAAAACGTAAGTATGTACAATATACGCCAGATAATATGGGGTCAATTAAATTAACAAATTACTTAGTAGATATATGACAAACAATATTAATCTTATACGATCGAAAACGATCATAAATCGTGTGTATTAGTTTGAGGGTTTGGTCACTAAAGGCGGTATCTCACGACTGTAAAAATCAGACTCACAGTAGACTTGCCCATCAATGTTTTTCTTGTGATTTCTACCCTATGTAACTTATTACTATACATGCTATAGTTCAAAGATGGCGTCTACCGTTAGTTGTTACGCTTTTTCCTCCGACGGTGATTATTTCGCGCATTGTGGAAACGATGGAAAATTAAAAATTTGGGATACCTTCACCAGCCGTTTAAAGCAAGAATATGTTTCAAATTTTCATCTGTCCTCTCCATGTTGCATTTTGGCCTGGCTTTATGTCAACACTTCGTCAACAAATGCTACGGTAAACCATGTGCTTTTTTTATTCTACATTACAATAAATCTTCACTATTCTCTGAATCTATTCTGCGTATCATTATATATATAAATTAAGTTAAAACCTCTCGTTTTCAATCAAGAATACCCATATTACTTTCCTACTTCTTCCACTAATGTTCCATTTTATAGATATTGAGGTTAGGTTCTTAGTACAATTTATAATTTTGTTTAGATTTACATAAAAATTAACTCTGAGGATAAATTTCTATTTTTGGAATATTTAAAATAAAATAATTTCGTTGAAAAATGTATCTGTGATTCTAGAATTTAGTGACATTTCTCAATTTTAATTCTAATTTTTGTTTAATTACCGAAATAAACAATCTATTGGGAGAATTTGTGAAACTAATATATTTTTTGTTATCTTTTTGCAAAATTGGATTAAGAATTAAATTAAATTCTCCACTATGCAACTTTCATAAATTTATGTAAAAATATATTGGTAATCTATTTTTTCCATAGTATCTTCTTGTATGCTATTAACCCTTTCTGGATGAGGTTTTACATTTACTATCATCATTTCATTTAATGCAGCAATAGTTTGTTTATATAATATTGAAGTGTGCTAAAGAGACAATGACTTTTATTGTAAGTCAAACATGTGTAACTCAATATTTTTGAAACTGTATTATTTTTATTTAGTGCAATATGTTTTAAAACATTTATTTACACATAAACCTATTGTTTATCATCTACAGATTTACAAATTTCAGTGCTTTACCAAGTAGGTACCCATACTCTTATTTTTTTCAGCCACATACATGGCATCTTATTCTTTTCTTTATTTTTAATCTTTAGTTCTAGATAAAATGGTATACACTTAGTTTAAGTAAAAAATAGTACCAAAATTTTAATATTATTGTATGGCCAATAACTTCCATATTACTATGTCAAATGCAACAATTTTTATGGTGTAGAATAATAAAAGTACCATTTGGTCCCATCCATATAATACATATTGTTGTTATAATCAATAACTGTTAATTTTACACTTAATTTTTATCCTTTCATTTTTTGTAATTATTCATAATGAAGTTGTAGAAATTTCAAGATAATCCATCAGTGAAAAGTTATCAAAATGGTAAATAAAAATTATATTTTTAGGAGTGAGATTTAAGAAATTTTGTTAACCAATGTCCATTGTCATAATCATACTAAAAAAAACATACGAATAAAATTTGAATTAACTCCAACCCCATTCGAAACATAGCACCATCTCTATTTTTTTCTACCGGCTGAAGTATCGAAGTATACAGGGTGTTCGGCCACCCCAGGGAACAATTTTAATGGGAGATTCTAGGGGCCAAAATAAGACGAAAATCAAGAATACCAATTTGTTGATCGAGGCTTTGTTAAAAAGTTATTAACGTTTAAAGTTCCGCCTGTAGAACGGCAATCTGCGAACAGCTGCGCACGCATGATAGTGGTTCTCATTCACAAAACTGTAAGACTGTCGATACGTCAGTAAGTAAAGTTTCTCACGTTAAATGAGAACCACTATCACGCGCACGCAGCTGTTCCACAGACGGAACATTAAACGCTAATAACTTTTTAACAAAGCCTCAATCAACAAATTGGTATTCTTGATTTTCGTTTCATTTTGGCTCCTAGAATCTCCCATTAAAATTTTTCCCCGACCGAACACCCTGTATACAAAGTTTCGTATCCTTTACTTTTCCATCCTCTCCCTTTTTTGTAAATATTAAAAAAAGAAGATTGAAGAATGAAAAAATCTTATGGCTATGTACAAGTATAACTATGTTTATACATAACATTCTAGCCTTCACCATGGAAAAAACGCAAAAAGAAGTCAATTTCAGAGGAATCCAATTCCAAAGGGATTGTTGCAATGGGTTCTACAAACGGGAAAATCACGCTTTATGACACAACATCTTCAGTCACTACTCAGCTGGATGGTCATTCCGGTACAGTTACCGCGGTGACGTGGTCTGAAAATGTTGGTCTATTCACTGCAGCGGATGATCACCACATTATTCATTGGAACCTTAAAGAAAATGGAATAAAATACAAATGGAAATCCGGGAGAGGAAAAACAACGTCTTTGGCCCTCTCTAAGGATGGGGATAGTTTACTGTCCGGGGAGAGAATTATTAAGTGGTGGGATCTATCTACGAGACAATTAGTCAGAACATTCACGGGCCATGCTAATCAAATAACATGCCTTTGTACTCTTAAGATGCCATCTGGAAGCAATTATGTAATTAGTGGAGCTTGTGGCGATGGCTGCCTTAATGTTTGGGCTTTAGACGAAGTAAGAAATTTTTCATTGCTCTAAACATCACTAGTGACGGTTACTGATGAACTTAATAAAGAAACTGATACTTCAAAACTTTAGAATAATTTTGAGGATTTTGAGGAAATTTAAATAGATTATAGTTCTTCAATAAATTTTATTTCCCCGAAATCGGCGCATGGCGCTTAAAAGTGATGTTCCTCGTTACTAATTATGAAAAATCTTTGCAGAATAAAAACGATAGATCCCCCGCGACAAGCTTAGCTTTACAGGACGACGCAACAAGCGTTTCTGTAAATGTCTCTGAGGAGTCGGAGGTAGTTGTTCTGGCAGTGACTAGATCAGGACAAGCACACTTATTTCAGTATCAACCAAACGGTCGCACAAAACCGTTGAAGCCTAGCTTAAATATTGCAGTAGCTTCCGACGTTAGTCCGAAAGACACTGTCCAACAAATTCCTATCTTAGATGCAAAACTAACAAGAGAGCAAACGTTGCTCTTAACGTACGGTACATATCTGAATCCTACATTCGAAAGAGTGACTCCAGATTTCTCTGATAAAGTGCAATGCCTGGTGCGTTCAGAGAATAGGAGAAACAAAGACAGAAAAGATGAAATTTCTAAGGTGAAGACTCCCTTAATTGAGGATAATGTTGAGTACCTTGCACCGGGTATGTTATTGAATTTCATTAGTTTTGTAATTTTCCATTTATTCCTTTGTCCATAACAGCTCATTAATGAAAAATTCTCAAGAATACTTCTAAATGGTATTTATTCAACTTAGAAATGAAGGTTTGTTGAATTTATTTAACATAGGAATAATTGGAACCACAACAAAACGGGATAGGAATAGCAGTTCAGGATCACAATTATTATTGAAAGACAGATTGGAAAACCTCAGCTTAAATGGTGAAAGCAGCCCTGCTGGAAAAACTACTACCTCAGGTAGCAATAGAGCACAACTTTTAATTCAAGGCTTGAATAGTAAAGACAAGACTATTCTGACCAATATTTTTCTCACAAGAAACGAGTCCATTATTAGGAACTCTATTGCTAAACTACCAATACAGGCGATTGGACCATTACTCAAAGAGCTAACCATCTTGCTCCAGGGTAAAACTTACGCGTAAGATTTCCATGAATCAATTAGTTTTTATTAAGTTCAGTATGTCTGTTATATTATCCACTTCTAGAGAAATATTTTTACCAAAAAATTTTAATTTCATTTTACGTACGTTTTACTTATTACTGTCGTTATATTGTAGGAGCAAAGTTGCGGTGAGATGGTTGGAGGCATTATTGATGACACATGCGGGTCATTTTTTGTCACAAGCCGATCTTATGCAATCGTTTGGTGCAATTTTGAGTTTAATAGATGCCAAATTGGCTCTCTTGTCGGAGCTCTCGAAACTTAAAGGCCGCATATCTCTCGTTACTGGCCAAATTTCTCAGACAACCGAAGAGCACCACAAGGACGTTGATGAAAACTGTCTTGTCTATCAGGATTCAGGTTTGTACTAATTGTTCTGTTTTTAAACCATTTGAGAATATACGTTTCCTTTTATAACTTCTAATTTGAATTTTATTGAACCCGAAACATACACAGATTCCTCTGACGAAGATGGCGGGATAGAAGATGAAGATATAGAAAGCGAATCTGATGAAAATTGGGAAGAAATGTCTAATCAGGAAGACCAAGATGATCAAGAGGAACAGAATGACCAAGATGTTAGAAGTACGAATTCCGATAACGAAGATGAATCTATATCCAGTTAATTATTAATTTAGGTAAATTTTGCGAACAAAAGTAGTGGAATAAGTGATAAATTATATATACTATGAAACGTTTTTATAAATAATTATATAACAAAATTTTAATTTTGTGTTCCTTTCCAGTAAATATTCAAGTTCCTGGATATATAAAATATGAAAAAAAGAGAGAAATGAAATGTTAAATAAATGATGTTTTTTACACGAATTATTGTCATTACATTATCTGCACCATTTGTTTGTAGTTATACCTTAAATTTGTTTTTCTAATTTTCAATCATTTTACGACTGGAATTCATGTCTAGAACATTTGACATTTAATATTCAAAACAAATAGCAGAATTTATGTTACATAGGAAATGTTGAAGATAATGAAAATAATTTAAAATTTGTAGTTTCTATTATTTTTAATATTATTATACTCTGTTAGCGATGTTAAGATGTGTAAATAAAATTTTCTTCAAAAGTTTATGTCGTTTTTGAACGTCCGCGCCCTTTGGTATGCACCTGTCACAACCGGACTTAATCCAATAAATTATTACAGTTTTGAGGTTAGGTGAGCGTATTAGAAGTTCTATGTCGCTTGACAATTTGTCCAAAAAATAGCAGTCGTGGAAGATTTTATTAATTTTTTTTAAAACAGTGATATTTGATTGAACGTAATCATTCAGGTGCTTCTAAAAGAATTTATGTACTATGGTAAGGAAAATAAGATTTAATAAAAATTATTTACCATAGGTTAGAAGTTACCTTTTCAATAGATTTTGAATATACGAATATAAACCGAAATTTAAAAAATATTGTTTTTAAAGAGAATATAAATTAAGTAAAGAAGAATATAAATTAAAATGTGTATTATAAATAAAAATACATAATATAATTCATTACTGATTTCTTATATCATTAGTAATGTTAAAATATGTATAACTCCTTTTTCAGTCAAATGTAAAACACGACATTGACCTTCCAAATACAATTTCTGACCTGCTATTAGAAAAACATGTAAAGTTTTTACTGTCTTATGGTGCTGATAAGGATGAATATGTAAGTATGATGATTTCTTATCTATCTACATAGAGAATAGGTATATACAATATAATTATTAAAGTTAGCCTAGTAATATAGGAGGGATTGATATCACTAAATAATACTGAAAACAGAACAAGATCAACACAGACCATTCCTTTTTTCTTGTAATGGTTTGTGTTGGATTAGTTCAACTATGTATGACAAATATGAACAACTAACAAAAACATAAAAATATGCTAGATATATTGTACAACGGAACACTTGAGGATGTCTGGTATGTACTGGGGTCTAACAGCACTAGATCTTATGGGCAAACTGGACCAAACCAACCGGAACGAAGTCCTTGAATTTATAGCCCAATGTCAAACAGAAAGTGGTGGAATTGCATCCAGTTTACAACATGATCCACATCTTCTCCACACATTAAGCGCAATACAAATACTTTGTATCTTTGATGCTCTTGATGTTATAGATGTGGAAAAAGTTGTAAAGTATGTAAAAGAGAGACAACAACCAGATGGGAGTTTTACCGGTGATATGTGGGGTGAAGTTGATACAAGATTTTCATTTTGTGCAGTGGCAACTTTATCACTTTTAGTTAGTAATAGATATAATGTAAAAATTTTAACTAATTTTACCAAACAAGCAGACTCGAAGTAAAATGGAGGAACATTGTTTTAGAATCGATTGGATGCTATAGACGTTAATAAGGCTGTTGAATTTGTGATAAAATGTATGAATTTCGATGGTGGGTTCGGGTCAAAACCAGGCGGCGAAAGCCACGCCGGTATGATCTACTGCTGCGTGGGACTTTTATCGATAACTGGTAATTCGTTTCTACGGGGACAAGAATTTCGAGGTTATTATAATAAAATAATGTTTTTAGATTGCCTTAGTTTGGTAGACGCGGATCAGTTAGGTTGGTGGCTTTGCGAACGGCAACTTCCCTCTGGCGGTTTAAACGGAAGACCAGAAAAAGCGCCCGACGTTTGTTATTCTTGGTGGGTTCTTTCGGCGCTTACTATACTCGGGCGTCTTCATTGGGTTAACAAGGAGCAATTGGTATGTTTCCAAAACGAAATAATTTCTTTTGCGCGGTGATTAATTAATTAAATTGTTCTCCGTGAAAGTAGACACCGCGGCGGTAGTCTTTGATTAGTCTTGAATGTTGTAGAGTAGGTTGTTTTTAAGGCCTGTATGTTAAAACGATTGTAACGATGGACGTTAGGAAGAAATTTAAGTTGAACTGTTACACCGTGACTAAGGCTGTGCGGGTAGCCCGAAACCCGGATTGGAACTGACAAGATTGCGACGGATTTGTTTCGGGATCATTCGGGACAATTCGGTCCGAACTCGAAATCTACCGAGCTCCTCTCCAATTCGCCGATCTCTTGACAGCTCGAACCCGTATTTCGGGCTACCTAGCTGCTATAAATTATGCTACTCAACATTGATTAATTACTCATAATTTAAACAAAGGAAAACTAGAGGAAATTTATTAAATTCATGCTAACATTGAATCGCAGGTAAAATTTGTACTAGCATGCCAAGACATGGAATCAGGAGGATTTAGTGATCGTCCAGGAGATGTTGCTGATCCTTTCCACACTCTTTTTGGATTAACAGCACTTTCTCTTTTAAATGCTGATTATCCTCTAAAAAGAATTAACCCTACATATTGCATGCCAGAATATGTTATCCAGAGGCTACGTCTCAAACCTTCAAGATTAGATCAAAGTGATTAACATTTTGTTTAAAAGGTTTGACCTTCTGTAAAATTAAGTTTCTATTAAATAATGCAAGAAAAAAAAAAAAATACAAAAAATCTTTTACACAAATTGTTTTATTTATTTCTTTATCTACAGATTTTTAATATTTTATAGTACTCTGTTAACAGCATATATTGTAATGTGTTATTACTACCAAAATATATGCTCAACGCAATTTTATGTAAATAAAGTACATTGTCGAACGTTAGTAAGGAAATATTGAATTAACACGTTAAACGCCATGTTGGTTCCCAAGGATCGACAGTATCACATTTAAAAAAAAATATATAATGTTAAAAAATACGTTACTACACATTGTTTTGCGTTTTACGTGTTAATGTGGAAATTATAAAACTCCTAACGACGATGTTATTTAAAGGAAACAACGAGGACTTTTTTAATTCATTGGAATAAAATTATGAAATCAATAAACCCTTATTAAACTATAATATTAATTCTCCAGCCGGCAGTTCTACGAAAATCGTGTCTAAATAATATATTTGCGATTATTTCGGAAACTAAGACCGAGCGGCGGTAAAATCAAAATCAAATCTATGATTCTAAATAATTAACACTTCTATTTTATCATTTTTTGCGAAAATAAACTAAAATGTACTAAAAGTACTTGGATAAAGAAGAAACTCTTGTTTGTACCGGAAGTTGGCTTCTGGTGCTCAACTACCGACCCGGTATTTCCGGTACTTTGTAGCAGTGTATCTCGAAAGACACTAGCGCACCAATATAAAGCGCGGCAATATTTAAAATGTAATAAATAAAATAAGTGAAATGCATATATAAAACGGTTTTTTCCCTATATGTACACTGGAAGATATTGTGTTTGTCGCAAAGTCATGGTGCATATATGGTGTATAATAAAACTGACGTTGTACATAGTTATTTCAAAACCCTTTCCTGTTTTAACCTCTTCATCTCACCCTTTATCGAGTTTTCGAAAACTTTTATATAATTAAAAAAAAACAAAATACATTTTCCGTCCTTATATATTTTAATAATGAATTGTACTATGGAATGTAGTTTTTAAATAAATTAATCATCATTTCCCAATCCTCAGTAGTCGTGTTTCATTGTTTCTGATTGCAATTCATGTAAGCTAATTTTATAATTGATTTCATCGTACTCTTTGCTAATAAACTAGAAACATTGTATGGCTGATATTCTGTATTCAATATAAATACTAATAAAATTAAGTTGAACGAATTTAATTCCCGTGCACGACCACTTTGTAAGCCATTGTATGTGGGTGGTGTCTACTAGCGCTATCTAGCGATGTGAATATAAATAAACGTACAACATAAACATGGCTTTCATACATTGGCAATAATATTTCTAGTAAAATAATTTTCTTCCATTTAGATAGTATGAATTTAACAACTTATATTAGACAAAATGTTCATATAAGAAAATATATAAATATAGAAATAATTGTGTAATATATTGATTAGAATAAATTTGTAAATAATTATACAGATACCATAAAATGCCTCATAATTCATTAGACACAGACTATTTAGTAAAGCAATTTCTTTGGTGTACTCCAATGAACATAATGGATTCAATTGTATGCGAATATTATACTGCAGCTACACATGGTTTATTAAAGTATAAACATTTATATATTACTTTCAGATCTCTGCACAAAATATTGGCTGCCTTGCTAATTTTAACAGACAAAAGGAAATTTTGGAAAAGACAGTAAATAATGAACTAATTAAAATGTATCCTGTGAAACGATCTTATCAACAAATGTTTTTGAAATTGCTTATGAGAAAGGTACGATATAAAACCTTAGTTTATATAAAAGAATACTCACCTATAAAATTTGATAATTATTCTTAATTCAGATTGAGGAAACAGGTGGTGAAATTCACGATGAGATGTATGCTGCATATTGCAATTTAATATCTTCACCATTAAATGAATGTATTCATTATCGACACTTTTTGATAGATGACAAAAGTTTGGATTATATAAGTATACAAGAACATGCAAATATTATATCGGAAGGTACAACAGGATTATGCTGTTGGCAGGTATTCCATTATTATTGTTAAATAAAATTATTTCTTTTTGTTACTGTAATATTTGCAATTTATAGGGATCGGTTGACCTAAGCAAATGGTGCATAGAAAACAAAAATGAATTTTCTGGGAAAGTTATCTTGGAACTTGGTTGTGGAGTCGGCTTCACAGGATTGTCTATTATTAAGAAATGTTCTCCAAAACAATATGCTTTCACAGACTGTCACGAAACTGTCTTAAAAATGGTCTCAGAAAATATCAAACTTAATTTATTACACGATAAAAACATAGTACAAATTAAACCAGAATTAAAAGCTGGTAGAATAAAGTTCCAAATGAAATATAATGATACAGATGTTGAAGTAATGGAATTAAACTGGGCAGATATTAAGGAATATTTAACAGAACATTGGATTCTACCGGATATAATAATTGGTGCTGACATTCTATACGAACCAAGTTCATTTCATATATTAGCATCTGGATTGAAGACTTTAGTATCATTTCATAATAGATATGCTATTATTGCAGCAACAATTCGTAATATGGATACTTTTTCACAGTTTCTACATCAACTAGGTATTGTCTCTAACCGACGAAGAAGCTAATTTTTATTTTAGATAATACTTAATAAAATTAATATTTCTTCCTTTTCTTTTTAGAACTACATGATCTCTCTTGGGAAGAATGTAGTACACCAGAGGGAACAATCCATACACAGATAATAAATTCGCCCATTAAAATATTAAAAATTTTTCAAAAAAGATGAATGTAATGCAGGCTTGCTAATAATAGTTTTTAGCAAAGTCTATTCTTACAATTAAAAATAAAAAATTGTAAAGAATTGATTTAATGAAACCGTAATGGCGGAAGAATATTCATTTACTAACCTAATTCTATAATATCCCGGCGTACCCCCATCCCCATTTCGATGGAAAGACACTCGCCATTTTCGCGTGATTTCCATTGAACAATTTGAACTTCAATGGTTTGCACAATAAATGCCGCGAACAAAGTATAACAAATTCGTATAGCAAACGATTACCGTTCATTCTTGTTCCCATCCACACGTCAATCGCTTACCTAATGTAACAACGGCAGATGTAGTCGCCTAGATTGTAATTGCGTACTTACAGTCGATGAAAATACTTTCGTAAATTAACCTTGATAGACCTGGAAATCTATGTGCTTTGTCGAGTCCAAACTGTTAAATGGGGGTTTCCCAGCGGGGTGGTTGACTCTTGGCTACAGGTTCGGCCTCGCTGGATTCGGGTTAGGTCCATTTCTTAGTTTTGTCACGGGACTATGTTTCTTCACGCCTACCCACTTAGAATCCCAGCGGACAAACAAAAATGTCAACCGATTCCGAATCGCTGGCGCCCCGCTGTTAGCCACGCTACCGTTTTGGCCCCCCTGCTGTGTTTACGAGAGTTCTCACATTTCGACCGGCGACTATACGTTCGAGACGATACGAACAACGCGACGTTATATCCGATTGCCATTCAACAGTTATAATTCATCGAAAAAGATTAAAGCTATTTTGAAAATTTCGAAAAAATCCGCACTACAACGTATCTAAGTTTTAGACAAATTTTAAATGTTATTCTAAAAAGCGTCCAATTCCTTACGACACGACACTTCGAAAGGAATATAAGTTTGAAGTAAATCCAAAATGCTTTTACTAGAATAAGGAGAGCAATCGTATAACGAAATTGTAAGGGTTCTGATTTAAGCACTGAATCTTACTTTGAATAGTCTATTAAACAAAACTACAGCGCTTCGTAAGAAGGTACACGTGGCGACGGTTCAAGATACTTTTACGGACAAATGTAGAATCTTATTATGGAGAAACATATTTATGGTAATTATGCAGCAGGTGTCCCTGTTCAACTACGGATTACGAATCAATAGATACTATCGACTACTGCATTATCGATTTACGATTATGTACTTCTTTTTACAAAAGCGGCGCGAATATTTCAAATGATGGAAGCCAAACGCGAAATCCGCAAAATGAATATTTTCAAATATATTATGAATCCAAAGAATAAATTATTGGGTATTAAATGCATGTTATTAGTAGTACTATTTATGCAACTATGTGTATTTAATTTCCTGATGAAAACTAATCCAAACACGACTTTATGCGGATTATTTTTAATTATACAGTACAGTATTGTCTCTATAGAAGCGACGCTCTCGGGGCTCAACGCTCGGCTATATCGTGGACGAGAAACGATTCTTGATACTTTGTTGACGCCTACTGGAGGCGGCGAGTATAGAAAAGAACAGCGAGCATATGACAAAGAGGGACTGAGCGGCCGAGCATCGCCGAATTTGCTATCGCTTCCTTCGCTTCGGGTCGGCTGTAACGAAACACAGGCGATGTTTATGCGAGCCTATACGAAATCGGTGTTCTAATTCTGACCTCTACCTCTCTTGGTAGAGGTCGCAGAATGAAATACTGATTCTGTATAGGCTCGCGTAAACATCGCCTGTGTTTCGATACAGCCGACGTGGAGCCACTTGAGCGATGCATGCCTTTGATTTCTTATTGCGTTAGTAAATAGGACCTAAATTGTATATCGTATTTGGTGTCATTTTAATTAGAAAAGTGTCACGAATATGTTGATGAAGTTCGAAAAAAGGAAGAACAAAAATAAAGATAAATTTCGTTGTTGATTTAATATTGTATATGTACTAGTTAAATCGTGTCATAACTAAAGTACATAGTATCGCTCATTTACTGCAATAGTGATATGACTCAAAAAGATACAAACTTGCGAATTTGAACTGTTTAACCAACTTATTTTACTCTGAGTTCTCTCACGATCTCAGCAAATAAATGATAGGTCAATTAAATTACAATTCCTTTTTTCAGACGAGGATACACTTTAAAGAAAGGACAAATGTATATTATAATTTATGAAAAACAATAATAAAAATTATGTTGTACTTGATCTTAGTTAAATCAGAAAACTGTCACAGACATGTTAAAAGTTTTAAAACAAGAAAAGGAAAAATAAAAAATTTGACAATGCTCGACGACCGACCGTCAAACGGGCCGCTATCCTGGGGAACCGCCCATAGGAAGGCACACTCGCCGGTTCAGCGAGTGCTGGGTTCTAACGGTACGCAGTGGGGATAAGTAGAGGGGATACGATATTTGTCTATATCGTGGACGAGTTCTGAGCTTATATAGAGAAAATACTGTATTGTCTCTATAGAAGCGACGTTCTCGGGGCTCAACGCTCGGCTATATCGTGGACGAGAAACGATTCTTGATACTTTGTTGACGCCTACTGGAGGCGG
Organism: Colletes gigas; assembly: GCF_013123115.1. NCBI lineage: Eukaryota > Metazoa > Arthropoda > Insecta > Hymenoptera > Colletidae > Colletes > Colletes gigas. The sequence goes on from NW_025106678.1 coordinate 20,929, forward strand.
CGAGTATAGAAAAGAACAGCGAGCATATGACAAAGAGGGACTGAGCGGCCGAGCATCGCCGAATTTGCTATCGCTTCCTTCGCTTCGGGTCGGCTGTAACGAAACACAGGCGATGTTTATGCGAGCCTATACGAAATCGGTGTTCTAATTCTGACTTCTACCTCTCTTGGTAGAGGTCGCAAATGAAATACTGATTCTGTATAGGCTCGCGTAAACATCGCCTGTGTTTCGATACAGCCGACGTGGAGTCACTTGAGCGATGCATGCCTTTGATTTCTTATTGCGTTAGTAAATAGAACCTAAATTGTATATCGTATTTGGTGTCATTTTAATCAGAAAAGTGTCACGAATATGTTGATGAAGTTTGAAAAAAGGAAGAACAAAAATAAAGATGAATTTCGTTGTTGATTTAATATTGTATATGTACTAGTTAAATCGTGTCATAACTTCAGTACATATATGTATGTATCGATCGTTTACTGCAATAGTGATATAACCCGAAAAGATATACATAACTTGCGAATTTAAACTGTTTAACCAACTTATTTTACTCTGAGTTGTCTCACGATTTCGGCAAATAAATGATAGGTCAATTAAATTACAATTCCTTTTTTCAGATGAGGATACACTTTAAAGAAAGGTCAAATGTATATTATAATTTATGAAAAACAATAATAAAAATTATGTTGTACTTGATCTTAGTTAAATCAGAAAACTGTCACAGACATGTTAAAAGTTTCAAAACAAGAAAACGAAAAATAAAAAATTTGTATTATTGCACTAGTGTTGCCTTAGTAATTTGAGCCCGTATCGTATGACAATGTTCGACGACCGACTGTCAAACGCGCCGCTATCTTGGGGAACCGCCCATAGGAAGGCATACTCGCCGATACAGCGAGTGCTTAGTTCTAACGGTACGCAGTGGGGATAAGTAGAGGGGATATGATATTTGCCTATATCGTGGACGAGTTCCGAGCTTATATAGAGAAAATACTGTACATTGTTTGAATCGTTTTTGAAACACTTCCAATGGCGGCAATAAAGTTTCCTTAACTGTGTTAACAGCTTTAATCAAATCCCCTTTTTGTCGTTAATTAATATTATCGAAAATAAAATTTTGTAAATCTTTTTATAAAAATTAAAAAATTCGTTATAATTCGATACATTTAATTACAATTTAATTAATTTTAATTACACCACCATAGGGACTGACAAGACAGTACGTGGTACTTTTGTTTCGAACTGTATGGTATAGATGGATCATTTATTGACGCCATTGCAATTGGTTATTATTTGTTATTATATCAGTCGAGCATGTCCAGCAATAGCCTTTAAAAGAAGTGTTCAAAATTTTCTCTACAAACTTTACTTCTTTGTTTCTATTCCTTGTAACTTCGAAAATGGCTGCTCCGAAGATCATCAGCTACCTATACAAAAAGAAACGCCAAACCTTGTCCGTTCCGACGATCCTGCTATAAAAATAATAAACATACATAATTGGAGAAAGATGTATCAAATTTTGAATCGTGGACAAAAGTCTGTATACTCTATAATTCGGAGCTGAAAAGAGTAGATCCGAAAGGTATGTTAGTCCAATTGGTCCAAGTGTTTACTCCGCCCTGGTCACGCCCACGATTAAACAAGATGTATGAAAAGTGTCATTCGTTGGTCGATGCATCACACTTTGACTCCTCCCTGACAGACAATCATTTGAACAGGGCCGTTGCCTCTGTTGGATCATTCCTCTTACCTCGCGATACTCTACGTGTTCTTTTTATCCCCGAGCCCTGAATTGTACACCCAACGACGTTCCCTTTGCGTATCAATCGATCAAAAAATATTTCGTGCATACTTGCTACCGTTTCGCGAGACGGGGAACTGTGAAACCGTGTAAGTTGTTCGAGAACGGCATTCAGCGTTTCCATCCCTCGTTGCGTTCTCTTCCTCGTCTTCTTCTCGGGCCAGTAACTTTTTATGGATAATCCAGAGCCGAGCCGAGCAGACCGTTGGAGGAGCTGCTGAATAGGCAGAAATCCCCGCGGCCAATGGGAGAGCCCGTTCGCGTCTGTGGGAGTGGCCCGCGATGGTGGGCGTGGAGACGACGTCACGACAAGGACGCGACGCGAGCCACACCCACCACGTGCATAGAAAGAGAAAGAGGTGAACCTCGTTGGACGCGGGTCACGCCCACAACGATGGAAATGGAAGAACGTCTTTGGGGGGTGGGTCGAGACGAGGAGCCACGAGTGGAAATAGTTAACGGCGAAACAATAAGGAGATTGCTGGTGGCCGGTATACGTTGGACGCGATTCGAGTCCGTGGCACGACGGAGGTGGAAATAGCTGTGCCGTAACCTGGCGGAAGGGGGAGCGAATGTATGTTTTTGCGTCTACGAGAAAGGATTAGTTGAATCACGAGATTGAGTACGCGTGCAATCGATGGAATTACGACGAAGAAAGACGGCATATTGATTGTTTAACTTTGACGAATAATTTATTCGACACGCTTTGCTTATACAACGTGTAAACTAGGATTTTGCCACTCAATTATGCCAGTATATACTTCGAGGAGTGAGGCAAAAATGTTATAGAAACGTGTAAAGTTAGGAATGATTTCTCTTCCTCCTGAAAAATTAGATTCTTGGCACTTACATTGTTTGTTACAAAAAACTTCTATTATAGAGATTTTGGGGAAAAATGGGGGTGGTATCGAAGCTCGAAGCATGTGTTTCATATTAACTTATGGGGTGGAACCCTTATCTTTGCTCGTATGCAATAGAAATTAATTTTTCCTGAGGTATTTAGTAACTAGGGGTGCGAAGTGGACTTAAATAAAAATCACTACAATGATATCTCAAGTGGAATTTACGCCCTTCTAATTTAGTGGGATCATCGAGAAATTTTGTATTATGAATTGAGATCAAATAACGAAATCATTTCGTCTACTATAAACATTGACTGATTAAAGAAATTGTCAGAATTGAAAAGTTTCAAATCACTCTGGAAAAATTATTTTCGATTGCAGGGGTCAATTACAATAATTTTTGGTGAGTACACACACACCCGTAATCCTACGCATTTTCGAGAAAAAAATTCTTTTCTGAAAATATAATGTGTGACCAGAAATGAAATTGGGTCGAAAAATTACATTGGATGTAAGGTATACGAGTAGACCTTGTCTGTGCTATTGCATAGAAGGACTCAACTCAACCTGAAAGCATAGAGAAGTCACGGCGACGTCTGTGAGGTATTTGGAGGATCACTTAACAATCCACACTTGAATTCACTAATCTAAATGTAAAGTTTGTTGAATAAAGTTTGATCGACTGGTGAATCAGGACTCTGAGGTTTCGTTTGTGGGACTGTGGCGGTCATCCATTATAGACATTACATGGGAGACCTTTACAGGCCTGAGCCGAATAAACTGGTGGTAGCTGTGGAAGTGGAAGCACTGGTGTGACCACTTCCACGTCCTAATGGATGTAGACGCCACAAAGAAAGGAACCCTGACGTCAAAGGGGGCAAATGATGATGCCTGAGAAGGATGAGAGAAGATCTACTTACCGCGGCCGATCAGGCAGTGGTCCAAACGAAGTTACCAGCTGGGATCCCTAGTAACTTTCAGCTTTACGAGCCTCGAAGTTCCTAGACTCAATTAGCATCGCGGCGTGAATCAACAATTACTCAAACCGTCAAGCTTTAGATAATACATTTTAATAAAAGAATAAATAAATATTTGTTTCCTAGTTTGGATCGAATTCTTAGACACTCCTTCAGTTACACTCCTTCGAAGTGAAATAAAATGTTGACGAAAATGATGCATCAAATTTTAAGGGAATCCTTGTAAGAAGGTTTTCATCTTTGATGGCTTTTATTGGTTATTTGTTATTCAACAGCCAACAATGGTCATCAGTGTGGTTGACACTAAGGTGTCAGAGGTCCAGTGAAGATCTAGGAATGGCCAAAATAGTCCTTCTCTAGATCGAACAGTCAAATTAACTGTCAACCTTGAAGTTGCATCTCCCCATCTGCCTGTCATCCAACAAAGGGTTATAAATAGAGACGCTGATGCCGAAATTCTTCAGTAACTCTGGAACGTCCAGGGGATCGGGTCTCGCGGGCCTACCAGTGGCCATTAATGGCTTCCTGACCGTTAATGGCCATTCCCCACTTCTATTTTATTGCCTGTCTATTTAACTGACAAATGGCATCAAACATTGTTACACGCTCTGAAGATATGCGATTATGATTACATCGAAATTAGACGTTTGTCCAACTTGTACATCCTATATCACTGTACAATTTCGTCACATACGAGGTACAAAATGGACCAATCGTTTAATGGGATTTCGGTTCGAGAATCAATAAGACGTCCATCGTATGGGAGACTAGAAATAGAAAGTATGCGATCTACGTACGCGCAAATAAAGTTACGAGTCACTTATTGCAGAAATCGCGGGAGCGGTTAAATTCAGAAAAGACAAAACGTACGGATGATGTATCAGATCGAGGATCGAGGCGAGCCACCGCGAGCTGCAGCGACGAAGCCATCGTTCGGCTTTTTGCAAAGCATCCATCGCTGTCATTGCGCAAAGCACAGCCTCGAGTTGCGAGACGGAATATAAATGTGGCCAGAACGACGATAAAACGCCGTTTAAAAGAACATGGCGTTGCCTGTCACAGAACCAAAGCGAAACCGTTACTATCAAAAAGACAGATTGAAAATTATCCGACACAGTCCCGCGGGAATATTAATCACGGTTGGGCCAAGCTGGTGTCTAGATTTCTATTGGACGTATCTGGTCTATTTACGAGATTCTGATCATTCGAAGAAGTGTCAAACACTCAGTGAAAGTGTACAGGTGCAGACATTGGTTTAGCAAAACCTTAGACAGATAGATATTTTAGGAAGACAATGAGCTTTGTCAGAATCGTGGCATAGTTAAATTTGACAATGACCAGGGTATTTGTTGCTTCTTCGATCGTTGCTATTTTTCATTTTTGCGATCAGAAATTCCTCTTGTTGACAATTTTATTTTAATCGGTATCTGTTCTGCACGATTTGTGATACGTTCTTTGATTTGATTGTTAGTTATCAATATCAAGAGACTGAAGAAAACTGTCAGTAGCCGAGATTATACTTAGCTACCGAATAATTATAATATAGTCCGTTTATAACCATCAATCTCTGTCGTATTTGAGTTATGAAAAGTAATAATTTCAGGTTTTTCGTCCTCTTTTTTTATCCGAGTTGATATCAAATGTGACGCATAGTTGATACAACTAATTTCTTCTTATTACTTACATACGTAACATGCTATGAAATGCCAAAATCGTTTCTGATATAACTAAAGTAAGCCTAAACGTAAAATATACAGGCGACGGGTCGGTCGTGTGAAATATATTTCGCTGTAAAGGAACGGTATTGAATACAGTTAACACATCGAAGTAAGCGATTCAAAGTATTGGGAATGTATTGAAAGAAATGTGTAAAAGTACTTAGAAAAGAAAAATCCTAGGGCTGTTTTTTTTTATGTGATAGAGTCAAAAAACGTTGGAACACCCCAACGCCAATAATCTTGAGTTATGCAAAAAGGCCTACGTCGCTATGATGGAGTATAATATGCATTTACATATATTTTATAATCCACAGCGACAAATAAATAGAACTTCGAGAAATCATTTTTATTTCAAATCAAAGTCGCCAATATCTTCCATTGTATTCACTTAATTTACCAGTCGTTAAAACAACCATAAAACAATCATCATCTTTTTACACTACAGCCATTATACAGCCAACTACTTCATCTACTATGTTAAATTATTATATAGATATTTTAGTATTTTCTTTATCAATAATTACTCTAAAAGATGAGCTAGTTTTTCTCTTAAACTTAAACCTTTCCTGAACGATGTATTCTGTTGTTCTAATGGTTTGTATTTTGCTTAAAGGAACATTGAAATCGAGCACGGATATCCTGAAGTATCATGAGAGATTTCTTCGTTTGTAAATTGTTTAAATAGTGTCTAGTACTCCTTATGGATTCTTTTCATTTTGAGAATAGAATGACGACATTTTCTTTTTCCTTTTAATAAACGCAACCGAACATTCGTGAATGAAAGTAATAACAAAATAGATGATTTCACATGGACTCAGTTGCAACTTGGAATAGTCCAAAGCGTGGAGTCGCTTTACTACAATGCAAATTACAGTAAAAAAAGAAAACGAATAATGGGGATATTTTATGCGTGAAATACGAGTACGCCGCGAATGTGCTGCTTACGACTCCGGAAGTTGCACCTGTCACTACCGCGAGCCAATTTTAAGCCTTAAAATTGATATTTACCTAAGATGATTGCTCCTGCGCCTGATTAGATCGTAAGAGAAACCAATTTTATTATCCGCTTGTTTTCTTTTAATTACGTAAAGTGAAAGTAAATTGCAATATCGGTACTACGAATTACCTGCACCGTAATAAAATCGTTACTTTATGACATTTTTCAATTAGACCAAAGTTTCGTATACTTTTTGTCATTATTATCGAGAGCTCGAGTTAACTAACACGATAATACCGTTTCCTTGCTTTATCTTGGTTTCTAACATTTTTAAATTATAAATAAAACTGAATGGTAGCTACAAAATATTTCTTTTTTCATGTATTTCGAAAAACTTTTAAGTGTTCAATACTACTAGGGTAACCCTATAATATTCTTTGTTCTGCTGCTTTATCTCGGTTTCTAACATTCTTAAATCATAAATAAAGCTGAATAGAAGCTGTAAAATATTTTTTTTTTCATCTATTTCAAAAAACCTTAAATATCTTATACTACTGGGGTCACTAACCCTATTTGCCCCCATAACAGTTTTATTATGATAATATTTATTTCCCTGCTTTATCTTGATATCCAACAATCTCAAATTATAAATAAAACTATACAAAAGGTAGACAATATTATTTCCTTTCATCTATTCAATAAAAATCTCGAGTATTGCGAACAAAACGTAAAACTATCACGATGGTTATTCGAGTTTACCCAGAGCGTCGCAAGTGCTACTCCTCGTCCCAAATACCTAACATACAGTCGTCGAGAAAATGCTCCGCTACAATGGCGAACGCTTTTTGCGGCTTATCACGAACCGCCGTAGCATCGACGGGATTGCCAACAGGTTAAAGTCGTCGACTTTCGACCCAAACGAAACCAATATTAACGAAGCGGCAACGCGACGACGGAGAGGCAGAAACGGAGCAACAACTACTAAGTACTCACCTACGGTGCCAGGTGAAACAGAGTTGGAAAACGGTCGGTTGGAGTGGTCCGGTTACCGCCCGCGAGGTAAAGGGGTGACTGGACACGCCCACTGTTCACCGCGTCGAGTCCGCCTCGGTGGGTGGTTCGACGTACGGCCAATCGACGCTCCCAGCGGGTCAGAACGCCAGGGAGTGGGGGGGATCGAGTGCATCGAGAGTGTGGGTATCGTTCGGGCGCAGTGTCCCTGGAGACGCGACGTTGGTTGCTTCATTTTACTTCGCTCTTCCGGTTTTTCGCCGTACGATTTCCGGCCGCGTGCATTTACGCCCGCGTTGCTTCCGGTCGACCGTGGCCATTGTCGTGGCGGGCCCGTCGCGCAGTGTTTTCGAAAGGAAATCGACCCCTCCCACCCCGGAAACGCTCGTACACGGCGTCGATCGACGTCCGCGAACGAAATAGATCGGAACGCTCGAGGAATCCGAAAGGTGTCTGAACGTCATCGGCACGGAGACCGCTGGACGAGCGATTCGGAGCAACCGGAACGATCGAGGAACACCGGGCATCCGGGCTCCTTCTTCTCCTCTTTTTTTCTTTTTCGTTTTCGATCGAAGATAGCGGTGCAGTGCTCGTTGGTGGAACAGTTCGCTAGATTTTTGGTGCACTCGGTATCGAGGGACGATTTTGAATGAATTTATAGAAGGGCGATGCTCGAGATACGCGACGGGCGCAAACGCCGTGGGGTGTAGTTGATTTTTTCAAACTTTCCACGAGGGATGTGAAATTTTCGTTCGCTCGAGGAACAAGCGGGGATCTCGCGGAGCGGAGGACTCGAAACGGAATCAGTTTTGTGACACTGAGATCGATGCACGTTTCAGATTCGAGATCCTGAAGAATGTTGATGTGTGAAAACGTATGATCCTGACACTCAGAGCCTTGGAATCGGTGTGAAAGTGAGTTCGAATCGCCGATGACGAACCGTGTAAAGGAACAAACGAAGGAATTTCAGGAAATTGTGGAACTCTCGTTGACTTCTCGTTAGAAGAAGTTGCTGTGGGAATTCTATCGTCGCCGGGAGCCGAGTTCGACGATTTCCGCTGGCTAGAATAACAGCAGGTACGTGGAAGATCGATGCAATTGCTCGTATGTGACGAAAATGCAATAAAATCACCGTTATGTGAATTAATAAGTAGACACTATTGCTCGTAAGAAGTAATTTTTAGATAGGTAATACAATTATTGTTCCAATTAGCCTGCATGCTAGGCAAAATAACAGAAATATCGCTGGTAGCAATATAATCTAAATAAAACGAAATAACATACGTACAGAATTTGAATTTGCTCGTTCACACGAGATAAAACATTAAATTTGTTAGAGAAATTGGATATTTAGCGTTGGTTAGGCCTAACGAATCTAACGACGACTCTGTCTTCTCAAACAAAGTTTACTGTACAAATTGAAATAAAATCTTGTGAACACTTGTGTGACTCAACTTAATTTGTAGTATTTCGTTTACACGCCCAATGGTTTCAGCTTCTGTTCTTCTTTCTATACTGTTTACCAGCATGTCACAATATTACATGCACCTGTTCCCACGGTTGATCCAAATTTCAGGCACGATTGTCAAAATCAACTAGTGACTTTTCAATAAACCCCCCACAGGTGCTCGATGTAGTTTAAGTCGGGAGATTGGGGTGGCCGTTCAAGAACTTCGAACCCCTTGTTTGACAACCGAGACTTTATCGTGTTGTATCACGACATCTTCAACATCTTTCATCCATTTCCTTCAATTACTCGGGAGATTGTTTTCTAAAATAATGACATAATACTGTGCTGTCATTCTACCATCTATTTTACCAATCTGATCAACGCTATTGATCCCTATATGCCCTCAAATCATGATATTACCGGTTGCTCATGCAACAGTGGGTTTAAATACCTATTATAGGGGTTATTTAAGCACATTAAACTTCTTACTAACTGTAGAATCAATAACAAAGCACGAACATTGAAAATATAATGCAAAAGTATCAGAAATTGGACTATCAGTGATCGCCACACTGAAAGAATTATTAAGTAAAATATTCCAATAGAAAATATGGTAAAACTACCCTCAAATCATGCAAGTTTGACTCGACATCACACACTGTAATACCTAGTCTTACTTAGTAGAGTTTTTACAGCAGTAAGTTCCAGGCTTTCTCTATTACAGAGTAATTTTTAACAAAAAGCTCCTTCACTAAGGAGCTAAAAAGATTCTCAAGAATAGATACCAAAGAAAATAAATCTAAATAAGACTCTCGAATTTTAACGACACTGTAAAACCAAGTTCCATCCAAATCTAATTTTCTAAAAACAAAGTTTCGTTCCCGTGGACAATTTGAGAGGTTTGGTCCGACAGTGAACCTGTCAAAGTGTCCATAACAAACATAATACAGGGTTTCGTACGCTGTAAACAGACGTGACATCCACGGTGTTTACATCCACGAAGTTCACGTTGAAAATATTTCCCAGAATGTGGACGTGTGTGAACGAACTTGTGAGTCACTGTGTATCGGGAGGAAGCAGGACAGACACAATACCTACGTCAAGCAACGACGGCCGAGGCTCGACACTTCAAAGCGATGCCGCTGGAGAAAGAAACACTGATGCAGCGCGGAAAAATTCCCGTCATTTTTGCCCGATCTTTATGAAGACAGTATCACCGAATGGTTGAAATTCCTCCGATTGAAACGAGTGCAAACACGACGTGTAAATCGTGTATGTAATTCGGAGCAATCATACGTCTTAGTTTTACTGCCTGCGTTCGGTTGATTGGCAATACACGAAACCAGTTCGATCTACGTCGTGCTTTGACTCGTTTTAATGGGAAAAATCCGAGCAACCCATTGGTAGATACTATCTTCGTGCAACAGCAAGCGAAATTTTCTTTATTGCATGAGTGTTTTTTTTACTTTTTCCCTGCCTGCTCCGATTAGGTTTCTTGATAGATTATTTGGCAATCAGACATATGTTTGCGCCTTATCCGCGATCTTAACTCTCGGAATGTGAATAGTAATGCATGATCACTGTTTTCAAGCATTCTTCGCGATGATGACATAAGTGTTTTGGGTCAAATCGTGTTATTGTAAGGGAAGAGTTGTTTATTTCATTGCCTGAAACACAAAAATAAATGATTCTTATTCGATTTTAATGCAGTCGATAATGTTTGGTTATTTTTTCAATGTAAATTTCAAGAATCTGATTATTGGGACACCCTAGTCTTATCTAATTAGAATAATTTTTTTCCAAACAGAAAGATACAGGATTTATTTATTTTAACTGATTATAAAAAGATTGAACGACAAAAGCGATAGTTTTAATTAATTTCTGAGCGACAGAACGCTTTATTTTTCTCCAAATGTCCGATTATTGGGACACATCTGCTCCACTATAGAATGCCTGTTTTATAATGGAAACGTTCATTAATCACTAGCGTAAAAAGATTATATTGGAGAAGGTCCAATATAGATTTTTACGTTTGGGCTGCCCTACGTCAATCTTCGAACACGCTTACACACTTACATCCAGACTTTTTAAACCTTTCGTGTCCCGAACGCCGACGTATCCTACATCTCGACTTGATTTTCGCCCCATAAAGTTTTAAACGGTCGCATTAAATCTGAAATTGTGGCTCTTTTTAAACTGGCGGAGCCAAGATCTGCTTCAAGACTTTTGCTCAACAACAATTCCATAGTTCAAATTGTTTAAACCACATCTTCGTAATTGTAAACAGATTCTATGACAACGTCGACTCTTTTGTAACATTAATTTTCCTATTTTTGCGTTATGTATTAATCATGTATGCTAAAAGGTGCCGTTGATAAAGTGATCTCATCCATTTTTAATCATAGAAATTTTTTTACACCTCAATTTTTTAAATCAAATTCTCCCATAAATATTGGTAGATCCGTAGCTTCTGAGTTTCGATATCGTTCGCAATATGTGACTGTATACATAGCTTGTACTATCCTCGCCTCTTAACGTCTATAAATAAACAGGTACAACATTCTACAGGATGACAGAGAAATAAAAATGGTAATTATCTACCGTACGTCCGCGAGAAGATGGCTAGAGGTACGATAGAGGGGCTAAGGGGTTACTTAAAGGGTAGATTCGCTACACCTGACCCCACTTTGACTACCATAGTCCCTCACCTACAGGTTCTTGACTAGCACATGTCACGCGACCGATCTCCGATCCAGCCAATAGCGACAATGCGTGTTATGGGAGGTGAAACGATTGACTTCTGAACTGGAGTAGGGGCTTAAATACCAATCAGACCCACATTCCTTTACGTAGCCAACTTCTCGGGGGCACACAGTAGTCGATACAGATACCAGAATGACAGAAAGCAGGGAAAGCTTAGCAGACATTTTTAATTTATCCTATCCAATGTTGTACTTGATATAGAAAAGAAGCTTAATAAAAATGGAAGTCATCTAGTGACTTTGTTCTTTGAAACCTTGCACAGAAGCACATGCATAACATTTTTCGAGTTTACTATACAGAATGAGTCAATATGAATTCTTATTTAAAAATAACTCGTATCAGAAAACGTTTTGAACGAATTTGTCTGTTTAATTTATTGGTGTTTGATATTTTCTGAGACATCAAGGGGACTTTGAGTTTTGCCAACGATAGATCTAATGCAAATTCGACGCGTGAATCATAATTTCGAGACAAAATTTTATGTACCACAATCAGCCTAATGCTTTGACTCGATTTCCTTTTAATACTCCGCGAACGGTCCATTTAGAAAATCGAACATTAGCGGAGAATGGCGCGAACGGAGATCCCCGGATCTAATTCCATGACAGCCAAGACATTCGTTTCGACGGTCTCCACACTTCTGAGCTCCATGAAACAATTTTTCCTTTCTACGAATACGAAAACTAGCGCCAGCAACGATAAAGTAAAGCAAACCGTAATACCTTGCCGTCGTCGCAACCGGTTTTGATCGATTAGGACGTCGTTCGCGGAATTTAGTACAAACATCGCGATAAGATAAATATCCATCGCCTGGAAGTAATGCAAACTCCACTTTATCTTGAATAGCAAATGACATTACTAACTGTCCTATAGATCTTGCTATTATTGCGAGATAAACTTACTGCTTACGAGGAATTTCTTTACTGTCATTAAAGAACAACAATACGATCTTGACAATAACGTTTTACTTTGTTGCTATGTAGGCAGTCAGCTACGAGAATAAATATTAAAAAACACTGGAGTTCGGTTAACAAATTTAAATGTGAACTTTGCAGGGCTCTCTGAGATCACCTGAAGGTTATTATAATTATCGTCGCGATATATCTTCTCTGGATTCTATACAATTTTTGCACATTTTTGGTACTAAGAGAAATTAATTTTCTGTGGGCATTTAAACTAAATTAAATTTGTTCTTCCCTGGAATGGAAGATTATTAGGGTTATAATCAGATCCAGAATCAATATCTGGATTTTATTCTTTCAATTATTATATTCAGAGAGTTCTAAATGTAAAGATAAATTTTAAAAAGATGGAATATTTTTTTATTCAAGGCCTTGCTTTCGAAAAAACGCTTCAGCATAAGTAGAAAACGAGATTAATGGATATATAATTATTTTGAAGAGGGTATTAGAAATGGTACTTTTATTATAATGGCAAGTAATTAGTGTAGACTTTTTTTGACATAGTATACTACTCGAATACAGGAATAATTAATAGAAGTTTCAATTTAAGAAACTCTAGGTGATTCTCATAACCTGATAAGGAAGCAAAATAATCAAAAGTGAATTACAGTAACGAGAGGCCATGCTCGTTCAAAGCATTCTTTCATACAGCAATTACTTATTAGTTGCTCGAAGTGATCGTGTTACGAGACCCGCTCTGTGTGTTCAGCAATCGCATTATTAAACTCGGGAATTGGTTCTACCAGTGAAATAAAAAATTACGACCTTTGAATACTAAATTTGGTCTTGTCAAATACTTAATTACACTCGTTGCCCGTCCAGTGTCTGACTTTCACCTTCTCGTTTCGAATTTTATTAGTTTTTCATGAATTACATCGACCGTTGCTGCGCTTTTTATCGATTCGTTTAGACCACTCTATGATTTAAAGGTATTAAAATGCATACTAGGTTCTTTTTTCATATCCTTCTATACTTATTTTGCAATAAACGCGTCCAGTTATCCGTAACCATTAATACTAGCGAATGCATTTTTAACATTATTACAGAGCATTAAAAACTGGATCTTTCAATTTGAAATGCACTGCCAAATTATTTGAATTTTTTCTCCCACTATACAATTTTAATTAGTTATTGTTTGTTGCGTGGAACACGACCATGATCGACGCCCGATAAATCGCACTTACACTTACATATTACGAACATTGTTTTATATAAAATATTTCGCGATCTAAAGATATCGCAATTACGAATTCATTTTGTATTTGTCAACTTTCCCAGACAATCTGATCGAGGAACGTTTTTTACCATTTTCGTGTTTACTTAGCGAATTGAATTTCCTTCTTGACTAAACGACAAGTTTTCTCAGACACTGTTGCTATTTATATAATACGAGTAATTAAAAACTGTCCTAAAAAACTAGTTTACCAGACACTGCTCCGCAGGAAACTATCACAATTTTCTGTGCATACTCGCTTCTGAAGCGTGTAAGGTGTGCTGCGACTCGACGCCATTACGCTTCTTTTTGCAGGACTATGTTTAGTCCCTCGTTTATTCGTCTTGTTTATTTTCACTGCAAGTTACACAGCAGCTCTTTACATATTTTTCTCCGAAGGAGAAGCCACAATAATTACCTGCACTAAAGTGTTGGCCACAGGATGACTTTGAACTTGCTATACCATACGTAACCATTAAAAGTTGCATTAAACTCGAGACAAATTTAAATAATCCTTATCCCGTTTATCGACGAAGAAAAGCCGGAGGAAAAACTTGTTTGTTTTACGATTCTGCGTTCGTGTCTCAAGTTTAAGCATTTAATCTGAGATGATCGAGTAGTTACGCTCTAGATCAGTTCGTTCGCTCAACCAACTTTTACTGTAGCTCGCGGACAGTGGAAATTGCATATAAGGAGGTGTCAGTTCTTCCGTTTATCTAAATTTTACTGTAGCTTGCAATGGTCGGAATTGCTTAGAAAATGTCAGTTTGTTCACTTGTTAAACTTTTACTGTAGCTTGCAATAGAGTTCTTTCATAGATCCAACATTTACTGCAGTTTACAACGATCGAAATTGCATATAAAAAGGGGTGACTGCAACCAATAGTATTCACATCCCTTAGCCTCGACTTCTTTCTAGTTATACGAACAGTAGTCCCAGACGCAGAACAACGATGATCAGTGATATCCAGCGTAAATCTGTCCAGTTTGGTAGGCTTCGTTCACAGCCAGGGGTGTCTGACCGGAATTATTGCTGGACAGTCACGGTCGGTGATATCTTTTGTCAACGTAGCACGCCTGGCATCGTTTCAGCGATGGATCTAGTGACGCGTAACCTGATCGGATGCACGCATCGCGGAAGACACGAGAGAAAGGGAAATCTCGTGGTGCAGCGATCGGTTGTGCTTGGCTACCGATCAGTGAGCTTTGGCTGGCTGGATGGAGATGACCAATGGGCGGAGCTGCTCGGTTAAGTGGCCCTATGCCTTTTCCTATTGCTCCAATCGCAATGCGTTCCTCTCGAATTGGTTTTGGTAGAGGCGTGGTCGAGAAGAAAGAACAGTGCTCCAACGCGTCTCTTCTTGGATCGGTTTCGATATAGGTGAGCTCCGATCCCTCACCTTGGGATCGAGGAACAGAGATAGAACCGTGATCAATTCCTGCACGATGCTCTTGGATCGACTCGAGATGCCCAAGCCAGGACGAGGGATTTGACAGTCTGTTGTTTCGTGATCGCTTATCTGGTCCGTGGCAGTTGACGGGCTGTCATCGCTGGGACCGATCCTCGTGTGGCGGCCCCGGTGGTCGTCCTATCTTCGCGATCACGCGTTCCTCTCGCGGGCAGGCACCGAAATTAAGCCTGTGCGTGATCATCATGCGTGCTCGTGGCCTGGTGCGTCTACCAGGCGGTCGCGTTGCGTTCGATGGAATATCAGTGCCTCGCGAGCATTGCAAATATTGCATACAGAGGGTGGTTCTAAGTTTAAAAATAAATTGAAAAGAGAAAAAACGTTGCACGTTTGTGGAGTATGGGCTTCAACACGACTGGAAAACGAAATTAGTAGATGTATAACTTTTTTAAGGGGGTGTTACAGGTGTTGCTTTTGTTGTACAACGTTTGTTCCATCTTGTGATACAGGGTTCCTTCGTTTCCGTAACACTGTGTTCTGCTACTGGTATGTTGGGCTAGTTAGCTTTCTGAGAGTTTCAATGGGACTTGCACCCTCGCCGGAAGTCATCCTGGTGCCTCGAAGTTGCTTAGTGTCTTCCTTAAGAAGCTTAGCACTTTGACTGCTATGACAGAATTTTCTATTTTCTACTTTCGTCTTTTAAATTATTTCTTTTCTCACTTGTCAGCCACACTTGAGTGACAGGATTTTCCACTATGGAACTAGAGAAATTAACTCGCAAGTTAAGATGTCGAGGGAGATGAATTTGGACAGGATTTGTGAATTCTAGCAAGCTCACAAAAATAAATAACGAAACAAATTTTAGATTACCAAAATCGAAATTTTAGGGATGAAATCTGCCAATGAACGTGTTAAAGAGTGTATTCTTATGATTTTCATTGCCTTTTGATAAGAGACTACGATGGACCCAGAACATATTCCGATAGATATCAGACATTTTAAAGAGTATGCATCAATATAGAAATTGTTTAAGTTTATTTAATCTGCCACTGCAAGATTTATCGACCCTGTGCCCGAAACGAATATATAATATTATGGTTGCACCGGAGCCTGGGTTCGGGATGGTCACTGATTGGGTCGAGTCAGGCGGGGCTCCCGAATGTTTGTTATGTTCGCGTAACCGGAATTTCGGGTGCCGTTGCCTTAATTAATTGTTTCGTTCTTACTTCGAACATTGCCCTTCGCCAAATCCCTATCGAGATCGGACCAACATCTCCCAGTAATAACAGTCCCTTCAACGTCAGACTCGTTACATTGTCTTTTATTCCTTCGAGCTGACTTTGTAGAGATTTTTAAAAATATTGCCTAATGATAATTCCCTTCCGTAGGAAGAGTGTATCAGTATCATCTTGCATTATCCTATCGCTATCTTCCCACGTCACCTGACATGTAACATTTTAATAATGTAGCAGCAGTTTGATTAATTTGGACAGTTTATATGTACGTTAACGCTCTACAACCTATTCGAGATTACTGAATAAGATGGTCGCGTTATATGTATCAACGGTGCTTGTATTATTCAGCAGTATAAAATTAGTGCTGTTGGTATCGTGGCTTCTTCATTCAGCTTTTATTCACACGTATCCTATGGTCTGGTTTCTTTTTCTTCTTTTCTTTATCGTTTATTGCATTAAAGTCAGCGTTCGAAATTTTCCAAATTTTTGGTGAAATTCTCTTTGTATGTCTCGAGCTTTTTGTCCAACAGAAGCCTGAGAAAATTTCTCGTTAGTTAATAGTCGATATAAACAGATACGATACTGTGTTGGAAGGTACATAATTCTATTAAAAGAAAGCAAAGTTGATGAACAGTTTCGATTAGGGTCGATTCAAACAGAACGCTTAGTACGAATCGTCGTACACGATCAAATCACAAAATTTGAAAGTGTAAGATAACGCATAATCACACCAGATAGTAATGTAACGTAACATTTCAATTTGTTCATGTATTATATAATGTAACACATGTGCCCTTATCGGGTCCTAATTAATAATATATTATTCCTCAAGGTCGGATATAATTAAATCATATCTTGATGACTGGTGAGAAGTTTAAGAAACATATAATTACATATGTGGATTCATATATAATCATTAGACAGCAAATATTTATACAAATGTAAGGATATATGTATATACCGTGCTTTGGTGAAATATTTATCTCGTCACATGGATTGTTTATCGATAAACTCCAGTATAAATATATAGTTTCGATAGCAATAATGTCTAGTCAAAATCAACTACACATTTAAACATGTTTTCATAATACACTTCTGGACTAAGGGATAACACAACGGTAAATTATTGAAATTTCTATATTTATGCTCGAAGTTTCATATTTAATAATATACGTATACGTTTACCTCAAGAAACACAATAATATATGTCAATAATAATCAAATCGCCATTATGTAAAAACTAAATAATATGTTAAACTTTCATTATTTGTTATAATAACTTAAATTTGTTCTTCCTTAGAATGGAAGATTATGAGGGTTGTAATCGTAGTTAAAAAAAGCTGGTCTTAGTGTTCAATACTACTGAACAACACCAGTGATCGAGTTTTATTTTTGTAACTATTACATACCGAGTACGATTTTGCAATGTAAAAATAAGTAGAAAAAATGAATAATATTCTTTAGTTGGTAGCCTTGTTTTCGAAAAAATCGATATCGCAAATGTACGGTGTGTGCGAGCAACAGAATGCTATTTAAACTTCAGCGCAAGTAGAACAAATAGATAAATGGTCAGACGCGTCAGCCCAATCGTACTGAATTCCACTTGTCCCAGACATTATTTTCATATTATCTCGAAAACGAAGGCTCGAACGAAAAAATATCATTCTTGCATTTCGACTGACTTTTGCACACAGAATCACCCTCTGGTCGATATATTCTCAATATTATCAATATGGCCATTTTATCGTTATGGTTACAAGGCGAGCATATCGGTGCTTATTTTTGTACACAGAAGAGACCATCTTCTTTCGTTCTCGTATCGTCGTTCTTCCATAATAGAAACATTAACATAAAGAATCATGTATTGATCATGGATTCAGATCCAAAAATATACGAAATTAAAGCAAAGTTATTTATTACATTTGTAATATTCGTCCCCGACGTATTTCAGAATATATGCAATATGTAAAGTAAAATAGACTCTGTTCTTTGAACGATCCGACTCAAAAGCGCCGCTGAAAAGGAAGAACGAATAGAATATAACACTGGAAATGAGCAAAATACAGCAATAACCTGATCCCTTATCGTCGGTAGTTTGAAATTCGCTACGCGCCACTGAAGCATTAAAACGGTGTCGTACTTGCGTAGATGCAACGATACGAATGCAAATTCAAATTCTGTACAGTTTTCTTCTATATCCCCGAGAGGGTAATACAATATCTAATTCCAAAATTTATTCCAAAGATTTATCTTAATCGTTTAACGCATAATTTAGTCTTTCTCAAACAATCTTTTCTCTATGAAGGGTGGCATTTCTGATTAAAAAATCAGACTTCTTTAATATAATTTTTACTACATTAATAAAATGAAAGACGATACTATCGTTACCTTGTTCGAGTATCGATCAGAGCCCCCGCAATTACGCGAATATAACAAACTCCGATAAAACGTCTTGAAAAAGTTTGAAGGATGGTAGCGTTATTAGCGTTATGAAAAATCGAGCCACCTATCAGCGACGTTGCAATAAAACTGTTAAACGAATTGGTTTCAGGTCACTCGGCGCGAACTGAATCGAGCCAGCGACGAGGACACACGGGAGTACAATGGTAATTGATAATTGACCGGTCGAAAGAAACAGGAACTCGCTGACATCGTTTCGATCGTTAACGCGGCATGACGTGGCGCGGTAGTTACGGTATCGAGGGAAAAGAGGATATGTGATGAGAGGATGCGACAGGGGACAGTGCTCGCTGAGAAGAGACGGCGATGACGATCTGAAAACGATATTCTCGGTTTCTGTTTGCGAAGATCGAGGTGACGAACAGAAGTGGGAAATATGCCTCGACCGTCGAGGGACACTTACGGCGACCAAAAGCCACCCTATTCTTACATCTCGTTGACCGCGATGGCCATCTGGTCGTCGAGGGACAAGATGCTGCCTCTGGCCGAGATCTACAAGTTCATCGCTGATCGGTTCCCCTATTATCGCAAGGACACACGCAGATGGCAGAATTCTCTCAGGCACAACTTGTCTTTCAACGATTGCTTCATCAAGGTCGGTACTTATTTTCGCACCTTCTTCAGAGATGGAACGTGGAGCCAAAATATGCAATCTTAGCTCTGGGGGATCACATTTTAATAGAAATTAACACTTTGATGACTGCGTATTTCATGCAAAGACTATGGCGAGTTTCAACCTCACAAAAGCTCCGTTTTTCATAGCTCATAGGTATCTCTATATTCTTCTTCGTTGTCCCTTTGAAACATTCGTTGCGATCTATTTTTTAACCCTTTGTACTCGGAGACTTCTCTTCGACCAACTACCATTAACAATCCAAGCAAACATATCTTCTTTTTTCATTTTCTGCTTATCTATTTTGTCCTATGAGACGTCGTTGTAGTAATTCTTCGACCCGTAGCCATTTTTTCGCATTTTTTATGCAAATACAAATATTAACGCGGTCATCAAGAAAGTTCCATTCAGTAAATCAACGTGGAATATTATACTTCGAGCTTCGAAACAAGTGTTTATGAATTGTCGATGTTGATATGTTTGAAATTTTGTTTTTATTTTTGCTAAATTACAAATTTTATCCTTGTTTTATGGGGTGACTTTTGTCCTATATAATCACTTCAAAAAAAATAATTTCGTTGTGTTCCCTTAGAGTGTGCATCCAAATTCTTTGCTGGATGTCGAGTGTAAAGGGTTAATTATGAATTTAACTATTGCTTTCGAAGACGACTCGTTGACCGATATGATACGAACAATTTAAGCTTTCTATATTAATATCATGGCCAAAATGAGGTGCACGATGATGCTAGAAATATTATTATAAGGAATTATAAAGGCAGAGTTGTAAATGAACCTGAACAAACATAGTAGCTCGAATGGACGCTGACATGGGCGAGCGAAGCAGTAAAATCACGTACACGCGACAGCGGCCGTCAAAGTGTTAAAACAAGGATGCTAGGAATGTTATTATAAGGAATTATAAACACAGGGATACCATAACGAGTATACGGGATGAAACTCGATCCTGAACAAACATAATAAGTTAAACGGATGCTGACTGAAACAGGAAAATTACGTACATGTGACAGCAGCCGTCAAAGTGTTAATTACAAGCTTCTGCTAGACTCGGAGTTAACTCTGAATATTTATAATCGGTTCATGTTAAAAAGTAATACGTAACTAAAGTCGAGAATGATCGAGAATTATTTGTGTTGTGATTGTTGAAAGAGATAGAAAAACTGTACCAAATTTTAATATTACATAAGAAACAATATTTTTCTGAATGAATAAATTCTCGATGTAGAAATTTTATATTTTGGATCCATTCTCTCGCCTCTACGCTTTAAAAATTTCATATCGATCGGCCATAGGTGACTTTTGGAAGTCTACTCGTGAATTATATTTTAATTTGTGCTTTTCAGCTACCAACCGTCGGGTAATAAATTTTTATTAAATCTATGGTAATTTTTAAAGTTGCCCCGATCTTTGATAAATTTTTCACCAACTTCAGCGAACATTCTCAGAGGATTAGACGAGTTTCCCGATCTCACACTCGTTCCAAGAGCACTGAACGCGGCCATGTTTAAACAGATAGCTAATCGCTTGTCGTAAATACATTTTATCTCTTTGACGGTTCGAGCGAGACTGATAATTAGAAATAGAAGCATAAAGAGGGAGCATTGATGATATCAAGATACACGGCGAAATCATTCTTTTCCGCTTAGTAACCATACGATTCGAGCGCAGATAAATAAAGTGGAGACATGATTAATAGATTTTAATTACCATTCTGCGATCGAAATTATTATTCGCACGCAGCGCGGCAAAGGCGCGAGCAGGATGAAACAAATTACGTTATACACTTTTCGTTCTAGAATTTCAACCATAATTGATAATTTGTTGTGGTCTAAAAATAATACCGTTGATGTTAAGTTTCAGCTACCGTTCGCGTTTTATAATGCATTACAAATGCCGAGCGTTCTCTTTAATATGAAAGACGAAGATTGTTAATGATTTTATTCAGGTTTTGAAAAATTTATTGATCCACAAATCGTAGTTATCGTCGTTTAATCGTGCATTTTGAAATGTTACCAGCAGTGGGGGCTCAGTGGGCTCCTATTACACGAACGTTCCCGATTATCTGAACTGTTTGTCCCCCGTCGGGTTCCATAAATCGAGTTTCACTGTAATGTCTGCGTTTGTCTGACTTGCAAGTCACACTTATTTACTAGTTACGTGTCCGCGAAACAAAATGGTGCACACGCCGGACGACGCGGCAATAGCGAGGCGACGATAGCAAACAGTGGGGAAAAGTGATCAAGTTTGTGTAAAGATCGTAGAACTGATATTAAAGTTGAAAGATCATAGAATGGGAGAAAAATATAGGTGAAACAGCAAGAACAATATTTGACTGTGAAAATCGATACTGGTGTTGGTTTGACCAAAAAGAGGAGTTTCACTTTTGGGCGGATTTGGAGAGATAATCAATAGTCCAACAAACATTCGCTTTTATTTTTTTCAAAATTTGAAAATACATTAATAAACATTAATACGAATAGGATCAAGATTCAAAGTCGACGTAAAACAACGAGTGCATTATTTTTTTAGATTCCATCACAGAAGTAAAATCTTCATCCCTTATTTCTTCCTTTGTTTGTCATTTCACCATCAAAGTAATCAATATGTTTGATTAAATTCCTATCCAAAGTATAAATTCCACTAGATTTTGGAACAAAATAATAACCATTAATACGAGTAGGACTATGGAAGATCGAAATTGGAAAACTTGTTATAGGGAACGAGTGAGCCAGAGATTCTATCGCTTCGAAGGACCTGGCTAGAAACATTCGCTTGTCTTCTGCGTTCTGTGTGGTTGTGCGGCCCTTTTTTACACGGTATTTTTGGCGCATGCGCGAACCCTCGATACCAGACGCAAGCGCATTTATTATCGGTGTGAAGCCTCGTTACCAGACGCCTAGGCCCTCTCGCAGCCATCGCATTGGCGTAAGCGAGATAATCATAAGCGTAACTATTAATTATTTATACGAGTGAATTCATTTGGTGTACTGGAACTGAATTACAATAGTAATGTTAGTAATAACAGGAGTAATAATGGCTAATAAAACTGGTAATAGCAGAATAATTGTATAGGGGAGTGATGGCTCGTGGGTTCGCCATAGTAGCAATAACTTCGATTATATTAGTCATTTATGTAAACACTTCGAGGGTTCGAGTAAACGGGTGTTGCACGGATCCCTCGTTCACAGAAGTTTCATCCCAATCATCTTTTATTGTATTGCTTGGGAAAATAGAAAAAAGGCCCCCAATATCGATCATTCAAAGCCTTTTTTACTATAACTCGAGCTAAAGTCGACAAAATCTAAATTTTTAAACTGTAATTTGTATTACGAATGGGACTCGATTACAAAAAGGGAAGTCGTTTTTTGTAAATTAAGTAGCAAGTGGTAAATAAAATCAAGTTATTTTTACAAACGTATTGCTTAGGAAGATAGAAAAAAGGCCCCCAATATCGATCATTCAAAGTCTTTTTTACTATAACTCGAGCTAAAGAAGGCAAAATTTAAATTTTTAAACAGTAATTTGAGGTATGAATGGAACTCGATTACAAAAAGGGAAGTCGTTTTTTGTAAACTAAGTAGCAAGTGGTAAATAAAATCAAGTTATTTTTACAAACGCGAAGATCTTTGGGGCCCGACTTGTTACAAGTTTCGGATAATTCTCGATCGAGATTGTCTTTTTACTTAAGGCCTTCTCACCGTGAATCAACCGAGAGTAATTTGCATCTTAAATCTCCCATAGCCCCTTACGGCACAGTTTCGCATCGCGGTATTCTTGTGTCAGCGTAATTAATTCTGATTGTATGGAGAATAACTAACGACACAGCGTATCGGTGTTGGAAACGTCATACGAATTTACAAGTTCTTTGATCACACGCCTGGAACTGTCCACCTTGCTCAGAATTTGAGCAATTTTCGTTACAACGCAAGAAATCAACATTTTTATGATACTTTGTTGGTCCGTAGTTTACACACGCAAATTTTTATGAAAATCTATTAATTGCACAAAAAATAAACGTTATAAAATGTACGAACTTTGAACAGTCAATAAAATATCGAAACATACGTTATTTCAAAGTCATATTATTGTTTTTTAACATTTTTATAGTATGTTGTCCGTCGTGTTGTCACGATGAAAAATCACTTCGTTTCTATTCGGAGATCCTGGATGATTTCATTACTCGATCGCGTCTTAAAATACAAAGCACAAAATACTTTCATCATCCCAGAAAACGCATAAAAGAACTTAACGAGGATGTAAACCTGTCATGGGACGTCGTTGTAGTAATTCTTCTTCGTACCTCAGCCATTTTTTCGCCGAAGGTTGTCGTATAAAATCCATTTCTTATCTCCAATTATTAAATTCTTTACAAAACGATTTTATTATATGCAAATAAAAATATTAACGCGGTCATCAAAAAAGTTCCATTCAGCAAAGCAGAGTGGAATATCATATTTCGAGCTTCGAAACGAGTGTTTATGAATTGTCGATGTTTGTATGATTAAAATTTTGTTTTCACTTTTGCTACATTACGAATTTTATCCTCGTCTTCTGGGACGACTTAATATTTTATTTGTCCTTCAAAAATGCGTAATCTTTCCATGCAGACATTTTTCTTGCATCTAATAGTATCCAAGATATGGAACTAATCATTTTTTCCACCGATTATGAAGTTCTTTAACGATCATAAACTTCCCAGCAAAATAAAAATGATCACCGAGAAAATCCACGAAGTTTCAACGTTTTAATCATCCTAAAAGTAATCTTCGTATACAAACATCTAATACCATCCAAGACATGAAACCGAATAACTTTTTCCACTGATATTGATGTCCTTTAACGGTTACATTAGTTTCTTTCCACGTCCATAGATAAACTTCCCAACAAAATAAAAATGGTTACCAAGACCGTAAACGTAAGTCCATTTTCTTCAAGTGTTTACAAATTGTCGATGTTGCTACGATTAAAATTTTTTTACTTTTGCTAAATTGCAAATTTTATTCTTATCTTCTAGAATGACTTAATATTTTATTTGTCCTTCAAAAATGCGTAATCTTTCCATGCAGACATTTTTCTTGCATCTAATAGTATCCAAGATATGGAACTAATCATTTTTTCCACCGATTATGAAGTTCTTTAACGATCATAAACTTCCCAGCAAAATAAAAATGATCACCGAGAAAATTCACGAAGTTTCAATGTTTTAATCATCCTAAAAGTAATCTTCGTATACAAACATCTAATACCATCCAAGACACGAAACCGAACAACTTTTTCCAGTGATATTGCGGTTCATTAACGACCGTATTAATTTGTCCACGTCCGACGGGGCGAGCCCCTTAGCAAACTAAGAGTGATTAGCGAGGCCGTAAATGATCGTACCTAAAAACTTGCTGGTTCCAGGTACCACGGGGTCCCCATCGTCCCGGGAAAGGCGCTTATTGGGCGCTGCATCCAGCGGCCCTCTCGATGTTCGAGAACGGCTCGCTCCTGCGACGTCGGAAGCGTTTCAAGCTCCACAAACCCGACAAAGAGCTTCTAAAATCCGAACTGCAGGCCCTGGCTTCCGCGATGCCGCCTCCCCACTCGGAATCGTCCCCGGTACTGTCGATAAACCCGAGCGTCCAGACGAGCAGCCTGACCGTCGCGAATCTGCACCGTCTCCGGGACGATCTGCTGCGATGGGAACTCCAGGAGCGCCGTTTAACCATGGCTTCCGGCGGCAACAACACGCTGGGGTTCCCCGCGCCGGAAGCAGGCTCCAGTTACTACCTTCTGTCGCCAGAGGTCAGGCAGAGACTCGCCGGTACCGACGAGATCCTACGCGGCTACGAGAGCAACCTTCTGCAGACGAGGAACTGGAGTTTCCCCGGGTTCCAGGTCTCGCCGTACGTTTCCCAGCTGTCGTACTTCCAGACGGAGATCCCCGAGGGCAGGCAGCTCTGTTCCGGCGCCACGGAGACCGGCGTCGCGGAGAAGACCGAGAGTTCCAGGCCATTTCTGAACATCGGCGAGGGTTCAGGCGTGGAGGTGGCTGACGGAAAGATCGGTTCGTGCGTCGCGTTGGACCCCGGTATCTCCAGTCAGACGACGGTCCAACCGCAACAGACCAAGAAGAAGAAACCGTTCACCATCGAGAACATCATCGCGCCCGACGACGAGCAGATCTCCAGGAACCTGGAGGACGGGAAGAGGAGCCATCTTTTGGTGCCGCGGCCGCTGTACGCCGGCGGTTTTCCGTTCGGTTTGTCCACGACGAAGGTGTCCTACGAGACAGCGACCTGAATCCGATCGAGGAGAGTGCGTCCCGTGGACACGGGGCACGAAACACGAACGGGAACTCGAACGGTGGGCTCCGACGACGCGATTAGGTGCAGGGGGATAGTGATTGTTTAATCGTTCGTTTCGCTCGGTTTCTTCTTTTATTTGGTTACTTTTTGTCGCGAGGCTCGATAGTGGAAGAGGAACAGTGGACGAGGCTTCCGGTAAATAGTTACGTTCCGTCGCTGACTCGTAGACCGGGAGGGTCTTGATCGAAACTCCAGGCTATTTCATAATCATGATTCAATGGTGATCTGCTTCGAGGAAGGGAATCGATCGAGACGTGTATCGAGAAACTAAGAACGGACATCTTGGCTGACGATGGTTTGCTTTTCGCTGATGGTAATGGCTACCTTTCCGGTTAGGCTCAACGGATATACGGAGTGATAACAGAGGCGAGTTGTATCTTTGAAATGCTTGTAGATAGAGGAAAGTGTCGGTAGAGTGAAGTTAAATAGAAATTCGATATTGATTCTGTGTAATTAAAAAATATCGAACCCCATACTCCAATCAGTATTTTTATTTCCACTATTAAAACTATTAATTTAAAGGTTAGTGCAATTTAAAGATACCTCGGGCCATTTATTTACCCAAATTAATTTCTATATCGTCGAATACGTGAAATTTTTAAATTAGTAGTTTTAACCTCGAATTAAAGTTATAACTTTGAAACACTTGTAGATAGTGAAAAGTATCGCAGTTGAATTTTTTAGTTATTTGAAACTATCCAACTTTGCTCTATGACAGTTTTCTCTATCTACAAGCTTGTTGGGTGATATTTGATTTGAGAATTTTGTGGAGTTGTTCACGTTTAGGTTGACTTTCTCTCATTTTTTTGAGAAGTTATGAGATTTTTAAATTTGTTTCATCCAAGTGCAATAGGAAGTACAATGTTAGAAATAGTTAAATTTGTTTGCAGCCTGATTTTACACGTTGCAAGGCAGAGTTGACGAACATTATGCTTATTTAATTCTTACACTTTACACTGTAAAAATAAGAAAATTTATACTGCAATCAGGAACTGATTTATTCAATTTATAAGTTTTGGGAAACAAAAAATGGGATCCAATGGCAAAAATATGCATTCAGTTGCAACTTTTCAACCAATGATCGATTGATGAAATAATAATTCAGGATATCACGTTAAAAATTATACTAAACTGCTATTTAGTAAAGCTATAATGAAAAGTAGTTAATAAAAATCGACGTGACTTAGAAATCACCGAAAATAAGAAATTTTAAAAATAAGAAATTAGTAATTACATTCTGGACAATTGAAGACTATTAATTATTTATTCTAAAAGCGATTAAAATTATAATAAACTAGAATTGTGAATTACTTTGTTGATATATCACAGTTTAACCTTCTTCAAATAATGATCCAATATTTAAAAAGCTTCCTGGTAAATGTGTAGAAGATTTGTGTCTAGAAAATGCAAAATACCATTGTTCCTATATCTAAGCAATATTTTACAAATCATTATCAAATTCAGTATTATCTACGGATATAAAGGGTTGCATTGAACAAAGTGCAAGCAATTTAAAAATCGTCAAACAATGTACACACTGTGATGTTATGGATTCTAATATCGAAGCGTTCAATGTTTTTTTTAAAGCAATCATCAATTATTTCAACAATATGTCTACTTTTTGTGACTCGATGCTATTATTAGACACACGCATGGGTGCAAGATCGATGAAAGTGTTATAGGATGTTGCTCACAGAAAGTAACAATACTATGGTACCTTCGACATAATCGATACAAATCCTCCATCCATTTGTCGAGATTTCTCAATAATTATTACACAAATGGATAATCACCTGTAGAAAGTGAGATCGAAAACGACACCAAGTTGCAATCACGTTTATTTTATATTTACGCTAATTTATTACAACTATAATCACTTTCAGAATAAACAATTGGTTCTTAATTGCTTGAAACCCAAGTGTTACAAAAGAACGTCTCCCATTCTCGATGATTTCTATGCCAAGTAAATTTATATTATCTACTTTTCACTAGTTTTTACTTTTACTGAACACCAATATATTATAATCTTTGTAAATAATCTTCAGCATGATTTTCTGAATGATTAACCGCAGCCATATCCTTGCAGTTAACCGCATTTTTTATAACTTTCCACGTTCTCAGGCAGACTGTCAGTTTCTAATTTCTCACATGCAGAATCAGGCTTGCAAGAGAATTTTTCGTTGTTACTTTCAAAATTCGCCTATTTTCAGCGTCGTACTTTCCAAATTACACTCTTACCATCGATTTTGGAATCACCAAGAATATTTTATTTCTGTCACAAAGCAAGTTCAATTGTGTGCTCCAAACAACCCCCTCAAATATCCCCCAAACTCGCATTAATTGACCTTTGAGCGACCTCGAAGTCCATTTTCTCAAACCTTCGAGTTTCCTCGGTCGTTTTCAATTATTTAGAGCATACTAGAGGAAACGAAGAAATTGTACTTGCAACTGCCTATACTTAGCGCCAAATCTATTGGACGGTCGGAGTTCCCCGTTGGTGAGTGACGTGATCGATATTGAATTTTACTTATACATATTCCTCTAACCCTTTGCGGTCCTATTTCCACTCGTAGTCTATGGCTTACCTCTGTTTCCATATTATAATAACGAAACCACAATTTACATTAACAGATTGTATTTAATATACAAACATATGTTTCACCGCATTTATAATTTAAAATTAACCATCGTATGGTATCTTTCGAAATGCTTTTTGCTTTCCAACGCATGACTAATAGATTTGGTTCCAAGTATATCCGTAATATGTTTAATCATGTTAGTATGAATTCTTTTTATTGAGATAGTGAAAGGTTTTCTAATTCGAATAATTTGAATATTTTAATATCACTATTCGACCGTATCAAACAGGATATTGAAATATTTTGTCGTTTATCGAGCCACGCGAACGGATGAACCGTAATGTCGTAGTGGCTGAAATCGACGATTAACAAATATTTATCAACCCCCGTACAACACGTTACGTGTCTAAGTATTGAAGATTACTGAGAAGCAAACGTAGATTCCAACGAATAATAAAACTATTATTTTGTTTTGGTAATTCTGGCAGACATGTTTGTTACATCTATTAGAATGAAATCTTGTTGCAGAAGTACTGTGTTGTACGGGGGTTGACTGGACACAAATATAATTACAACATCCCTTAAATTGAGACACAACGATGTGCAACAATTAGTCTTTCTTCCCCAAAATACGAATGTTTCGTCTTAAAAAAATACTCAAGTATTCGAATAATATTCCAATTGGTTCCACCGAGTGTTAGAATCACCGAAAAAAATTCCGTCGAGTAGCCAAGATGTTTCGATGGCGAGCAATGGAAATTGTATGAATACGTCAACGAGCGAGTAGCAGACTTATATTGATTTAGTGTGTGGGAGTATGTAAAAGTTATTCAGTATTTATCTATGAACGTACATCGAAAGTAGATCGTTCAAGTACGTTTTTGTGGGTGCACGTGTCTTTTTTCGAATTGGTTGCTTTCGTAACCGAATATTCGAGATTCGAACAAAATTGCCAGTAAGAGTCTCGATCCAAAATTTCTCCATCCTTGTGAAATACCGTACGTTTCTTTATTAAATTACCGAAAATAGATTTAAATTGATTAATTAGTTATTCGAGGACGTTCTCGTCAGATATATTTAGAAATTTTCGATTCCTCTTACTGGCCAATTTCGAAACGCGATCGACCGTTTCAATTATCCTAGAAGCAACCAATTAAGACTTGTGCCCGGTGTATGTAACGAAAAACCACCTAATTAAGTGAAGCTAGAATGAATTTTTGGAGAATTCACCGTTCCATGGTTGATCTTACTATAGCAATTAACAGTCGTTCCCTGTCTCTTTTCTAATGTAATTTAATAGCCGTAGAGTGCAAGTACGTTCGACAGAACAACGACCGCGAGCATAACAATACTAATAGTAATGTAAATAGCGAATAAAACAAACGCGAACGAACGTAAGAAGCAACGTAGAAACAATAGGAGAGGATACGAAACAATCAATTGAATATGATAATACATTTAAAGTTTAGTAACATATTTAACGAGCCAAAACATGGATACTTTTCCTGTTTCATTGTACCGTGTAGTGTCACGGTTCTCCAACGAAAGGATAAAAGTCACACGATCGGAGAACTGAAGTGGAAAATCGGAATAGCTGAGTACTTTGCGACGTTTTGAAAACTATTTCGGAACAGTAAAAAGAGTACTCGAATAATATTTGAAAGTATTCTACGAAATATTTAATAACATGGTAGAATCTTCGTAATCCGAACTAAAGAGATTCAGACGAGGACATGGATTTTTTAACGACGAAACGCCTGTTTAACATCGATTTTTACTTGGGATAAAATGATAGAGATATTAATGACAATAATGGGAAAATAACTTATTGGAACTGTTTCTTCTTAAGTATACGGATTATCATACCTTTCTACGAGTGTTAAACAGTTATGAGCTCCGGTTTGCAGATCTCGATAAACTGATTGCAAAACACGTCTCTTTTTAATAAAAATGGCGATTCAAAGTGTAAGAAAAATGTTTAGCTTAAAATAAACACACAAGCTTTCTGATTTATTTCTCTTTTTTTGTCAGAAATATTTAGAGGACAACATCCAGGAGAAAATTGGTATATAAACATTCATTTTAGAAACAAATATTTGATCGACATTTAACGCAATATTTATTCCCAAATCGAGAGATAATTACTCCTTAGAGTACAGTGTTTTTCGAATACCACATCGAGATCTAAAATTTGAGAACTCGTTAAAAAAACGTCCACTTCTGATCCTCTGAAACAAAGTAAAAAGTCTAGTTTGGAGATTGGGATGTCAGAGTATAGTCGATTATAAAAATATAATGGCGGTCGTAAGTCAGCTTCGACAGATCTGAAAAGTTGTTTGAAGACACCTAAGATCCTGAATTACTGGCTACCATCTTGATACCATGTTTACAAGGGTTCCTATATTAATAACGTCGACTATACTTTGTCAGCGGAGATTCCACTGTGCTGAATTCGATACCTAGAAGCGTTAGAGTATTTGAAACTATTTAATACGCTTAGAAGTACTCGAATGCGAAGTGATAAGCAAATCGAACATACCTGATAATACTTAAAGATACTCAAGGAAATCATAAGATACGTAAAGATACTTTAAACGTATTATTAGGGGTACTCGCGGGTACTTGGAAGCCGAGGAACGCGTCTGGGGTGTAAGTATAATAAAATGTTCCCTAAACTAAAGTACTTTGAACCGTCGCGTCGTGGCGTCCTCGAAGGTGCTGGCGAACGCTTGGAAACGAATATATTGGAAGCGTGAGAATCGAGAAGCTTGTAACTCTTATGCTCGTAGGACCTAATAGTCACACTCTATCGTCCCTTATAAATAATTACCGGACTTATGGTCGAATTGGTATCAATTGGCGGCTCAAGGTCATCCCGCCCATCCGTCTACCCTTTTATTTCTCATCTTTTAAACACGAAGAACCCACTTGACATCGAGTAGGATTTGTTTCCAAATCTTTTGGTGGAAGAGAAAAGCGAAAGAATCGATCGAAGAAACACAGGAGGGATTCTAATTGTAAAAATGTACTTTATTTGAAAGGAAACTCAATGTTATTTGCTTCACGAGATGAGAGGAAAAGGGAGGAAGAGAAATATTAGGCTAAGAAAACAATGAGTACGTTGTCGAGGACACGCCCACGAGTCGAAAGAGGGGGGGAGTGGGCGGGGCGTTGATCCGTGGCGTCGCACAGTGGGGGAAACGACATTGAGCCGTCAACCAAATTTCATTCGACTGTAGTTAACCCTCTAAAGCTTTCGAGGTCTGCGGGTTCGGCGTCCAATAAATAAGAAACGACGTTGAACTAATTTAATCGACCGAAAATTTATTCTTCTCGTTCCTTTCGAGAGAGCGTTGCAATTTGAAAGTGTACAAAATGTGATTCAGTTTGTTTTCGTTCGATCAGAGTAGAATAATAGAGAGATCAGTGAGTTTTCGTTGACGATTCGATGATAACTGTGTTTGCAGTTTTGAATGCTTGAAATTTTATAAACGCGTAAATAAAATTGAACGAAACGTAGCATCACTCGAATTAGAGTCGATAACGTTAGTCTTAAAGGCCTTAAATTGTCAAGTTCTCGATTCGGTGAAACTACAGAACGAAAAAGAGAATGCTCGTCCTCGTCAATTCAAACAAGGTAAATATAGTACATTTTGGAGAGACTCTGAAATGCCAGTTGATTTTTCAATAGATTCGACGGAATAATTTCACGAATTACGTCCACGACTATTTTCGATTTTTTGTTAAAGCGAGATTTCAACGAGAAATTTTTATATCTTCCATAATGTCTTTATTTAACAGAATGATTTGCGAACCCATCGAATGATTGTTCATGAACGACTTATAAATGATCTACAAGCACAATATAATTAATGTACTCGATCGTACTCTCACGAAGACGCCCGTGAATGTAAACATTGCTTCGTGGTTAAATAAATTATTGTATATACCTGAATGAATTGCGTCAATCCTTTAAAACTCCTCTCACACAAATTGTCGTTACCTTTCAACAAGTTCGACGCGTCGTCAAACGTGCAAAATTGTATTATTATTACTTGTCTGCTTAAAAAATACCGAAACGCTGAAATAATAATTAAACCGTTTGTATTCAATATTCGACGAGTTTTCATTTTTCTCGACGGAAGATTAACGGATCGATTTGATTTATTAAATTGCACAACTTATCGGAACAAGTTCCGTTAGACACACGTCGCACGTGATTTATGCCTCACGTTGCACCGACACATTTTAACCAAGTAACTGGACAATTCTTCGACGAACGATTTTCTAACAGATGGATAGGTCGTGCAGGATCTGTTGCCTGACCTTTCGCAGACTTAAATCCACCGGATTCCCGCTTCCTGGGTCACTTGGGAACATTTGTTTATCCAAACCCACAAGCAATGTATTAAAATATTCAATAGAAAATTTGTTTAAATATTCAAAATCTTCGTCACCCAATTACCACAGCTGAGGATGGTCATGTCGAATAATTGCTACAAAAGGTAAGCAAATATCGAAGCACAAAACTAATAACTTGGAAATAAGGTTAAACAGAGTACACCTTTATATAAATTGTCTTTGAATGGACTTTTATATCGTCAATAAATCTCTGTCTTTCGTGCAATTTGAAACTTTATAGATTACAGATAAGATTATGTTTCTCTTGGACACCGATTCTCCAATACCTACTACTTTCTGTATCGAAAGATTTACCTCGTAAATAAATAAACAATAAACCAACGATGTCTACGAACTTCTTAATTTCCAATAACACCCCAGTGTAAGATAACGTCGTCCTGAACAGTGAGCAAGTTAATAAACGACGTCAGATTGTTTAGCAACGGCCGATCGGAACGCGAGATAATTAATACGGAATAACTGAGCAGAACTATTGAAGAACTGGAACAGCGGTCGGCGGAGGAGCAAGGGGTGGGAAGAGGGGGGAGGAAAAAAGAAATTCTTCCTTTATGGCGTTTAATGGGATTCTTCGCACTTTGGCCGAGGCCCCGACAAAGGGCCAATTTTGGTTTGGGCCACAGGACCTCCTACGAAATTAGAAACCCCTGAATGATTTATCGACCAGGGATATTAAATTAGAAGGAATTCCGAACACGAATGTAGCGGGCTCCGTACTTTTTCGCCTAATAGCAATAATTGCTACGCTCCCGCGAAACATTGGAAACATTTTTAATACCTCATTCGCGCTCAGAAAAATGATACGCGACGTCTTCGAAAACTGAACACTTCTGGAGATAATTCACCGACATTCCTGTTCGATTCTCCAATATTCGCCATTTTGATTTATCGAGGGAAAGCATTCGGACGGAATCTTCAAACTTTGCTGCTCCGAATAATTAAATAATGCATTGGAAAATGTTTGGAATAGAATAGAGTTTGAGTATCTAGTTATTATTATATTAAAAATCTTTCTATCGTTAATCTATAATTATGAATTTTGCACATTTCGTTATGATTCTAGATAAGACAGTTCAACTTGTATACTATTATCTCTGTTATTATTTAAATAATTGCCTGTAGTCTGTGTTGTGGTATTTTAAATGGCAGCCACGATTTGCATCGTTTGCTTGAAACAAAAGATTAGAAAACAATTTTATTATTATGAATTTTGCACATTTGATCATGATTCTAGATGAGATAGTTCAATTTGTATACTATTATCTCTATTATTATTTCAATAATTTCCAGTAGTCTGTGGTGTGGTATTTTAAATGGCAGCCACGATTTGCATCGTTTGCTTGAAACAAAAGATTAGAAAATAATTTTATTATTATGAATTTTGCACATTTGATCATGATTCTAGATAAGACAGTTCAATTTGTATACTATTATCTCTATTATTATTTGAATAATTTCCAGTAGTTTGTGTTATGGTATTTTAAATGGCTGCCACGATTTGCATCGTTTGCTTGAAAGAAAAGATTAGAAAACAATTTTATTATTATGAATTTTGCACATTTGATCATGATTCTAGATGAGATAGTTCAATTTGTATACTATTATCTCTATTATTATTTCAATAATTTCCAGTAGTCTGTGGTGTGGTATTTTAAATGGCAGCCACGATTTGCATCGTTTGCTTGAAAGAAAAGATTAGAAAACAATTTTATTATTATGAATTTTGCACATTTGATCATGATTCTAGATGAGATAGTTCAATTTGTATACTATTATCTCTATTATTATTTCAATAATTTCCAGTAGTCTGTGGTGTGGTATTTTAAATGGCAGCCACGATTTGCATCGTTTGCTTGAAACAAAAGATTAGAAAACAATTTTATTATTATGAATTTTGCACATTTGATCATGATTCTAGATAAGACAGTTCAATTTGTATACTATTATCTCTATTATTATTTCAATAATTTCCAGTAGTCTGTGGTGTGGTATTTTAAATGGCAGCCACGATTTGCATCGTTTGCTTGAAACAAAAGTTTAGAAAACAATTTTATTATTATGAATTTTTCACATTTGATCATGATTCTAGATAAGACAGTTCAATTTGTATACTATTATCTCTATTATTATTTCAATAATTTCCAGTAGTCTGTGGTGTGGTATTTTAAATGGCAGCCACGATTTGCATCGTTTGCTTGAAACAAAAGTTTAGAAAACAATTTTATTATTATGAATTTTTCACATTTGATCATGATTCTAGATAAGACAGTTCAATTTGTATACTATTATCTCTATTATTATTTCAATAATTTCCAGTAGTCTGTGGTGTGGTATTTTAAATGGCAGCCACGATTTGCATCGTTTGCTTGAAACAAAAGATTAGAAAACAATTTTATTCTTATGAATTTTGCACATTTGGTTATGATTCTAGATAAGATAGTTCAATTTGTATACTATTATCTCTGTTATTATTTTAATAATTGCCTGTAGTCTGTGTTGTGGCATTTTAAATGGCTGCCACACGATTTGCATCGTTTGCTTGAAATAGAAGATTAGAAAACAATTTTAATTTAGATATTTAATTTTATTTAGTATGTGTGTAAAATTTGAAGATTCATCGATCCATTCTTTTAGATATCATAGCAGCCATTCGAAACAATAGACTACAGAAAAGATGGAATAACTTGAGTAATAACGGAGATTATTGTATGGGAATTATACCGCGTTGCCTTGAACACGCGAGAAAAATTTAAAAATCCTTATCCTATAAGTGCATAATAATTGTTCGTTTTAAAAGTCGCCCAAATGGGATCGCCACCTTGAGTCTGAAATCCTGATTAATAAAATGGAATAAATATTGGTAGGAATTAAACAGGGATAAATAGAGCGAAAGAAGAAGAAGGATCTCACGCATAACAAAAGGACTGGCACGCGCCAGATTTCTCTTCCTTTCGTCGATCTCCACGGTAAGTGCTCTTTCCTTGCGTATCTATTTAGTATAATCACTCCCTATTGGGTACGACTGCCATAAGAGTACCGAGGGTCGTCCTTAATCGGAAAACCATCGATCAAATCGTTTGATATCGAATTAAGTATCCAAACTTGTGCAAAAGTTTCGATGGAATCTTGGTTTCGTTATAAATTAAGCAATTTTGTCACCTTATGGAAAGTGATTTGCTTAATCAATTATGTTCATTTAATTTTAAGGTACATACTTCGATACTCCAATGATTAAAATTTACTTATTGTCAATATTACGCTCTATTGTTCTGTGTAACGAACTGTACAAAATAAAGATAATTGTGCAAGGAAGTTTGTGGTATGTTTTTTAATAATATATATGGTAAAACCTTCGTTGCAGAAGAGTATTAAAACGAACTTCTTTGAACATGGAATCACGATGATACCCTAAAGATATAAAAAAGTAATCGAATAAAATGGACGATACATCATTGATTAACAAAACTTTCACCATACATGAGTGACAGGCCTTTTAATTATGAAACTGAACAAAATTAATTCTCGAATTTATGCGTTGAAGGAAATAAATTTGAATAGAATCCATAAATCATAGCAAAGTTACAGTAATAAATACTAACACTTTTAGATTATGCAGCTTACAACTATCTAAAACCAGAGTTTTGGTCTCTTGAAAAATCAAACAGTTATATTCTAGCAGTCAACGCGTTGAAGCTTTTGTTTCTCACGAAAAATTAATCTTTCAAATTGAATAGAAAAGACCCCCCCTATAAAAATAATCTCGATGCATACTGGTGACATTTGCATCAGAATTATAGAATACAATTGTCTGAAATCAAGGTTTTGGTCTCCTGAAACATCAAACAGTTATATTCTAGTAGTCAACGCGTTGAAGCTTTTGTTTCTCACAAAAAATTGATCTTTCAAATTGAATAGAAAAGACCACCCCTATCAAAATAATCTCGATGCATACTGGTGACATTTGCATCAGAATTATCGAATACAATTGTCTGAAATCAAAGTTTTGGTCTCCTGAGACATCAAACAGTTATATTCTAGCAGTCAAGGCGTTGAAACTTTTGTTTCTCACGAAAAAATTGATCTTTCAAATTGAATAGGAAAGACCACCTCTATCAAAATAATCTCGATGCATACTGGTGACATTTGCATCAGAATTATAGAATACAATTGTCTGAAATCAAGGTTTTGGTCTCCTGAAACATCAAACAGTTATATTCTAGTAGTCAACGCGTTGAAGCTTTTGTTTCTCACAAAAAATTGATCTTTCAAATTGAATAGAAAAGACCACCCCTATCAAAATAATCTCGATGCATACTGGTGACATTTGCATCAGAATTATCGAATACAATTGTCTGAAATCAAAGTTTTGGTCTCCTGAGACATCAAACAGTTATATTCTAGCAGTCAAGGCGTTGAAACTTTTGTTTCTCACGAAAAAATTGATCTTTCAAATTGAATAGGAAAGACCACCTCTATCAAAATAATCTCGATGCATACTGGTGACATTTGCATCAGAATTATCGAATACAATTGTCTGAAATCAAAGTTTTGGTCTCCTGAGACATCAAACAGTTATATTCTAGCAGTCAAGGCGTTGAAACTTTTGTTTCTCACGAAAAAATTGATCTTTCAAATTGAATAGGAAAGACCACCTCTATCAAAATAATCTCGATGCATACTGGTGACATTTGCATCAGAATTATCGAATACAATTGTCTGAAATCGAAGTTTTGGTCTCCTGAAAAATCAAACAGTTATATTCTAGCAGTCAAGGCGTTGAAACTTTTGTTTCTCACGAAAAAATTGATCTTTCAAATTGAATAGGAAAGACCACCTCTATAAAAATAATCTCGATGCATACTGGTGACATCTGCATCAGAATTATCGAATACAATTGTCTGAAATCAAAGTTTTGGTCTCCTGAAACATCAAACAGTTATATTCTAGCAGTCAAGGCGTTGAAGCTTTTGTTTCGTGCGAAAAATTGATCTTTTAAATTGAATAGAAAAGACCACCCCTGTCAAAGTAATCTCGATGCATACTGGTGACATTTGCATCAGAATTATCGAATAGTCCCAGTATATTTCCAAAGCAGTGTACAGTGTTTTTTTCTAGGATAACAATGACCGAAGTCGGAACGCAAAAAAGACGCGAGTGATAATAACCTTCCGGGCGACTCGAAGGTAGAAGGTGGTAGGTGGCACAAAGGGTGGTTAGACCACCAACGATCTCGTTTCGTTATTAAATCTTGCTGGTATCGAGATTACGGTATAATCGTATTGATAACGGTGGCGTATCCTCGGTATTGGATACCCTGTCTCCGACGGTTTCCCATTTGCGAGGACAAAGCCCCTTTTAAACCGCGGCTTTTGTGCTCTTAATTCGGTGCCGTGCGTGAAATCAACACGTTTTTCCACTTAATTCACGGACACGCCTGTTTCTCGCGCTTTCTTCTCTCGCTCTACATTGATCTCGCTCTATCATTCGGGTTTTTTGCGCTACTATAAAAGTATTTTCACAGCCAGCCTCTCTCAATCTGTGCTTGCTCCATCGTTAAACTTCGAACGCTCGTCGATGTTTGTCGCTCGTGGCTACGCTTTGCAAGAAATTGATACAACTATATTATTTGAATTTCACAGTATCAACGCGTTGGCGACCGTCGATGCTTCGCAGTAACTTTGATCAAAGATAAAAATACGTTTGGCTTCTGTAGAAAGGGAGGTTCTTGGATTGCATTGATTCGTCCACAGAAACGAATTCTTTAGCAGAATTTCTAGCTCGTTCGCATAAACGTTTCTTCGAACGTAGCCTCAGAATCGAAGCAACTGTCAACTGGTCATCTGCTCTTCTTCATTTGAACAAACCACAAACGTTTGTGTGACTGGTGAAATGTCAGAGTCGTCGACAGTTGGGTTTGTCGTATTCATCCCATCAAACGTGATCATGGTGTTTGTTTAAATGATATTGTACAATATAGTGCACAAAATAATAAGCTTCAAATTATCTTTTGCGGTATTCATTCTGTTTCCATAGAGATGGAGAATTGAAGAATACTCTTAATTTTTTATTTTACTCGGACGTAGGAGAACTATTTGTTTATTATTTTGATGAGAAACGCAAAAAAGTTGGGCGATTATTTTCGTACCGCCTGTGACGAGTGTTTTCTGTAGACAGAGAAGGAATTCCCCATCCTCGGTTGATCCCATCGCTACCGGTGACGGTGAAGACGGAGGATCTATTAAAACTGGATGATCGTAAAGTGTCAAGAAAGAGGAGCAAAGTGGATTAATGAAATTTCGTAGTGACAGTAGCTCGGTATTCGTCTCTTCTGGCAAGGCGGGATAATAGTATAAAAGGGAAGAAGGCCGGGTAGTCGTGCGTCGAATGGCAGGAAGAAAACGGGCGTAAGTACCGAGACCGGTCATTATTTATGCCATTATAGCTCAGTCTGGCCGGTTGCTTGAGCGCCGAACGCAGCCGCTACGACTTAACGAGCCTTCCTTCGTGTTCACCCGAGACCCTGATAAAAGGACTACCTCCGGACCGCCTCTCGACGATCGCCAACGCTACTCTTTTTTGTCTTCTTCTTCTTCGCCTCCTTTGCCATCTCCGCCTTGCTTTTTCTTTCTGTTTATTCCGTCATTATTAGTCTTCTTCTGTTTTCCGCTTGAAAACAGCCTGTGTTTGTTGCGTTCTGTTTAGATGATTGATATCGGCGAATGATCGCCGACGATGTTACGGACGATGAAGAATGGAGTCTCCTTTCATTCGTTCTCTTTCCCTTGATTTGCATTTAACCGCCGTTCCCCTCGATTGCTTGTCCCATTCGTCCGTTTCAATTCCTTTCGTGCCTGCCTCTGTGTGGCGCGCCCGAACTCTCGCCAGGGATTGCCAATACCAAACCAAAAATCCCATTGCCCCGGTGTCACGACGGGAATCAACCACGAGCCTTCGATTCTGGGCCTTGCAAGAAACTCGAAAGTTTCGAGTCTTAAATGAATTGCTTCGAACCTCGTATCCAAATTGTCTCGATTGGTTTAAGTGCGATGCAACATGGACCAACCATGGGGCCCTTGATTCTGCGCCTTGTGAGAAACTCGAAAGTTTCGAGTCTGAAATGAATTGCTTCGAACTTAACTCGTATCCAAATTGTCTCCATTGGTTTAAGTGTGATGCAACGTGGACCAACCATGGGCCCCTGATTCTGGGCCTTGCGAGAAACTCGAAAGTTTCGAGCCTGGAACGAATTGCTTCGAACTTAACTCACATCCAAATTGTCTCGATTGGTTTAAGTGTGATGCAACGTGGACCAACCATGGGCCCCTAATTCTGGGCCTTGCGAGAAACTCGAAAGTTTCGAGCCTGGAACGAATTGCTTCGAACTTAACTCACATCCAAATTGTCTCGATTGGTTTAAGTGTGATGCAACGTGGACCATCCATGGGGCCCTTGATTCTGGGCCTTACGAGAAACTCGAAAGTTTCGAGTCTGAAATGAATTGCTTCGAACTTAACTCGTATCCAAATTGTCTCGATTGGTTTAAGTGCGATGCAACATGGACCAACCATGGGGCCCTTGATTCTGCGCCTTGCGAGAAACTCGAAAGTTTCGAGTCTGAAATGAATTGCTTCGAACTTAACTCACATCCAAATTGTCTCCATTGGTTTAAGTGTGATGCAACGTTGACCAACCATGGGCCCCTGATTCTGGGCCTTGCGAGAAACTCGAAAGTTTCGAGTCTGGAATGAATTGCTTCGAACCTCGTATCCAAATTGTCTCGATTGGTTTAAGTGTGATGCAACATGGACCAACCATGGGGCCCTTGATTCTGCGCCTTGTGAGAAACTCGAAAGTTTCGAGTCTGAAATGAATTGCTTCGAACTTAACTCGTATCCAAATTGTCTCCATTGGTTTAAGTGTGATGCAACGTGGACCAACCATGGGCCCCTGATTCTGGGCCTTGCGAGAAACTCGAAAGTTTCGAGCCTGGAACGAATTGCTTCGAACTTAACTCACATCCAAATTGTCTCGATTGGTTTAAGTGTGATGCAACGTTGACCATCCATGGGGCCCTTGATTCTGGGCCTTGCGAGAAACTCGAAAGTTTCGAATTTAAAAAGACTCGAATTGCTCCAAACTTTATTCGAATCCAAATGGTCTCGATTGCTTTAGGTTTGATGCAACGTGAACCAACTCCTCAAATCGCTACAAACATTGTTCCCATCCAAATACATAGCCGTCTGGAAACTCTAGATAGATTTTGAATTCAAGACAAGCTTCATCGTACCACTTAAGAAAGTATCAACGGATCTGAGAGGTTAATAAAACTTCTATCTATTATTGGAACTTCTATCCTGGGAACTTTTATGTATGATCCCAAAGAGTGGTCGTCCAGAGGGTAGTTTCGGACTTTTACCGACCAAAAACCCCAAAGTGATCAAGCTTAGGGGCGTTGTATGGCCTCCAAAGACCTCAAAAGCGCAACAGAGAAATCATCCCCTCAGCAGCGATGTGTGGGGCCCATGCCACACATCGTAACCATCGTGGGCCGCTGTATTATGACGACTCGAGCCCCCACTCAAGCCGTCAGCGGTCTGCCGCCGGTTCTTCGAGGGTCCTAGGGCCCCAACGGCAAGTTGAACCGGCTTCGAACTATCGCCTCATACTCCTTCGTTTATGTGGGCTTGGGACTCAGCAGAGACTTCGTTTCGCTCGGATCTTGCTCCTTGCCCTTCCACTGTGGCCAGTGTGGGAGCTCCCGATTTCTTCCTCAGGAGTTACCTGCTCGAAGAAGGCAACTGCCTTTCGAGATTTCTGACCGGTCAGCATCGTCTTCTGCGAAAGATTCTCTTCCACAAACTGGACCAGGACACTGAACTCTTCTGCTCACAGTTCTCTTCTGAACCAGAACTGCTCTTCTACCCATGTAGGGCAAACCTCTAACGTGTGCTCTTCTCAGTGGGCTCCTTTCTGAAGATTACTTGATCACAAAAGGCTACTGCCTTTCAGGATTTCTGATCGAACAGTTGACAATTGCCTTCTGCATTTGCTGTTGTAAATTGGTCTACGATACTTTCTGAGGATTACTTGTTCACAAACGGTCCACGCTGCATTTCAGGATTTCTAATCGAACAGTTGACAATCGCCTTCTGTCTTTCTTGCCATAAATTGGATCAGGATCAGTGCTCTTCTGCCCACGCAAGGCAAACCTCCAGTGCTCTGCTCTACAGTTTCCTTTCTGAGGGTTGCTCGTAAAAGGTCATAGCTTTTCAGGATTTCTGATTGGACAGTTGACAACTTCTGTATTTCGTGCTACAATATGTACCACAACATGGTGCTCTTTTTCCCACGTCGGGCAAGTACTCTGCTCCAAGGCTTTTTATCTCAGGATTACTTACAGAAGACCAGTGCTTTCCAGAATTTAATTCCAGCCTCGATACTGATCTTCTGGGAGAAGTCCCTTCCCACAAATTGAACCAGGCCATTTTGTAGACTTTTCGAGACTCGTTGAGTGTGATTAAATTGGGTGGCAAATGGGCCATGAGCAATTACTGCACATTCTTTGATTAAAAATAAGGAAAAAGGCAGACACGTTAAGTTTTATGATCGTAATTATTATACGCTCGGTCAGAAAAGTATTTCGATACCTATACATATAGTTCCAAATATTAATTAACACCATTTCTATATAGAACCATAGAGACCAAACGGTTCTATGTAGAGACCAAACGGTGTTTCTGCATTTGAATTGCAAATAACTGTGACAATAATTCTTAAGAAAGAGAGGTAGGGGGAAAAGATCACACGCAACGTGACAAAGTCTCTATCAAAACAACATATAGCTTGCAAAGGAAAGACTAGGTCGCGATAACTCGAATCAGAATAGCCTATACAGAGGTAACACTCTTTCTCCAATCTCTAATCTGCGAAATATGAAACTCACCGAACATACCCGAAATATAGTACACTTTGTAGCAAATACAAAGTAGGAAGTAAATTAAAAATTAATCTCGAAAACGATAAAGTACCGGGACTTATGTACCTGGATTCATTGAGGAAGATAACGATACCCTAACGTTTTCCTCGTCGCTGATAACCATGCACCGGTTTGATGCAACGTTAATCTTTGATATAAAAAGAAAATCGTAATGTTATACACAGTTGGAATTAGAATTTAATCTGAACTAGGTCACTCGAGAACCTTCTTTACTAATATTCGTTT
This sequence comes from Colletes gigas, assembly GCF_013123115.1. NCBI lineage: Eukaryota > Metazoa > Arthropoda > Insecta > Hymenoptera > Colletidae > Colletes > Colletes gigas. Next base: position 63,907 of record NW_025106678.1, read on the forward strand.
TTTAAATTTCGAACCATTAAGTTTGCTCGACATCCGTCGGTGAGTCCGCGTACGCGTTCCGATGGGACTCTCAGTTTCTGCAATTAATCTTACCAATTTCGCTCTTTTTATTAGCTTCGACAGCGGCTTATTAAACGTAAATTATCCACCGGTAATTATCGAAAAATGCGACGGCGTATTGAGATAACGCGTCACTTCTTTCGTCGTAAATCGTGTTTAAAGATATATACGCGATCGGGCGTCCGTTTCGTTTTGCTCGAGCGTGGTAAAATGCCTCGTTCGCCGTAACAAAGAAACGCAATGGTTGCCGAGGCGAATAGATAAGATGATCCGTTCGTGCATCGAATTATCGTTAGCGACTCGGACGAGTGGACGAAGAGAAAGAGCAGCTCCTTGATACCGAGTTGGCACGCGATCGCATTCATTCTCGTAATAATCGATTCGCCGACTGAAGAGAATTGTCTCTTGTGAATGCGAAAATCTCGCAACCTTCCACGCTTGTTCGTTCAAATAATCTACGATCAAACTCTCCAATCCACCGAAAACATTCAATTTTTAATTTTTAAAATTCTTTTTCCTCTGCGATAAAATGTTTTCATCTTTATTAAAAATTATTCCCTTTGCGAATCTGAGAAGATTCAGTTTTTAACGAGTAATAATAATATTAACACTGAGTGTGCTTGTAAAATTAACAAAATTAATAAACTTAAGGGAATCTTGCACTGGAAATGTGAGATAATAAAATTCGGATTCGAATCAAAATGGACCCAGGTTCCACCAATGGTTAAATTCCTTGCTGCGTAAATTGTGTCAGGCTGTGTATCAACCCTTGGCTATTAGAAAACGTTCAATTTTTAATTTTTAAATTCCTCTGCGATAAAATGTTTTCATCTTTATTAAAAATTATTCCCTTTGAGAAACTGAGAAGATTCAGTTTTTAACGAGTAATAATAATATTAACACTGAGTGTACTTGTAAAATTAACAAAATTAATAAACTTAAAATTTATAAATGCAATAACGCAAAAATTCGATCGGGAATCTTGCACTGGAAATGTGAGATAATAAAATTCGGAGTCCGGTCAAAATGGACCCAGGTTCCACCAATGGTTAAATTCCTTGCTGGGTAAATTGTGTCAGGCTGTGTATCAACCCTATATTCATTAATATTTATAAAAATAAATTCAGGTTAAAATTCTGTAACGTATCTTTTGACACATTTGATAGAAATAATATTAATTTTTCTTCGAACAATAACACATTACTGCTCCCACGCTCGCCATCTTTGTCTTGACAATAAACGAGAAATTGATTGAGAGACCAGACAAGTCAAGACAGACTAAACTTTCCATCGAACGTCAACGCACTGATTTTACCAAATAATAGTAAACAGTCGTTTGCTGTTCGAGCCTGATAGAAAAAGTAAAAAGTAACCCAAGTTTTTTTTTGCCGTGGGATAATTAAAAGAATTGTAGAACTAACAAACACAGCGGTAATTGAGGCACGAATCCTATATGTACATTGGCCTAAAATGAACTGTGTAATTGCAAATTAAATGGGATTTCACTCACGCTTGTTGCGGCAGAGAAGCTTAATCTAGCTTGGCTGAGGGAAAAAAAAGAAAAATTCTTTACGATTACGATCTTATGCTTCGTAGAAACAACATGTCTTGTAGACTTTTAATTAAAGCAACATGCATGTTCAAACACCCGCCGCATAACGTGTAGTGAATCGATCAATTTAATGTACGGGTATACGAGTCACGGAAAACGTTTAAAATATTCAACCCCGTAACAATACATACTTAATGAACTTCAACAAAACGATACGTTCCTTACGGGCGCAAACTCCCCTAGGCGATTTAACGATTTCTGCGGAAAGTAGAAGCTACACTTTCCAACAAATTACAACGAAACGTACCGATAAAATACAGAAGTTCGAATTAAAAGGCGACGTTTATCGAACCTGCGTTCATTTGGATCTTTTAATTGTCTAAAAAACACAATTTTTTTATTTATTTAATCTTCTTCTATTTTATATGTTTACTTTTTCTATCTAGTGAGCTATAATTGTTCATACTTTCTTAACAGTATTCATTATTTACCGTACAATAATCTAGCAAACTGAAACGCGAAAATTTTGTGCTGTTTTGGTACACTTATTAACCCTTTATAGTCTGAATTATGTTTGGCTTCTGAAAACAATTTGTACGACACGAATAATGAGATATAAATCGAAGGGTGAATTTCGATAAACACAAATTTCTAGTTCTAATTTCTAGTTCTAGTTTCTGCAAAGATCATACTACAAACATATGAATTTAAAATTGTGCTGAGTTACAGAGAGTTAACCTTTTTCTATTAATTAAATACTTGTTCAAAATAATATACAACGAATACAATTGAACGGAAATGACAGCTTTAAAAATTCTTCGACTTTCGACTGGCGTGAAAGGAAAACTAGCGCGAATATCGACTTGTTTCTAACATAATAATCAAGCATCCATAGTATACGTGTGTTAGATTTCGAATAGTTCGATGTACTCGTTTTCGAGATATTATGGCAACTACTTTGATTAAAAATGGAGGTTTGGAGAAAAACTCGTTCGAAGTTTTGTATCCACTTTCAACGAACGTAGCAATATATTCGAACCACATACTTTTAATCCGCCATACCTGTCCCATAAAGTGGTCCCTCTTTACGTATGAAAAATTCATACGAACCCGTCTCTTTTCGAATTTATGGGCCCTCCTTGTCCGTTTCGTCGTGTTAGGTGGCCATATTTAAGTGCCTTTTTTTTTCTCAAGTCGACAAATATTGTTGCTCGCTGGGGCGATGTTAATTCTTATCGTACATAATAATCGCGCAATTATAAGAAATCCAGCGTTCCGTTTGCAAACTGCTGGAGAAAATTTCCACCGCGTTTTATTCGCGATGCAGGTGCTACGGCGAGTGAGACCAAATTAATTTAAACTTTCAAGCATGCGCATCTTTAATTCCTCAGCCTACGTAACAACATATTCAAAACAGATATTCTTAAATAAAACAGGTAATTCGCCATACCCGTTTTATAAAGCGGCACTCTTTGCGTATGAAAAATTCATACGAACCCGTTTTTACAGATTTATGGGCTATATAGGCCTTTGTCTCTCAAAATTAATTATTCATGCTAACTCCGTGCACGCAAAAACAGATATAATTGAACGACTCTTAAGATGTATAAAACTACCCTTGCAGCTTGGATTAATTATTCTACATAATTTTCTAACTGATAATATTTCCTATAATTTCTATTTCGTTTTTCTTTACATATTCCTTTTGCACTAAAGGAATTTTCTCTGTTAACAAGTGAATAATTTTATAATCGTTAACATTTCCTCTGTATAATTCTTATTTTGTTTCTCCTTATGCAGGGTGTTCGGCCATCTCTGGAAAAAATTTTAATGAGAAATTCTAGAGGCCAAAATAAGACGAAAATCAAGAATATCAATTTGTTGATTAAGGCTTCCCTAAAAAGTTATTAAAAAATTTCAAATCATTCTGAAAAAATTATATTTAATTACAGTGGTCAATTACAATCATTTTTGGTGAATACACATAACCCTGAAATCCTAACCACTTTCGAGAAAAAAATTCGAGTAAATACTGAAATTTTTAGTCAAAATTAAAAAATTTCAAATTATACTAAGAAAATTATATTTAATTACAGGGGTCAATTACAAGTATTTTTTGTGAATAGACATACCCCTGAAATCCTATCCACTTTCGAGAAAAAAATTCGAGTAGATAGAGAACTTTTTAGACGAAATTAAAAAATTTCAAGTCAAATTAAAAAGTTATATTTAATTACAGGGGTTAATTACAAGCATTTTTTGTGAATAGACATACCCTCGAAATCCTACGCACTTCCGAGAAAAAAATTCTTTACCGAAAATCTAATGTGAGGGCAAAAATGCTTCCCTGACATTTCATGCGAATCTTTAAAATATCATAACTTCTGATCGGATTGGAGGATTTTAATGTTTAAAAAGGCAAACGACGCGTATTTTAGAGTAGAATATGTAGAAATTCCAAAAATATTCGAAAAGATGATCCTTAACCCCGAAAAATGAGAAAAACCCCATAAAAATTGTCCGATTTTCAAACAGCCATAATTCCTACGATAGTGAATATATTTCAATGAAACTTTTTTCTGAAATAGAGCTCATGGATACCTACAAAAAAGTATTAGACAACTTTTCTACAGGACGTTAAACAAAATTACTAAAAATCAAAAACGTAGTTTTAAGAAAAATCGACAGGGTAGATGCTGAAATTTTTCGGCGAAAGAAAAATATTTCAAATCGTTCTGAAAAAATTCTTTTCGGTTGCGGGGGTCAATTACAATCATTTTTGGTCATTAGACATACCCTCGAAATCCTACCTACTTTCGAGAAAAAAATTCGAGAAGGTGTGAAATTTTTCGACAAAATTAAAAAATTTCAAATCGTTCTGAAAAAATTCTTTTCGGTTGCGGGGGTCAATTACAATCATTTTTGGTTATTAGACATACCCTCGAAATCCTACCCACTTTCGAGAAAAAAATTCGAGAAGGTGTGAAATTTTTCGACAAAATTAAAAAATTTCAAATCGTTCTGGAAAAATTATTTTCGGTTGCGGGGGTCAATTACAATAATTTTTAGTCATTATACATGCCCTCGAATTTCTACCCACTTTCGAGAAAAAAATTCAATATAGGCGGAACTTTAAACGTTAATAACTTTTTAACGAAGCCTCCATTAACAAATTAGTATTCTTGATTTTCGTCTTATTTTGGCCTCTAAAACCTCCTACTAAAATTTTTCCCAGGGGTGTCTGAACACCCTGTATATTCCTTTTGCACTAAAGGAATTTTCCCTATTAACAATTGAATAAGTTTATGACTGATAATATTTCCTATAATTTTATAGAGTTTTCCATGTTAGCAAATGAATAATAATAATATCAGAAAAGAACCAGATTACACTCACGATCGACGACCCTAAGAGTCATACTGCAAGGTATTTTTAAGGAAATTTCGAACGTTCTTTTGGTGTTTTTAATTTTGTCCGTGTTTTCGGACGTTTTGGAAGACTCGTGGTCCGAAGATGGAGGATCGAATTGGGCAATCGCGGGTCCGTCACTTGCACGGTGTAGCGTCCGTGATCCGGGGTAGTAGAAAAAGAGGAAAGAAACGACGGTGGGCCCAGGGAGTAATTCGGCGAGGCCGAAAAAGTAATGGAGTTTAGAGAATTCGAGGTGTGGGTGGCGGTAATGGCACAGCGAGAGGAAGGAAGGAAGCTGGTGGAAGATGAAACGGTGGAAAGAGTGGCACACCTGTGGCAAACAAGAGCCACGCTGTCTGGAAGGTCGATCCTGTTTTCGGGCTCTCACCTCCGCCGGCCGAGCGGTCGGTTTTCGAGCCAACAAAGGCCCGCGACGATAAATCATCCGTCGAGGTTAGGCTTCCAGGCTGCCGGATCGACAATCAAGCTGCCCCGCTTCAAATCTTCGGACGCGAACATCGCGCCAAGCCTATTTATACCGTTCAAAATAATTAGACGATCACCCGATCGAATCGAGTAACCAATATACCCCGACCGAACAAAACGCTTTGCAAAGATTTTTCAATCCCCCCCTCCAACCCAAAAATTTTACGATCATAAATATTACGACTCTTCGACGAGACGATGTCAATCTTTACATTATTAGAACTACGCGAAAAGTAGTCCTCCACCTTCGTATTCCTAAGTGGAACTCGACATTCTTTTACGATTTCACTACAAAAAATGTTTGAAACTAATGAATCACAGAAAATTTAACAAATTTTGTACTGCTATGGATTTGGAGATCAATAGTTTCTTCTTTGCAATAATCTTTGATAAGGTTGACGTGCAATTTTCTCCGCCATTTTACTCCACTTTACTTTGCAATACAATCATAAATGGTCATCATATCATAAAATACTCGATAAAATAAAATTAATTAACGTTCTATCGTCTATCACTATTCCTTACTGATACTGAGTAATTTTAATTATAATAGTAGTAAAATATATAATTTAATTTGTAATTTGCGAATATGACTTCTAATAGTAATTTTAATGACAAAACTTGAAATACTGAGAAGATTGAAAAACGACGAAACAACAATTTCTCTTTCTATATGACGTTAAAAACTAACAAACCCAAAGTTACAAACTACAAAACCGAAATGACAATATGTAGATGGAAATAACTAAAACCAAGTAGAATCACATTAACATCAGAAAGCTTCGCAATTAGCCGAAAAATTCAATTCAACAGTCTTGAAACTAGTAATTGAAAAGTAAAAAGTAGCTCAAACTTCAATTATAAGAACCTGCCCGTTTATCTGAACTGCTTATCCCTCGTTGGATTTATATAAATCGTTCCACTGTAAGTGAAATTGAGGTTCCAAAGAATTAATAACACGTAATATTTCCTATCAAATTGATGTTACCAAACCATGTGAAAAGATGACTAAAAAACGAATAGGGTGAAAATTTCAGAGGAAAGCTAACCCAACGTCGAAGAATACCACATTTTCATCCGTTTAATATCAATAATCGTAGAATGTTTAAACGGAGATCCATTGTTATTTTACGATTTTGTTTGTTCTGTGGTTGTTTGCCATTATGGTCACGAACAAACGAGACACCCCGTATAATCCACTCTGTCCCGTGGTACCTGTCGCTCCTTTTAAACAGTGCAATCACGCGACAAAAGGTACAAATCATTTGTTTGTAAATAGACACGCCGGTCACAAATCACGGTTCAAGGAATTAATTAGCACCGATTCTGGAAGTCCCATTGAATCCGAGAATAAAGGGAATCCTTTCGGTGTTTCGGCACGCAACGGATATGCGGATCCATTCAAGCCTCACGCGAACGACATGTTTCGTGTTTCGAATAATCGTACCCGGGCCTTCTTCTTCGTCTTTTTTCTCCTTTTATTCTTTTTTATTTCTTCATTTCGTTATTCTTCGTTTCACGCAGGCGACTCCCTCGAAATCTTTCAGCGGCAGGAAACCCGTAAACCCAGCGAGCACCTTTGAACATTTTTAAGAAACAACGCCTCGAGATCGATCGGAGAAACTTCAGCCGATCGAATACGTGAAAATTCAACGGACAATGTGGGATCCCGTGCACGGTCGACCGCGAATGTCTACGCACAATTACGATGCTCGAGACTGCCACGAATTACCATAAGCAGACTCCGAAGAAACCTACACGCGGTTAGCCTTCGATCGGCGACATCGTACCAAAATGGCGTCGCGTATCTAAGGCCGCTACGAATCGTTTCTCGATATCCCGGAGCATGATCCAATCGATTCAATATGCATTGTTCGAAGAAAAATCGTTTTCACAGCCAGTCGAAAGAAAATGATTCTGTAGGAATCATACAAAATGTTTAATTTTATTTAAGATTCTAGGAATTTTTTTCTGAAAGTTATAGATTTAGAAGTTGTTAATATACTGTAAGATACTTGTTCAAATAAATTTCCATAGCAACTTTCCCTCAATAATTCTTCTCGTACAATATAATTATTATTTCTGGTCTCTGTTTACTTCGACCGTTCCAATTTTGCACTCACAAACAGCATGCTCGAATTTCACCGAATTTTTACAGAACTTTCTACGCGTTCGAAGTTGTACGTGTTTTGGAATTGACTTTGATTTGACGATCGATAACAGAAGGGGTTTAGGAAATTCTTCGAACGTTGAGGGGTTGAAAAAGATTCCAAGAAAATGGTTTCGAAATCGAGGAACGGGGGAAGTAAATAACCGAGGCGGTAAGAATGTTTGCGAAGAGCAGACCAAGATTAAAGGGAAATTGAATTACTCGTTCCCGGGTTTTGTATGCACCGTGTCGCGTTGCAACGGGCTACAACACGGCGCAACATCGCGCCAAAGGAATTCCATCCGTCAAACGAGCGAGCGAACAAAGTAGGAGGCAAGTGTGAGAGCACGTTTGAGCGGAGAGCCAAGAAGCTCCGGGCTATACGCATTCTTCTCTCTTTCCTTCTCCCTGCCTATTTCTTCATCTACCTTGTAAAGAGAATTCAGAAGGAATAGCGGCCCATCGGTATCCTTTTCTTTCTCATTTGTCGTCTTTCATGTTTTTGGTAATTTGATAATTAAATACGGGGCTCCGGGACCGACGGCGCTAGATGACAATTAACATGAAACGACTTCCCGGGGCTATTAATAAGCGCGAACTCTCATACATGGGGTGTTCCTTAAATAATCAACTTCCAAACCACGTTGTATCCACGGGAAAATATTCCCATAATCTTATCGTCCATATATGGGCGTGACGGGCCTTTCACCGTGGAACTGGAACGATTGATTCTCAAATGGAAATGTTAAAAACAAATTTGAATAGGATTCATGAATTTTTGGCGAGGTTACTATTGTCTGAAATCAAATTTTGGTCTCGTAAACAATTTCACGATTTTGGTCTTACTCGTTGATAGTTTCAAACACTACTTCTTTTTTTTGTAAGTGTAAGAAATTCAATAAGATAGAATAAGATCTGTTGAAAAAGTGTTGTATTTTTTAATATTCTAAGGCAACTGTGAATAAATATTCAATTTGGTTTATCGAACAAATATAGATGCTCATAGATTTACAGTAGAATCTTGACATCATTTAATAATTCAGGCTGAAATTGATCTTGATATTCTTACTCCATACATATTAGAAAATATGTAGTACTTACAAGGATGTTTAAGTGAAAAGCAAAACTGTGGATCCTGATTGGAGTCCCACCCCCTAGCACCGTGTTTGACACAAAAGTTAGTCGACGATAGGGCCTAACAGTTGGAATTGTTGTTCGAGAATAAAATTTGCCCAGGACCCTGTCCACGCGTTGTCTTCCACGGTCGTTCGAATCCAACGGTTCACCGGGTACGAATAGTTTTGTGACTCACTGTAAATATAGAGGAAGAGGGGAAAAAAAGGAAGAAACGAGGCGGAGAGGCCGCGCATAGTTAGAAGAAAGATGTGCAGAGATAGAAGAGAAGAGGTGAGAGAAGGAGGCTGGTAGACGATGTTGCATGACGGTCAGGTGTTGATGACCAGACAGGATGGTTAGGTCCAGCCGGTGGGTTAGGAAGGCAGAAGCAGAGCGGTGGCTTCACCGCCGGGATGCCTTTCATCTTTTCATCTTCGACCGAGGGAACCAGAACTCGCACCAACCATCATGGGAACACCGTCCCATCCTCCCCTTCTCTGCTCCTCCTCCTCCTCCTCACCGCGAACTACGAACTCCTTCCCTCGGAATCATCGACGATGATCTTCGATAACCATTTTGTTCTGTACATCCTCCCCTATCGTCGGAACGTCTGTCATTGTCTCCATTTTTATCGACGCTGAAATTTATTGGCTCGTTTCGGGGAAAGATGCTAGAAGATATTTTCCTCGTAAATATGGAAATAAAGAAATCAGTGTAGCCGAATCATCTATTCGTATCTCTTTAAGAAGCTATGTTTCATGGCTTTAATTTTTTAAAATGTGTATCTCTCTCTAAAGTAATGTTTGTCTCTAGAAAAAATTTGTGACATTTTAATTTTTCTCTGTAAGGGAATATTTTAATATATTCAGTCAATTTTGTTATATGACCTAAACATATACACATATGTATACGAAACAAAAGCTTCGTAGGTTTGTTAGTTCTTTCTTAATTAATATCCAAAACACGCGAAGTAAAGTACCAGTTTGGTAGAATCTATCCAAATAATCAAAATCTACTTTCACCCTCGAAAACGATCCGGAATTTCCTCATCCTTCACCTAAAAACTTTCGCGCCCACGGACGATTTAGTTAGAAACAAAAATGAAGTTGTCTTTATCGGTGCCTGAAAAAAACACTTTCTAACGCTTAATTTGAATCGCATGGTACGAACAGTTTCCATCGGCCATTTTAAATGCTTACGCGATCACTTTTCAATATCTGATTGACTATAAATATACGAAAGAACTGAAGAGCTATAAATAATGGCTCTAAGTGATGTTCACGATGTGAGAGAAATCCGTCTTTCCGCCCATAAATTATGTTCTCGCGATACTAATGCTACTAGTTACTAGTTTAGACGATAAGAAATCCTGGCCAATCGTGAAATAACGTTCTTCGAAAATTCCGGTGCTTTCTCTTCTATTAGAATTAATTGTTGTCTGAAATAGTTCGTGCAAATTGCAACTGAAGAAATCTCAGGGGAATACAAATGCTAGATATTAAATATTTCGTTGAACTAGTTGATCGAGGAAGATCTATTTTGCAGCTTATTTTTCTGTCGTCGTTGCCCAAAAAATTTGATAACTTAATAAAAATTGTATTCATTTAGTTGCCAGTATTTGAATCAAGCTACGAAGAAAAGTTATCTACTAATATTCAGGCAACTGTGTTTGCTTGAAAATGAGTCAAATATAGTAAAATTAACAAGCAAGTCATTGGATAGAATCAAGAAATATTTTCTACTCTTTTTCTTTTGAGAAATAAACCATTCAGTAGAGATGCTTGTGTTATTAATTTATTTTATCGACGTACTTCTGTAAATAATTTTAGTAATGTGTTAAGAGATATCACCGGCCCACAAAGTATTGTTTTTTTTAATTTTATCCACGGTCCAGAAAGGTTGCCGACCACTCCATGCTATTCATGGCAGTGTCTAAGTATCTCTGCGCTTAGGGCAACAATCCAACACAGAATCCATCAACTTTTGCGGAGGATATGCTCGTTTTCCATTGTTTCAACAACATAACTTTGATCTCGAATTTTTTTAAGAAAAACTAGAGCAGTTAAAAACATTTTTGAGGAACTTAAAACTCAAGTTTTATTCGTGAAAGATAGGCTGTTTTTTTAAACATTTCTTGTTAAGATACTGATGTAATAAGAAACAGTTTAAAGTGATACTTTATTTTAAAGAATACTAGATAAAAGATTATAGCAGATAATTTAATTTCGTCAAGGTTTACTATTTATCTACGCCCTTGTAACATGGCGTTCAGGGGCACGTGCCCCTTCTGTTCCTGCCTTGTCACGGTTCTGATTTAGAATATCCGCCATGACAGTCCCGATAGTCATCTATGAGCTGGTTACACCAATTTTAACGTCATTTCATATAGAAAAATCTTATCTTAAACGATAGTAGCGGCCAATCACGAAAGCATTAAATTTTTAGGATAAAATCATAGCATTAAGACCTAACATTTGTTGACCTATACTATACAATGTTTCAAATTAGTAGATGATATTTGCTAAAATATTTTCCAGAATATGATGTGATTTAATAAAATTGATATTATTTGATTAGCTTTATAAACGAAAATTTTTTTCTATTTAAATCCTGCAAATTATTTTCAAGTATAATACCTAAATTCTTTTAAAATTAGGTTTCGTTAAAAGGGGTTGAGGTTAAAATTTTGTTCGATAATTGTATCGTAATTAAAGGCCTATATGTAATGGACAGAGCGAAGTTTCCGTTGCTAAAACTGTACCAGAAGTCGTTCAAACGCGTAATGCGCATGATACGAACTGTCAGCGGCCGACGGCGATGCTTAATTTTATCGTGCAACGTGTAAAATTTCGCCTCCGTTCTTTTTTGCAGAACTCCTTCGTGAAACGCGTGAGATTAAGATTTATTTCGAGCATTTCAGTTCGACGTGTTTTTATTCTCACGCTTTTTGAAATCCTTACATCCATTTTCTTGCGACTCCCCCGACAGTTGCCAATATTGAATGTTTTTGTATTTCTTTACCGCAAAATAAATAATTTCTATACTAAGGTTGGCTTGCAATGCCAGTCATAATGATATATAAAATAGTTTGCTGTATTGTGGGTGTATTCTTGAACGTTTGTTCAAATTTTAATATGAGAAAGAAGAATATTCGATAGTTCGATGATGCACTTAGAATGTTATTAACGTTATTTGAAAGTCCATAAGTACGATGGTTCACTCGTTTCAAGTATTTTAAAAAGAATCAAGTCGTCAGTAATCGTCATGGAAATTAATGTGTTAAATAATTGATGACAGTAGTAATTTGTTGAAAATATTAAATAGAATCGTTATTTAGGATAAAAGGAGTAATTTCTTTCGTTAACACGTTTTGCCCCAAATTAAAGGACGTTGTCGACGTTTGCTCAAATTTTAATATGAAAAGAAGGAATATTCGATAGTTCAATGGTGCTCTTTTCATTGTATAGCATTCTAAATGATACTAAAATTATTAAAAAGTAAAGATCCACTCGGTTCAAGTATTTAAAAAAAGGCTGTAAGCTCGAAGCACCACCATAACAAGTAATATGCTAAAAATGGTACTTACCTTTGCAGACTACTAAATTTAATTATTTTTTTACTAATTTTTCCATTCTTGAGAAGACGTTTAGAGAGCAATACAAGTACAATAGACACGAGGAAGTTAAACTTTTGGCAAAATGTCACTAAATTTGTCGACGGGGACCATCGTGAGACGGTCGACGGACGGTGGGAATCTGCCTCCAGCGTCGAACCGCCTATTCATCCGACGCACAGTGTGACCAATCACCAATCTAGAAGAGCAAAAGTCATTTTTTGTGACCCTCGCGCAATCTTTCAATTTGTATCGCAAGTTATTGGAAAACACATCCGTAATTTATTTTACAAAGCTCGATGGCCCTGATGTCTGCCAACGTCGAGTAAAAACCATATTACAACCGAAGTATTATACCTATCTGTCTCTAATTTCTCACGTTATATCATTTTTTTACTTTCCCCTCGAAACAATTGCTCTTTTTGCACGTTTTCACTTAACTTCGTCCCTTGCAAAATATCAAATCTTTCTATTGATTTCTCAGGCACTTCTAATCCATTTGGAGCTCAGAAATTTTATGGAGACAAGTATTCTAGATAACGATACTGCGTTACAGAATAATTGTACGTTTCATCTTTTGCTAAATAATGCAATATTTCTTACATTTTTCATATCTTTGAACTGCTGTAATCTTTGCTAATTTAAAAATGCAATGTCTCTGCTGTTTCGATCCTGGATTAGATTTGCTCGAAGACACTTTTATTGAGAAATGTACGTTTCACCTTTTGTTAAATAATTCAATATTTCTTACATTTTTCATATCTTTGAACTGCTGTAATGTTTGCTAACTTAAAAATGCAATGTCTCTACTGTTACCTGGATTAGATTTGCTCGAAGACACTTTTATTGAGAAATGTACGTTTCACCTTTTGTTAAATAATGCAATATTTCTTACATTTTTCATATCTTTGAACTGCTGTAATGTTTGCTAACTTAAAAATGCAATGTCTCTACTGTTACCTGGATTAGATTTGCTCGAAGACACTTTTATTGAGAAATGCAGTGCAAGAGAACGAAGATGATTTCCGTTCTCCAGAGGGTATCGGAACATCGTACAAAGAGATTCGAAACGGTGTAAGGTCCTTTGCAAAATCGAGTGTTGCAATGCTAGTTGAACAGTTTCAACAAGGTGTCCTTCGATAGGTCGGTAGAAAAAAATAACTGGCGAGTGAAGGTGCAGGGAAAGAAAGGCGGTGGAATTTGGAGGGTGCAATTTGCCAAAGCACCGTGACGGAAAAATCGTATCAACGATCCGCGCGAGCAGCCTGCCCGAAGGCGTAATAACCGCTGCGAAACCTGGGAATTTCGGTGGGTTTTGATTACTAGGCGGCGAACCAGCGAACCCCGAATTCCTACAAATAAAAAGCCATCCGGGCCTGTCTAAATGCCGACGCGCTGAAAATCATTTATTTATTTATTCGCTCGGCTGCTCGTTCCTCCGCCTATTTGTTTGCTTATTTGTCTGGTCTATTTAAATATTTATACTGGGATGAGTCACCCGTAGACCTAAAAATACCTTCGTTCTTCATCGCGTAACGATACGTACGGACCGAAAAATCTCATTGCAACTAATTATCCTTAAGCTAAATTTTCCAACTTTCAAATTGCAATGTGTATTTACTGAGAAACGACGATTTGAAAATAGCGGTAACAAATTTTTAAAGAAGCTTCTCTCGAAAAGGTCTATGAGAGATAAATGAAATTGAAATTGATACAATTGTCTGGAAAATTAAGAACGTTAAAATTTCACGTCCTAACCACGATTGAAACAACTGGATATTTGCTCAAAATCTTTTGTAACCTGATTGTTCACTTCTCTGTAGATCGAGTTGGAATATATCAATTTTATCGTTGATTGATAGGTCGTTTGTCCATAACATTCGAAAAGTTACAAATTGGTAGCTTCTTAGATACTTCGATGTTTAAACTACGTTGCACTTCGTATACTTCATACCACTTTTACCTCAAATGACCCAAGAAATCGATTCGCGTGAAAAAATCATACGATTCCTCTGAAAAAAAGCTTGCACTTTGCTGCAACTAAATTTACCGTAAAACGATAACAATTCCTTCGTCTCTTTCCGGATTTTTATTAATTTACGAACGAACTTTAATTTAATTGAACTTTAGTTCGCTAATGCTTCGTTAGCATACCACGCAAGATTCATTATTATTCGTTTTTGTATGTTATACATCAGCGGTTGGCAAACTACGGTTCGTGGGCTAGATCCGACTCGCCGCGTATTATTATCCGGCACGCGAGGCACGAATGATTTTTAAGTAGATTTTATGAAGGAATCACGAAAAACCGATATTATCCAACGGTATTAACTCTGTAATTTTTGGAAAGAATGTCGTAACCAGGGAAATAAAAATATACCATGTGAAATGTAATATATGAAACCACCTCGATAATAGTCACAAAGAGTCCACTGGAGGACTTTTAACGAGGACGACATTCAAACCTTGCAAATATAAACGAGCAAATTCACTTTCGTAGATTACTATTTCTCCTTTGGAGGGAATTTTTGCAACAAAAGAAGACATTTACAGATACTCAAAGCTTCACAATTAGTTCTCAAGTAGCAAATACAAACATATCATAGCTTGATCCTTCGATCATATATTTATTATCAATGTGAAATGTAATATTTAAGAGAACCTCAATAATAGTTGCAAAGTCTTGTCCACTGGAGGACTTTTAACGAGGACGACATTGAAACCTTACAATGCAAATATAAAAGAGCAAATCTACTTTCGTTTACTATTCCTCCTTTGGAGGGAATTTTTGCAACAAAAGAAGACATTTACAGATTCTCAAAGCTTCACAATTAGTTCTCAAGTAGGAAATGCAAACATATCATAGCTTGATCCTTCGATCATATATTTATTATCAATGTGAAATGTAATATTTAAGAGAACCTCAATAATAGTTGCAAAGTCTTGTCCACTGGAGGACTTTTAACGAGGACGACATTCAAACCTTACAATGCAAATATAAAAGAGCAAATCTACTTTCGTTTACTATTCCTCCTTTGGAGGGAATTTTTGCAACAAAAGAAGACATTTACAGATTCTCAAAGCTTCACAATTAGTTCTCAAGTAGGAAATGCAAACATATCATAGCTTGATCCTTCGATCATACATTTATTATCAATGTGAAATGTAATATTTAGGAGAACCTCGATAATAGTTACAAAGTCTTGTCTACTGGCGGACTTTTAACGAGGACGACATTCAAACCTTACAATGCAAATATAAAAGAGCAAATCTACTTTCGTTTACTATTCCTCCTTTGGAGGGAATTTTTGCAACAAAAGAAGACATTTACAGATTCTCAAAGCTTCACAATTAGTTTTCAAGTAGGAAATGCAAACATATCATAGCTTGATCCTTCGATCATACATTTATTATCAATGTGAAATGTAATATTTAGGAGAACCTCGATAATAGTTACAAAGTCTTGTCCACTGGAGGACTTTTAACGAGGACGACATTCAAACCTTGCAAAGCAAATTCACTTTCGTAGATTAGTATTTCTCCTTTGGAGGGAATTTTTGCAACAAAAGAAGATATTTACAGATACTCAAAGCTTCACAATTAGTTCTCAAGTAGCAAATGCAAACGTATCATAGCTTGATCCTTCGATCATACATTTATTATCAATATGAAATGTAATATATAAAAACACCTCGATAATAGTCACTCGAAGACTTTTAACGAGGACGACATTCTAACCAGATCTCGCGATACTAATATAGAAGAGCAAATCCGTTTTCGTAGATTACTATTTAACAAAAGAAACGATCGACAGATTGTAAAAGTTTCGCAATTTGAAGTCTCCTCTCGTAAGAGATAAATCGTTCCCAGGGATCGATCCTGTTCGAATCGTTAAAAGAACGCCGTGAAATTTCGAGGAAACTCACAAAGCGACTCCCGAAGGTGAGAAAATAATTAGTCCCATAAGCGAAAAAGATATAACGTGACATTAAAGTCCGCTATGTCTTCCCATTATTGGAGGTAATGTATCGGCTCGTTAACTTTCAGCCGAACGATAGATCATCCGGACGATCGCTGCCACAGGCTTTTAGAAAGCCCGACAGAGGAACAGAGACCGAGGGAGCCTATAAAGAAGCATCTGGTTTTCATCCCTTCGTTCGAGAGTTACCCTCCCCAAGCGCGAATCTAATATTCCCGTGCCATTAACCTCGAACATGTGTAGGACGAAATCGTTTCGACCCCAACTCCCAGTGACTCCTCCATGTTACTCGTGGCCTTATCGTGCACGATAATCTGCATGACTTCTCCTTTCCGCCGTTGGACGAGGTGATAATAATTCCCTCGTTCAGATCTGGATAACCTTCGCGTCCACGCCACTGTTTGCTTTCTATCTCTCTTGACGTATGGTTAATTGCCACAAAAACAACCCTTTTCTCCACCGTCGCTCTCGCCAAATATCGACACGCGTTCCAACGATCCCACGAAACTATCGAGTTCTCGATCTACCCCAACGATTTTCAGATTTTCAGATCATTTGTTTTTTTTTTTTTCAATTTAACTGCTCGATTTAATCTCGTCTATCTCACCATTGTGTAAACTTAAAGATCTTAAACAGGGGAACGAAACAGTTGAACCTTTTTACATAAATGTCGTTTAGCAAACTTTTGTCTCTTTTCTGTTTTAAGTTCAGTTTGATAATTTGATTCTGTTGTAAAAGTTCAATTTTACACTTTGACTGCCAAAAATTAATTCTCAAGTTAAGATTTATGAATTTTAGATTATGTAGTTTACAATGGTATAAAATGAAAATTGTAATCCTCCAGAATATTGTATGCTTTTGATCTGACAGTTCTGGAGGGATTCATATTTCTTAACGAAGTATAAAAATTTAAATTGCTGTTTCTAGTAGAATTGTTTGAGGAATTAAAAGCAGTGCATAGGGGCGAAATTAGGTATCTTTTCTGCACTCATTATCTCCGTTCTAAGTGGTTCGAGTACCAAGACTTCCGTGAACCTCCATTCGTCGGAATTTAAATTTTATGGCACGTTATCCTCGCACAATATTTATGCTGAAAGATCTCGGTGAGAGTACTAATCGTTTTAACGTAGCGTGTGTCGAATTCCATCGCGTGTCTACGTCTTGCATTAATTGGAGAGGTTCCTTGTCGAGATTGTTGGTTTTGGACTTGTAAAAATTTCTCTCCGCTAAATGTAGATCGCGAGAAAGATCCAATTATGTCTTTATATTTCCGTCTGAACGCCGATACTGTTCGGTTTTTCGTCCGGCATTAATTGATTGTAGACAGTGACCATAACGGGAGAAATTGCATTTCAATCTTCGCATGCTTTAATTGATTTTACGATATTGAGGCCATTATCCGTGACAGAAACAGCGGAAATAACATAGTTTAATATTTAATTTTGTCGAATTATTTTAATAATAAGTGTTTCTCTACTCCGATTATTAATTTTGTAATATACGTATGTGCAAGCTTCATAAAGATACGATGTAAAATATTGAATGAGACTAAATTAAAAATCAATTATTTTTCAATTAATAACAAAAGTTTCTGGGAAACATTGGACGAGCTGAAAAATGAGAAAAATTCCTACTGTAGATATAGATGTATGTATGTGAACATCAAGACTTAAAATTCTTGGAAATAAATGGCAAACAATAGACGAGTAGCACAACGATAAAGGTTTTAACGTGTACGCAAGTATTGGGTCGTTCCATAAGTAATACAGCATTTTGGAGGTATTTTTTAAAGAAATATCTACCATTATTTTGTACAATATAACTTCAAAGTTTCAATACCGAAACAGATTTTCAAGAATACGATTTTGTACACTGTGAAAAAGATGATAGTTCAAATAGCCTCGAATTTTCTAGCGTTACTCGAGTTGTACCAAGCTTTATCACGGTGAAAAATTACTCCAGTTCTCTGATGGGAATCTCTAGTCTAAAGATCAGATGGTTGACTATCAGTGGGAGTCGCTAGGAAGGTTATCGCCGGAAGTCACTAAAGAGGCTGGTCTTCGCGAACCGCTGGCTATCACCGGAAGTCCCTAGGATTTTGTTAGCTTTACCTCGTAACTTCCTATAGAGAATTTGAATTATTTAACTACCTTCCAACGAGAAACTTCTAATTACAACATCCTCAAGTATCCGCCATTATGGACAAGTTTCAACCGTCGCGTCGCCAGTGTCCACAGTAGCAGACTTTAATGAACTTTGACTGCCACGTCACCTATATATGGTGACTAGAAAAATTCATTCTCAAGTGAAGACGTTCAGTGAAATAAATTTGGATAGAATTTGCAAATTCGAAGAAGGTTACAAGTTCTGAAATAAACTTTAAGTTGTGTACCTTGCAATGGTCTAGAATCAAAATTTTACGTGTTAAATGTTCTCAATGCATACGTAAATTCGTTTATTCGACAGAATCGTTCGACGTTTGACTTATGGTGGGATAAGGCGTTGACAACGCGGCGTTAAAAAAGAAGGAACAATCCACCTGGGTGGAGGAATCATGCAGTGGCTGACGGCGTCGGTCGAGGAGAGTGAAACGGAATCGGGCGTCGGTCAGAGCCAGAGGGGTTTATTATTTCGGGGGCATTGTTATTAATTCAGCGTGTGGCGTGGCCGCGCCCTAAGAGCGTAAGCTTGTTACGGCTTTTCTCTTTCCCAGCGGCCGTGACACTGCCACCCTCCTAAAATCGCGGCCACGTTGTTCTTTGTAGAATTCATTAAATCATCGGCATTCCGCGTAGCACGTGGCGTCTCCCTATACAAGGCACTTTTCGACCGAATTCAGACGGTTCCGTTCTTTCCTGCTCGCTTTTCTTCTAAAATATGGGGGTGTCCCGTCGAACCCAGAGACCGATTCTGCGATGGATTCTACGCGTGGAAACAATACAAAACGTTCCTATCGACGCGTGGTTGGCCCCTGTTTCCCGGTTACAAAAATCCAATTTTCCAAAACGATTCGACGAAATTTTAGTGTCCATAATGGTTGTCCTAATGTGGAATACGTTTCTAATTTTAAACACCGCGATATTGCCATTGGCCATGAATGCAATCAATTACGATTGTCATTTCATCGTCATCAAACAAGTGTTTGTAAAAGAATATTGAAGAAAATATCGCAGTCTGAGTTTTTGCAATCTTTGACCTGATATTATACATAATAGGGTAAGTGCATCAGCTTTGTGTTAGCTCGATCATTTCTTCAAATATAAAAAAAGCAAACATTTTCTAATCCGTTATTATATTTTAAATTTGACTGTCCCCAGTCAGAAGAGCATAAAATTTCCGGTAAATTCATAGTATTCAAGTTTTTATCAAAGTTCTGCAAGCAAGTGAAACATGTGTATAAAAAAAAGTATTCCATATCAGGGCAATTGACCCTACAGTTAAAATTATATTTGTATATTTTTGGAGGGGAGGAAAGAATTAAAAGAATTTATAGATGTGATAAATGGAAAATGGACGTGCAATGGTAATATTAAGATGTTAGTTTCAAGTATTCACTCAGTGAACCCTTATAATTTCTTTGAACTGCTATTCGATACGCTCTTTCTCTCAAATATTGTTAATGAAGCAAATAAATACGAAGATAGTAGGAAAGGTGATCAATTTTTTTTTAAATCTTTTATCAATCATGTAGAGCATTCAAGACTATAACGTTTTATATTCAACTGTTTTTCAACATCTCTTATAGTTTTACAGATATCAGCAAACATCCTTTGAAGGGATGTAAACACCTCTAGAACCGTTTTTAAACCAAAATGAATAATATCAGTATGATTAGAGTCACATGCACTTATTTTGTATAAAAATTTCAGATTTTTCGGAATGTATCAATTGCCAAATTTCCCTTATAAGAGAAATTATTCCTGAATACAGTTCCATCTTTCGAGAAGAATTATTCCAACATAAAACTTACTACAACTGGAAAACGTCAAACAAGACGCACGTTTAATTCAAATAAGAAAATTCTGGGACTTAAAAGTCAAAACCACGTTAATAAAGAGTCTGTGACTAAAACAGTAAGCAACTCATTTCATATTGAAATAGAAGCCAATTTCGCACATAAACAGTTTCGATCTGCACCACACCGAGCAACAACGCTATTTTACGCACGTCTATTATCAATTACGATACATCCTACTATTTATTTCCTAACAGCATGCGTACTTTCACGGGTTATAAATACTTTATCGACTGCATAACGCGCGTCCAAAAATACGCTCGAACAAACGTTTTTCATACAATGTGGACGCAGGAACAAAATGAAAAAGTCGCGGTACGCGCCATAAATGTTGCGCGGCATGGTAAGCGGTTATATAAATCCATGGTATTAAGATTCGTCAAGGTTCGATAAGAAGCGAAATATTTCCTGAACGTGCACACGGCTGGTAATGACGTTATTTCTGGTAATCGTTCCCCGGCGCTTCTCATTTTGTCCGCGAGAGGCTGACAGAGTTTGAGCAAACAAAAAAAGGAAAGAGAGAACAAAAAAAAAAATAAACAAAAAGAGGCGAAAACAATTGGTAGGAACGGAACGTATGCCGCGCGAGTATCTGCCCGGAGTCTTTCTAAGTAGGCAGATAGGCGGAGAAATAAACAGAGAGGCAGAATGTAAGCAAGCAAGCAAGAAGGCTGGCAAGAAAGAAACAAAGAAAGGGAAGGCAAACCATAAAAGGGAAGCTCGACAAAATGGCCTCGAACGGGCTCTTAATGGCCGGCACGGGCCGTTTGCGCGGCCATGTTACATAATTCTCCTACGGGGAGCGTAAATATGCTCTCTTAAGGAGCGTTATGAGGCGTGCTCGGTTCGTGGTGTGTTGCGCTGCGTACTGCTTTACGAGCGGCGCTAATGCACCCTTTCTCAACCGTGCCTTCAACTTCAACCCCTCCTGCCTCCCCCTGTGACCATTTCGATTCTATCAATGGTCCCTCCTCGATTTAGATCGATCCTCGACGCGGACGGGCTCGCGCGAAACGATCGAACCTAAACACGTCGATCGCCACGAAACCGAATTTACGCTTCCCCGTCATGGATGATCAGAGCTGGGCAAATTTCACTCTCGAGTATCGAATATAAATAAGATTCGTTTGTAAATTTGCTTTTGCCCGCTGCTTTGTTCCCCCAAATACTGATTTAACGCGTTTACTGCCGGACGAAACCCTTCGAATTGTCCACGAAAATGAAACCTCGTTTTTAAACACTTGGAAACTAGCAGAGCCATAATTCGTCATAGAACTTATTTTCACAGATTTGTTTAAATTCAAGAGTTATATTTAATCTTGAGAATTAATTTTTTTAGCTCCTCAGTGGAAAACAGTGTCACCGTATGATATGGCAGTTAATGTGTTAATGAAAGTTAGTTCTGATCCATAGCGAAGATAAATGTTAAAATTCTCTCTTTTTTTAATTAAATTGCTCGTTTACGCCAATACTCCATAAAACAAAAAGGTGGACAGTTGTTATGAATATAAAAAGTTAGGATTCGATCGAACGCTTTGACACTAAAATTTAACCTCTTCAGAACCAAATTATTTTGTACCTAATAGATAAAAATGCAAATTGATATTCGACGTCCATCAATGCTGCCATGTGAAAATTTGACTATAACCATTCATTCATAACTGTAGTGGTTACTATTATGATGTAATATTCAAAATAACTTAAATACTAAACGTACACATATGAGTCAGTATCCTTGAAGAGGTTAAAAAAATTCAAAAAGTGGAGTTAATCGATTTGGCTCGTGAATGACTCCAATATGGTGGCTATGACAATTGAAAGTTCCATCGCCCATATTGGCAAACATAATTAATCTGAAAGTGATACGTTGATATTTACTACTTCGAATCTATACGTAACTCTTAATTGGTGTATCTCCGTGTTATTAAACGTGGTTTTAATAAACTATGAATTTTACTAGAGCACTCTCCGTCTTACACGTGTTGTTTTCTCATTGACATTATTACAAGGACTGGTATACAAAACAGAACAACAGTATTTATATATGTCTTTCTAGATTACATTCTAGGTGTCGCTTTTACAGAAAATAATCTAGTTATCTTCTATATCTGTTAACACCCCGAAACATAGCTAGTATCTCAAAGCATTTCAACAACATCCATCATCGAACAATCAAGATCAACAACTCCCTTGAATAATAATCATCATTTAATGCAATTGGTTGCACAAAATATTAATTGAATAGACGACCACTTTAGGCCAACAAGGAGTACAAAAAGGTGGATCTAGCGCATTACAGCGAATCGTAATCACCCGGCAACATCTTCAATTGCAACAGTACTATGCGTCCGCGAGAAGATGGCTAGCGGAACGAAGCTGAAGACCAGACCCAAGGGAATACTCCGATCGCTCCGCCTGACCCTACTTTTGACGCTCCCATAGTCTCCACCTATAGGCTCCTGCTAGTACATGTCACGCGATCGATCACCCTTTCGGCCAATAGCGACAATGCGTGTTAAGGGAGGTGGAATTATCCGACTCCAAAGCAAATTCGGGATTTTTACACCGATCGGACCCGCAATCCTTTCGCGTGGGCAACTTCTCGCGCACGCACAATACTCGATTCTTGCTGTCTTCGAATCACTCGATAAACGATCGCTTACTATGCTCGAATTTCTCGTGACAAAATGTTGTCTGACAAGTTTGGCACTGACGTGGCATTGGAATTTATCGGGCCTCGAATTTCCGGGGGAAATGTCTTAAGCAATTTGCAGCATGGGTGGATTTGATGGAGAATCATTATTATAAGGAGTACTGTATCAATGTTAACCGATCAACTTTTTTTCTCTACAACACATTCACTGTTAACGACAAGCGTTGCGATGTTTTCAAAATGTTCGAGGGGTTGAGGTTAACATTTAATATTTTTGGTGTAATTTTTAAAAATTATCCGAGTAAATTCCTCCAGAACTTTACATTATAAACCTGCTAGTATTCTATAAAGAGATTTTGGGGTACTTTATGTTTTACAGCATTAGAGAATCTTCTATAATAGAATGTCAGAGTTTCGTTCGTTCTTGAACGATTTTTATAATTTTCTGGATCTTCAAAATATGGCAAGTACATTTAATAACACGATGATTTTCTCTTCTTTCTAATATTTTGCGACACTCATTTGCGAGGACTAAATGTACTAACTCGATTCCGAATCTCACTACTTCGTTCGTATTTTGAAAACTATTTGAAGATGTTATTACTTCGTCGATTTAAATTCCCAGAAATTAGACACACAATAGTGTCCACGTTATTAACATCATGATGGTGTTAATTTTTTACGAATAAAAGAAAAATTCTCCGTTCTTTTAAATGGAATCTTCTTGAACTGCTTTGTTCGCCCCAATTTGATACTTAAATGATTTCAACAAACTATACAAGGATCATTCGAGTACCTCGAAAGACCTCATACTATAGTTCTTTGGAATCTACAAGACTGCGTATAGAAAAGTACGAGGTTTCGTACTTCCACCGTTTTCACCAAGTTCCACGATGACATTACTTCGACAATAACAATCGTAATTAGTTTCTTATTCTAATTGAATCGAGTTAGGCGCACGCGTTGCGTTGAATTGATATAATCGTTACATTTTCTGGGCTATTAATCCCGACGGTGTGACTAAAGGAAACTTCATTTACTTGTAAATTAAAAACATCTTAAAGATACGATCTCGAATGTTAATGAGCATGTAAATTAAGAAACATCGTTTACGAACACATTTCATAATTTTCTGGTATCGTATGTAAATGGCGCGCGTAACATATATTATCTTTATTTTGTTCGTTTCTTTCACCCAGCATCCGGGCCACCTAAGTAAACATATTTTAATGAAGCCCCCGTATACTTGTCTGTGGATTATTTTGCAACATCGTTAGTCTAGTTATTAATATTTCCCGATCTCCAAATTGTGAATAATCTAAAGTTTTATAAGAATAAACCGTGTAAGTGGAACTTATGCAAAACTTAATTTTTTAGAGACACATTCTACTCTGTAAATTACACTTATCTCTGCGTATTAGTGAATTTTAATATTTGTATTCATTTGTATTTCATCCATTTGTATTTCAAGAACGAAACACTTGTTATTATAAGTATAGTAAAGCTTGCTTTAGAGTCCGCAATTCGAGAACAAATATGGACGCCTTTCCACGGAGATGACTTCTGCGATTTCAATCGGGGGAAGAAGAAGGGACGAGTGTGAAAGAGGTACCCGGCACGTGCAGACACGAACTTGGTTTCAAATCTTTTATTTCAATCACCAATCGATAAAGATCGGTGTTAAGTATCGTTCGACACGAAGACTATTGCAACAAATGAAATTACAGATCTCATTGCGTCACTGAACTGTACATGATTCAAAGAAGAATATTAGTATAGAGGTTTCCTACTAGTGACAGAACTTTGAATTTAAATCAAATGAGAATTTTTATTATTATTAATTAGAGAAAGACTGTCATTAAAAATCGTTAAGCAAGGTAATTTTATTTAAGAATGTACAGAGCTTGAAACTAAATAAAAAATGAAAAGTAGAATATATTAAGAAAATTTTAGGTTTTCAAAGTTTGTTCTTGCCATGATTCTGTGCAGCCAGAAGTTTGATAAACGGGTTAAAAAATAAATAAAAAGTAAATTTAAGACTGAATTAAAAGGAAATTGACTCACGAGTTCTATGGAAGATTAATAATAACGTAGAGTCGAACGAAAAATTCAAGATGGTGGTAAACATAAGAAGTGCTCTTGGAGATACAAGACTCGAAAAACGAAAAATATAAAATGATAAAGGGGTAATATAAAATAATAAAGACCTTTGTATCTGTGCAAGTCTAAGTAGTAGTATGTCATAAATTCAAAAATTCAAGATGGTGGTAAACATAAGATGAAGTGCTCTCGGAGATAGAAGACTCGAAAAACGAAAAATATAAAATGATAAAGGGGTAATATAAAATAATAAAGACCTTTGTATCTGTGCAAGTCTAAGTAGTAGTATGTCATAAATTCAAAAATTCAAGATGGTGGTAAACATAAGATGAAGTGCTCTCGGAGATAGAAGACTCGAAAAACGAAAAATATAAAATGATAAAGGGGTAATATAAAATAATAAAGACCTTTGTATCTGTGCAAGTCTAAGTAGTAGTTTGTCATACAGCGGGTGATCGGGAATTTTTCGATAATTTTTGCACGAACATCGAAGATTGTTCTACGATAGCAAACGGCGAAATGATTGCACACGTGGCACGGTCAGGTACCTTGAAACGCACAACAGAGACGAACAAAGGAAAAACGATTGCCGTGGTAAATGTGGTTCAGAGTTGCACAGTAATTTATCGCGGGGTAAAAAGAATTCCAAATAACGGTTTATATTCATCGTTAATGGCAAATAACACTTGGGAGCTGGCCGCACTTCTGAAAGGGGCTGGACCATTAGGGTACAAATGGGTATTTAACCCTAATCTTATCGGGCTCTTTTATTGACTACCATGCTGTGACTTTTGGTCACATGCTCTTTGCTATTGCTGCCAATAAAACAGGTTTCACAACGTATGTTACTAAACGCGTTTATTAATGGTGTGAGTAAACAATATACCGTATTTAATTATTATAACAAAGTAGTATTAAGTTCATTGTATAATAGAATTTACAAGAATTGCAATAAATACCTGCTCATTTTTTTTGTGATTCGTGTAAACCTATAACATAGTAAATATTGAATTTTTCACGGATTTTGAACAATAAAAATTGAGAATTTTATGAAGAAAATTATTCAAAATGTTAAAACACTACATTTTGTTATAAGGGAGTATAATCTGAAGTGAAAAACGTTAGATTTTTGATTTGTTCGTGCATTTTTGACAGATGACTGATTTTTTCGAAGTTATGGTGCATCAAATAAAGAATAACTAGTATTGCTCATATTCACTAAATCCTCATATTATATTTATCCAGTTTGTTTCACAATTATTACCTAAACAAAGTTCTATCACTGAATGGAAATTTTCGTCTGATATGCATTCATAAATTTTTATCGACAGAATCTCGAAGTTGTATTAGTATGTAATACCAAATTCCAGAATCCAGTATAATCAATTATCTCACCAATTCCAGAGTAGAGGACAGATTTAATGACGTATTGAAATATCTTGCAAGCCAGTTAGACGTGCGTAAAACAAACATGCATTGTCATCGACCGGAGCACGCCAGAAAGGGTTATGGCCTATAAAATTAATTAAGGATCCAAAAGGAAAAAATCGGTTTACCAATAATTATATATGAGGATAATCAAAGGTGCGCCAAACAGATTGAAAACCAGAATTACAATGGAACTACTGATATTACAAACTACGATTGCAAACCTATTAACAAAACAGCTGGTACCCACAAAAATGGAGGACTATCGACTAGTTGGGGATTGATTATGACAAATAATAACGTTGGGGAGGAGCGTTGAACACATACACTAATAAGGTAGTCGCCGTCTAATTAGGGGCCTGGGGAACAAATATATCAAGTAGTATGGACCCTCGAGCACGTGTTAGCTCTAGTAGTTGCAATCTAGTTCCCATTGTGTTCAGTACGCGTTGATAATAAAAGTTGATCCATTCAGGAGAGGTCTACATTTATCTCAACGAACATCGATTAACTCTAGAAGGTATACGTGCTATTACAATTTGAACATTCGTTAAAAATAGCAAATTCTTTGTACCCTTTTGTCCAATGGAATGCATAGAAACATAAAAATTTGATTGGACAAAGGAAAAATGACGATTTAGAAATGTTCATCGATTGATACTCCTTTATTGAGTATTCTAAATAAATAGTTCTCTTGAACATTCCAATAGCTCATTCTAAAAAATCTTTTCGAATAAACAGAATCATTAATTTGTCTAACGAAAGAAGCTCGAAATTCAATGAAAAATTCAATTATTTTTAATACTAGATTCGTGTAGGATTCTACTAATGTAATGATACGAATTTAGTATTAAATTGTCCAGGTTTACCGGTGACTATTTATTTACGACAATTCGACGGATGAAATTTTTAATCGACCTACAAGCGAAACGATCGCACCAATTGTATTCCTTCGTGTTAATCGTTTGTCATTTGGCCCGCAACGTGTGTCTTCGTTGCGTTGGTTTCGTCGTGACAAATTAAATTCGCTATGTTCGGCAAGCGTGTTGGATTTATAGGTCCTGTATAATCTCGAAAACAGAGTACGGTTTTAATAATTCGCCGAGCGGAATGAAAACCCGCCACGCTGGCAATTCGTTCGTTCCAACCGTACCGAGATAATTGATTCTCCCCCCCTACGTTGGAGAAATTTGATTTTCCGCTTGTAAAAATACTCGATATTTTTGTCCACGCGCTCCGCTCGTTTCGGGAGAAAATTTATTTTCCATACAACCGTCAAAAAAAGGAAAATCAAAAGTTGGAAGACGACGGAAAAGTCATATTAATTTCCAGGATGTTACTTTCGAAATCTCGAACTTATTTTGTTTAATTATACGGAATATAATAACATATTTGACCCGTTGTAAGCACGTTTGGTGGATTCATAGGGAATTCGAGCGCCAGGAACGCGAAAGAAATCGTAAAATCGGTGCACAAAGAAGCGTAGGTTGTTTTCGGCCAGAAAGACGTTTCCACCGGTGTAAGGCGCGGTGCGAAAACCCATTAAGAGGGTCGAAAAGGATCGATTTTTATGGGCCCGAGTTACCTCGAGTCCGAACATCTGAGCGCCATGGTCGAAACGGACTGCAAATGCTCGCGGTATCTAGCCCAGAGCGGTGGAACAAATTTATCCAGTTCGATACGGGCCCATTTTTTATTTCTGATAATAACTATACCGTTAACGATAGATTTACGAACATCGATTGCACATACTCTTATAGAAACCTGTCATGCTGATGGTTACACTAAAATGTGCGGTTTTTCTTTCAATTAGAAGGTATATTCGTATCGTTGCTTTAATCAAAATCAACGTAAACTGCTAATGAATAATAATTACGAACTCTGTAAGTAAGCATGGAATTTGAAAGCAAAGGGGTTGTTTTTCAAATTCTAACGGCTCCCGAAAGTTTAAAAAATTTTGTATGGAATTCAAATTACTACGGATTTAGAGAGTAAGGTCTACACTTTACAACGATCATTGAAAAATTTTATATGGGATTTCTGTCGCCATTTTATTTTAGTTTAAACGAAGAGCGGGCCCGTCGGCATTGGAACATGCATGAAACACTCTGTCAAGAATGATTGTGAAAAAACGATAACCTATTGGGTGTTTTGTGCTATAAATCACACATAGTTTGTAAGTTCCACACGTATTCTAATCGAAATTAGTTTCTAATTTGGATGAATATAATAGTGTTTTAATATTGGATGCGTGCAAAAGTTTCTGAGAAGATGGACTATATTATGTGTCTGTTTTTTTGTTTAAAATAATAGAAAATATAGTCTGTTGTGTGAACTGAAGCGTGGAATAATAAAAATCCAGGTTTGGATCAAAATGGAACCGCTAAGACGATCCGAGGTTCGAGGGTTGAACTCTAATGATAAGTTCAGTGATTAGCAAGCTGAAAACTAAATAA
Organism: Colletes gigas; assembly: GCF_013123115.1. NCBI lineage: Eukaryota > Metazoa > Arthropoda > Insecta > Hymenoptera > Colletidae > Colletes > Colletes gigas. The sequence continues at coordinate 92,925 of NW_025106678.1, forward strand.
ATTTCATGCAATTTACAGAATTATATTGATGTATTTAAATATTGCTAGTAGACCCACTGAATCTTGTTTTAGAAGCAAATTATGATTCCTCAGGGTCTGGGTTTAGAGCGTTAAAGTAAATTCATTGATAAGTTCCGTAAATTGGAAGATGAAAACTAAATAAATTTCATAAAAAAAACAAAATTATATTAACGTTTCGTCCAGACATTACTAGTAGGCCCACCAAATCTTATTTTGTATACGAACTAATTCCTTAAAATGACTCCTCTGATGTTAGAGTATTACGATAAATTCAATGATAAATTCTACGATTTTAAAGTTGAAAACTAAATAAATTTCATAAAACATACAAAATTATATTAGCATTTCGTCCAGATATTACTGGTAGACCAACTTAATCTCGTATTAGATGCAAACTATGATTCTTCAGCGTCTGACATCAGAGGGCACAAGTCGAATTACGACCTCCCCGTGTTATCGTCCTCAAAACTATCCACCCCGCGGTTGCACGAAACGGAGAGCACCGCTTCTTTTTCACCCACAAAATAATACGACTAATTTATAAGAAAAGCTACATTTTCCACCCCGCAATGAATGCATTATTTCCGCGCGGGGACGTATCGCGTCGCGTCGGTGTGGCGCAAGTACACGCGAACATCGAAACGCGATGTTCGAAGGGGAGAAAGATCGAAAGAGGGTAAGCCGAGTCTATTATATTCGAATTACAGGCATGTTACGGGGGGTAACATTGTACGGATTGCGGGCTCATGTACGAGGGTGCCGCGTTCGCTCTTCTCTCACACCGTCCCAACCCTCGACAACTTTTCGGCGAGACCGGGGGGAGGAGGGCACCCTTTTAATGCCCAGAACAAATCGGACTCAGCGAATCGGGCGGTTATATTTAAAATAAATTGCCCGTGGCTCGTTTTTCTTGCGAACTGCCGAGTTGGCGCTTTGTCGATGCCGGACCGTGAATCATCCTGGCGAATCGTAGCCGCGAAGGCAACCCGTGGCCCGACGCCCTGTGTTGCCCCAACACTGCTCTCACAAATGGACCACCGAAATTTCCTGCCAGCCATTATCTAGATAATCGGCGTGAATGCCCTCTGCCTTTTCACAGCCACCGCAATGGGGATCGCTTTCACGGAAAACTTTGACTTCTCTCTGTTTGCCTGCCCGTCCGCCTGTCCAACCACCCGACTACCGCCCTGCTCGAGTCATCCACCGCTGGACTCAACCTGTCCGCTAGCTTTACGAATTTTACGCCTTTACAGGCTACAGTGGGTGGTCTGTTTGTCTTCAACGCCGCAACACCTTTATACGATGCTTCGCCTAGCTTCGACGAGTTCATCAGATACGAGGGATGTTTTGGAGATCTAAGGAAGATGGAAGAATCCAAAATAGAATACTGAGGATAATCTCTGGAGTACAGTCTGTAACTAGGAATCTAGTGACTCGCCATGGAGGCTGGATGTGTCACACTCGGATGACTATATACTCTGAGTTCATTGTGGAGTTCATCAGATACGAGAGGTGTTTTGGGGATGTAAGGAAGATGGAAGATTCTTAGAAGAATCAAAAATAAAATACTGCGGATAATGTATGGAACAAGTACAGTCTGTAACTAAAAATCTAATTACTCGCTATGGAGGCTGATTGTGCCACACTCAAGTGACTATATACTCCAACATAAACGGTAAACAGCGAAGGTATTTGTAAAAGCAAGCTCCAGAGAAGGATATCCTTTTATTCTAATGTTTCCCCTGCGGACCAATCGCACCGATCTGGCCATTTGCGACGCGCGCAACGGTTTATATTCGCGACCGCTCGTGCTGGGATCCCCCTAGCGCCCACAATGCTCACTCCCGGTCATGTGCCATAACCTGCGACACACATCGTCCCGATACGTTACAGTCATCATTTGATATCAACTGACAATTTGATGAAAATCGTTTCCCAACTGTCTTGCGTTTCTTTTGTCAAAAACCTTAACAAACAAGGAAAGTAGAGCAGAAGCAACGAAGGGGACAGTTCTTCTACGCGGACGAATAGAGAAATTAAATTTAAATAACTTTCTAAGAAACAGAGTTACGAAATTCAATTCAGTTATTCTTTGCCGAGAAAAAAGATTTTCCCGGGGGCAAATGGCGTACGAAATCGCGCATCCTCTGATTTCACCCGGTCGTCGACAAAGCGTAAGAGTTCGGAGGAGGAAACGAGAATAGGTTTGCGACCGTAAAACATGCACATTAACCACAATCGGATATATGTTCGCGCGCAAGTTGCGAGTATGTATCTCTGAAAGGACGGGCTCGGGGCATTCGAGTGGTTGAACAGCCGTTTTTACGAGTTACCAGGGGGGGGGTGGAGGGGGAGGGGGAGAGAGAAGCAGAAGAAACAATGTATCTCGTAGGTCGGTGGACGTGGAAAAATGGTAGGAAGAAAAGGAAGAGAAGGAGGGGATTCCGGGATCGAAAAGTGCACGGGCAATTGCATCAGAATAGTATATCGCGGTGTATTAATTTCCGTAATGCGCAACTGAAACGGCTTGGAACCGCGAAATAAGCGACTCCTTGCTTCCTACCTTCGTTTAATTATTGGCATTTCAGTGGCCGGGTCGGGCATCTGGCTTCAACCGTGGGTAAAACCGTTTCTACCGGTGGCTTCTTCCACTGGTTTCTACCGGTAATTCCCATAATAAGAAGCCTCCTTTTCTTCTTTTTCTTTTCTTTTTTTTTTTTTTTTTTAGACTTTCTTTCGCGGAACAAACAAGGATATAAATAGCGAGCTTAAGGCTGTAAATTAAACTCGACGAGAAGTGAAATTTAAGAAACGTATCGTTCCAGGGGGCTCGACATGTTTCCACGATGGTTTTCTATGCCTCTGCTTAATTAGAAGTTTTCACGATCCTCGACGAGTTCGTTTCCACGTACCCGAAGAGCACCGTCGACATTTTGCGACCTAACAAAGAGGCAAATTCGTTTCTACAGATTTTTTAAAGTAAACTTAAGAATAGAAATACTGTATCGTGTTGCTAATAATTCATAACCACGACGATTGTTTAAATAAAACTTCGTTAAGCGCTCTGTTCGATCCCTACGAAGATTTATCACAAAACTTCCTCGAATCAATTGTTACAGACACAAAGAGTCAAACACAAACAGTTAGAAATTTAAATTTTAATTAAAATTCTTTTATACCATTAGGTGTACAAATGAATAATCCAATTTTTTCAGCCACATTCAATGTTTATTTTAAAAGGAAGTAAATTGAATTGTTTCATCAAAGTATTCGCCATTACTTTCTATAACTTTAAGCCATCTTTCGGGCAACTGATGAATTCCATCTCGGAAAAATTTTACGTTTTTGGACCAGATAAGACATGTTGCATCGCCGGGTGCTACAAGACGTCCCAGCCAAGACTCATTATGGTGTCTTTTGTATGGGAAGCAATATGTGGTCTGGCGTTGTCATGCAACAATTTCACTGGACGTTCTTCTTTGCCAGTATACGAACGTTTTAGTCCCAATGCTTGGCTCGAGCAGATTAATTGACGTTGGTAGCAATCCGCAGTAACTGTTTCACCCGGTTCCAACAACATATCCCACCAAATGCAGAGAAGAACCTTCTTTTCAAAGCGATTAGGTTTTGCAACCAATGTTGATGCTTTGTCGGGATTTACCCATGATTTTCTGCATTTAGGATCGTCATAGAGTATCCACTTCTCATCGCCCATAACGATTTTCCACAAGAAAGACTTTCGACGCTGCTTATTGAGATGAGAAAGACACGCTGCCACTCGTTGATTTTTGTTGGTCGCAGTGAGTTCATGCGGAACCCATTTTCCTTCTTTCCATCTCACGTAGGCGTTTGAAAATCGTTTGCTGGGTTACTCCTAACTGTTCTGCAAGTTCTTTTTGCGTTTGTGTCGCATTCTCAGCGAGCAGTTGTTCCAAATCATCGTTGTCGCACTTCCGGAGGCCTCCAGGGCGTTGTTTGTCGATCAGACTCAAATCACCGCTGATTTGACCAAAATGTGCAGACATCATACGATACAACACCTTTACTAAGAAAGGAACAAATCGATTCGTATGCTCTTGCGGCATTTTTCCCTTGTTAGAATTCGTAAAGAATGCAGTGTCGGATATGCACCTTATCTGTTACCATTTTCGACTCTACTGAATTGAATACTTCTGAAGATTATGTTGGGCCTTTCGCTAAACTATCTTTTGTTTTAACTTGCTATGTGTCAACACTATATAACAACAAAAGAGCGAGAAAATCTATTGACTTCAAACTTAATTTTATAACTGCTTAAGATAATTTGGATTATTCATTTGTACACCTAATATTTGTTTCACATTAAAACGAATTAGTCGAGATTTCGAAACCCCCCATTTTTTATATCAAATTGTTCGAACATCGTCGACTTGTATCGCGTCAGCTAACGATTCTTAACCAGGACGATTATTTAAATAAAACTTTCGCAGAGTACTATACGACCCCTAGGAAGGTTTATCACGAAGAAATGACATTCTTCCCCTCGTCACGCTTACTACCGTAATTTGGTGTTCAGCTCCGGTAGGGATATGTAGGCTGATCGCTATTAAGGATCAAAAACAAAGAGAGAAGGAGAAAGGGTTGAAGGGAGAGCCATAACGAGTCTTATTATTTACGCAGATCATTATTGTGACGGCGCTGATCGGTCATCGTCCATCACTTTCCTTAATCCTTTCCAGCTCCTTCCGACCTTTTATTATCCTTAAAGTTTCGATAAGTGCCGTGGCCGATATCATAAATCAGCTCTCCTCTCTCGAGGTAAGAAAGAAAAAACGTGCCCCAAGTTATTAATTATACTCGGCCTGATCTAATTACTTGACCGTACTTTCGTTGAATTTTCGTCCCTCTTCTTTTACACCCCTTTCTTATTAAGCCAGCTCCGCGTGTTTCGTATTCGTCCAATGAATTTCGCCCCTTTCTAAATTATTTATCAAACTGTTTGTAACTGGCACTGTCGTAACTTACGAAACATTTTACTATTCTTCCCGACACGAATATAACAGTAATAAATATTATAATAACACGAAACTGTAAAACTTTCGTCTAAAATATAATTATAAAAAAACTTTTGAAGAGAACACGATATCATCGTCTAAGACGGACCCAAAATTATATTATTCAAACATTCGACGTCTCCATAAAACGCACTACAGAAACGAGAAAAGGCTTCCTTCGGTTCGAGCCAAAAAAAAACAACAACTCCCTCGAAAAAGCACGTCACGCGATATTGATCGAAATAAACACGGGGATTTCAATTTGAATGTTTTCCTCGTTTGCTCGCCATTGAACGGTGAAAGGACGTAAAAACCGACATTTCGGAAATTAAATTACCGTTTCAGTCGACTCCCAGGTAACAGCGATCCCTAAACTTGTTCCGTTCCGTTGGTCAGCCACGCCGTAATAAAAATTGATTTAATTCGATCGACTACTATTTCGCAGGTTTTACTTGTTTCGGCCAGTTGGAGTTCCTTTCGTTCCGACTGGCCTAGAATTGAAACTTCTTCCACGTTATATTACGTGATTGCAGGTTAACTGAGTAATGGCAGACTTCCGGTCGATGAACACGCGACGGTATAAATGTTGTTATTAGCCCCTTATTTGTTCAAGGAATGTCATCAGCTTCTTTCAACCATTTGACAGCCCTCAGGATACACACTCGACCACGTTCTGCCCTGTTTCCTTCAACCGTAACGAAGTTTCGTTGTCCATAAGTATCGCATGTTTCATGCCAGTTTCAAACCGTTCGAGCCAGAATAAAATACAACGCTCGAACCGAGTTTCGTACATCCGATATGTAAACGTCGAACAACTTTAAACGCTATTTATACAGAGACGCGAAATAGAATTACCTAGGGCTATGTATCCAGTTTGAGTAAACTGTAGGCTTCGTAAGTAATCATGCTCGTCCAACGGACGTAAATATTCAGAATACACTTGATTCTCTTTACACGATTTTCTCACTATTATAGAAATTATAACTCTAAATTCGAAGTAACTTTTCCTTCTCTAATCTCTCTGTCGTAATTATTTCATTATTAACATCCATTTCCAAACAATTTAAAACTTTTCGTGCTGAGTAGATCATTGAATTTGACCTTTTTCATCATAAAAGCTTTGGATATCGAGTTCTATATATCTTCAATGACTCCTTATATTATTTTTAATAATAGTGTCACTATAGACACACTTCGTACTTTTTGAATATAGAAATCATTTCTAAGCAATCCATCCTTAGAGCTGAATACAATTTTCCAGCCAAAATTTCGAGAAGTTGCCATAGCGATCGAAGATTTAATTCGCGATTTCACATTTGCGCGCAATGGCCGTTGTATCGCATAACGTAGGCTACTTCGCGCCTAATGCAACGGCCATTGGTACGCGGACATCACAGCGCCGGCCATCGCGCGCTCGTCTCGATCGATTATTAATCGCACGTTTGTCTCGATCGTCCTATCGATAATCGATACGCTAGATAGAGAAGAAAATATTTATTTTCGACTGTCGCGATCAAACGCGAAATTAGATTGTTCTTTGTGTCGTGTAAACTCACTGCAACTAAAAAATTAAATCCTGTGTAGCTGCAATCATAATTAATATTTTTTTCCTTCTACCATAGTAAATATGGTAGAAATTACTATGAACAATTAACACACTTTCCACGAAATCACTATAATCAATTAACACGCCGAACCCACTTTTCACAGCACTTAGATAAAAGAAATTAATAGTTCGAAAATAACTATTTTTTTGAAGTTTCTTTTTGCGACGATATTTAATGGAAAGACTCTGCTTTGCAACGACCGCCTAAAAATTGATACGCGATTTCTTCGTTCCAAGTTATTCCACTTGGCATTAGCGTTACCCAAGGTACACCACGAGGAGATCGCATGTTGGGACTTGTACCTCGTGTGTTTGTGTTTTCCGTGTGTATAGTATGCGTTTAGAGTGCCCTGTGTTGCTAACTTCAGTTTAAAGTGAAGTATTGCCCCCACACGGTACAGCGAGCGCCGAGAAGTAAAAAAGGAACGAGGGGGCAATACTTGCATTGTTGGGCTGTGCTTAGGTCATCGGTTGGCATTAATACAGCCCTGCTCTGAACAGCGAAAGGGCAGAGTTGAGCGAGCCTCTGGACAGGGTCTTTTGCGCGTCTTATGTTGCAAAAAAAATTAAACCATAATTTGCTTTCCTTTTTCTTTCGTGTGGAGTAACTTGCGGATGCGAAAGAAACAGATTTACGCAGCAGAGCTCGTCAGAATTATTAAGTTTATTGATGACTTCCTTGTCCTCTGTAAATTGCAATTTCATTTTTATTGAGCTTTTCCTCCAATTCTTTCATCCCATTTTGAGGAAACTTGGTTTAGATTCTTTCTTCTCGTATTTATGTACATACATATAATACAGTAGTATATGTTCACGAAGACTATGTCTTCATTCTGTACCAATCAAGGTTCAGATAAATTAGGATGTTGAAAGTTTTGAGTGTACGTAGATCAGATTCTCCTTTATCGCGCGAAATAAAAGTCTCGATAAAATTTTCAATGTCGCCAACGTGCTCGACGATGTTTTACACTTTATTTGCCTCGCCCTGTATATGGCCTGTAGCGTACACCGTTTAACTTACACGAAAGAATAAGGAAGACGAGGTGGAAGGAAAAACTGAAGGATTCGATCGAGGCTTTGCGGTACACCGGACGATATGATCTCCGGAATCGCCGATCGAAAGCTTGGAAATAGATCCCACGATCGCGATTACAGCACTATAAGCAGCAATCTCGAGGGGCTTTATTATTTTTAAAATAGTTGCACGTCCGCGATTCGACATACTCGAACTTCACGCGCGTTTACGAACTTCAGCAAGCTTCTACGCTGCTTATTGCTCGTGACACTCTAAGTTATAGGCATACACCATGATACGCTTGGAGTGTTTTTATTTTTTAAATACATCTAAATTCGGTTCTTAGAACAATGATGAGTATAATATAAAGAATACTTATTCTAAGTTTCACTGATGTATAAAGAATTCACTATTGCTTCAGATCTGTCCTGAATTAAATGTATAATTAGGAGCACAATCGAAGAAACTGAGTTGATTATTCAGGGACAAATTTACATAGTAAGCTGAGGTATCGAGTGTTCGAGTAAACGATAGATGCGTTTAAGCAGGTTGGGCGATCGAATAAAAAAAGATTTCCACACGATTATAGAAACAAGGAGGCAGCGCGAGGTTGCGGAAGCAATCAAGAAACATGTTCCGACTAAATTTCAATGCGAAGGGAAACGGATACGTCGAGATACGTAAAAAATAATAACGCGTAAGTCAAACAGAAAAGGGGGGGCCCCCGGGGGCTGAAGACCGAGGTGAAAACGAAAGAAACAAGAAGGGGAGGAAAGTAGCTAATACGGTCCCGCAGCAGCAAAGTAGTGAGAAGAAAGTTTCGAGGACGAAAAAAGATGGTGGGCAGAGGAGAAGGGGAGGGGAGGGGGGGGGGCGTAGAGCGTGCCGGGGCAGAAAAACTCTCGAGGAAACGCGAAGGGGACGATGAGTGGAGGGGGTAGGGTTCGAGAAAAATAGAGAACACGGAGATAAACACTGCTGGGACCGGGCAATGAAGCGGGAGAGCTTTGAATATCAAAAAGTCGTGGAAGGGCGAGGCGAAAAAAAGCGAAGATCAACGAGGTAGACGTAGCGAAAACGCAAAGCGAGCAGAGAGACTCTGCGGGGCTCTGTCCAGCTGAGGCAGAAGGACGTATCAGAAAGGGAAAAGGAAAGAAACGATAGACTGGCAGCCAAAGGGACACGCATCGAAGTGAGACGGGCAAGAGAGAAGCGGGACGGACGTAGGATCGAGGACCGAAGGATAAAAAAGGAAAAATCGACGCGGCCAAGAAAAGGATTAAAGAAAAGAGTTTAGAGGAGAGAGCAGAAAGGCGAAAGAGCCGAGGATCGAAGGTGTTTTTCGGGGCGTGGCGAGGGCCGCATGATTACCAGGTGGATCGGTTAGCGCGGTGAGAGTTCAAAGCATCAAAGAGGCCCGACCAGCGAGAAATTGCTTAGGATTCATCTGCCGGCACGGGACCCTCGGGACGTTGTTCGTTCGTTCTGTTAAAGGTATTGTGCACTACGAGAACTCTGCCTTCCCCTGCCTCTCTGCACCTTTAACGGATTGCCCTTTAACTAACGATCGAATGCCTTTCGAGGAGTACCCCGTGGATGGTGATCGCCGGGGCTTTCCCTTTGTTCGGACATTACACTCGGAATATTTTCAAGTGTACCCGCGGTCGGGATGATCGCTCGTGCTGCTCACGATACTCTTTACAGCGCTCCTGATTAACCCAATTTGGAAAGACTGAACCGAAGTAACGATGTTCGAAACAGCCACGATTTAAAGGAGCTAGATCTTCCAGGAAATTCTGGAAGAAATGTGTGTGTGGGGCGAGCGTGGACGTCCGAAGACGGGCGACAAAAACAAATGATGGGAGGGAGAAACAAAAGGGGTACGGAGAGTGTGAAAGGATCGAGGAAAGCGTGCACGTGTGCGATGAGAATAGAGTTCTATAATATTAATGAAGGTATCGGCGGAAATTTTGTTACGTTAATTGGTGTATTCGTAATTATTAACCATCCTGTTCCTAAAATTACAATTCCGTGTGTCTATTCTTTCCAGCGAGTGTGATGCGTAATACTCTCGATTATGTTTGAGAACATAAACATACTTGGCTATCAGTTCCAGAAAGTGGGGATGGCATCATTGTAATATATAAATAATCATTATGGATCTCAACATTTATAATAATGTTTCGAGCATCTTTGTTTGTCTCTCTTTGATCTACGATGTCGGTATAGAAAGTTGTTTCAAACTGTTCGTACGAAATCAGTTTTCGTAAGTTGATTCGGAAATAGTTTGTAATAAAAGTTTCCCAAGGATGAAGGAATACACTTGCAAGACATTCACTTTGATATTTCAGGCTGATGGTGCTGCCAACCGTTATCAATATTGTTGGTGGTTATCTCAGCGACATTAAACAATTAAGACGTACACGTCATCTTGTGAAAAAACTAAAATTATTTGGTAAAATGTCGATACATTGTGACCTGAAAGTTACACGGATAATAGAGCCCATAGAGGGTTAATGATAGAAGTAGAGCTGAGCATCTCTAACCAAACTGTGCAACCACTAACAATTATGTATCACAGTATACTGTATTAATTTAGTTTAACCCGTGAACACGAAAAGGGCAGAGGATACGTATATCCTAACAGTCGTTATACGCGTTATTTAATGTTTCGGTACGGGTTGTTTGATATTTACCCTGTTTGTGGATTTATGGAGATTAGCCATTGTTGGATGTTTATCGGGTAACCGAAAAAGGAAGAAGAGCGGAGCTTGTAACAGCGAAGAGATGGGACGCGTTTCATTGCTTGAATGAATTTGTGTTTTCTGTTACGTGTGTTGTCCATTAATATGTCGCGGGGAACTCGTGTGAGCACGCGCCGCGTAAGTTATTACACTGGTGTCAGAAGTGGGATTACTTCTGTTGAAGATGCGGTAATATATAAAGCGGGTCTGACGACGGGAGGGAGAAACGTGGAGGAACACCAACACGTAGATTCCAAGTGGATCTTTGAAGGAGCAGAATTTCTTTGGAAGGATGTGGATTTTCAAATATTTTTGTTCCCTCATCTTGTGACGTATCCCTGAGGTGTCGACTTTACCAACATAGAGGAACAAACCGTGAAAGAAGAAGAAAGTTTCTGTTTCTCCAAAGAGCTTATCAATAAAATTCCCTGGCAGATTTTGCCTTAGATGCAATGAGAAAAATAATTAGGAGCAATGTTTTGAAACTTTACCATAAGGTGTTACCAAAAATGTGGGAACTTTTTTAGGATCATCGTATTAATACAAATTGAATAGTCTTTTGTCATTATTCAATCTGAGACTTCGTTATCATAAACACACTCACATACAATAAAAACTTTTAGTTTTAATAATTCTTTGCACGCTAAAACGCATATCTTGGATTTTATGATTTCCAACACATTTATTACGTAATCATATTCTAATTTAATGGTAGTGGAAAAAATCTACTAGAATTAATTTTCGAATCAAATATACAGTCGTACGAGGCACGATAATAATTTGTTTATACTTACTGTTTGAACTTTCACACACTTACCGCGAAACTTCTCGAAATTAAAATCGTTTCGCTAACACTTCGCTGAGATTTTGATTTTAACGCGTGAGAATCAACGTGCAAGAGAGTTCTTTCCGTTCTCGCTGCCGAAATAATACTGGCTGTTAGAAGTTCGTGCTGTCTCGATACCTGACCTAAGAAGGATAAGCTTGAAAACTGTCGTCGAGTCTGTTTACTATAAATTGTATGGCTAGTCAGCGTGAGGTCGACGATATCCGGAAGGCCAGACCCAAATTTAGGCACGCGTCTCTTCGGTTCGAATACTATTTCCATCATAAATTTTAATTAAGGCTCCGTACAACAAATTCTCTTATTTAAATCCATAAAACACGCTGACAAAGTTTGGCTAATAAAATCTTGGACACCCCTGTCTGTTCAATATTTTCATTCAGAACATTGAACAAATTGGCAATTTAATTTTCAATTTGTATACAGCTGATTTTCGTCGATACGATTATTCGTAAATTATTTATTCTGTATTTCACAAAAAAAAAATAATGCAATCAATGTAATCAATGACTGAGAAAATTACGTAATTAATAAAAATTTATAGTACGATTAGTTTTATTTTTACACTTTGCAATCTCTCGTTCGAGAAGAAAGGCCCTCATGCTGCCGTTTCCTTTCCGCATTCTTACCCCCCATTCTCTTGACAATCGTACCAACTTAAGACTAATTTATGCTAATTAATCCTAACACATACGAATATTTAAAATTCATTTTGTATTGTAAAATGAAGAAACTGGTCATTCAGACACAATACAGAATTTAAAGGATACGATCAACTATTTATAAATAACGTGTAATTAGGTTGTACTTAACTGTTTTGTTATTTAGAATATATTTTATAACTACTTGTAAAAGATGGTAATCCTGCACATGCTAATAATGGCAACCCTGTACCCCTATTGGAAGATACTTTTTACGTTTGCTAACCTTACCGATTTCGGTGGTTCAGTTGGGTATAGTTCCCAAACTCACCGTCTTTTAATCGAAGAGGTCGCTCGAAAACCACTAGTTTTTTACCACGTCGGTATTTCAGTTTCTGTAATACTAACTTCCATAAAGTGGAAGGTCTTCCGGCCTTTTCAATGTAAACTCTGTCCTTCAAATTTGAATAATAACCGTAATGTAACATTATAGATGCAGTAAATATTGCCCCAATTTTGTAGTAAGCACTATTATCTACTTTATTCCTAGGTACAATGTTATAATACATTCTGAACTGTATATTCAATAACTACGTTTAATTTTACGTATAATGAGTAACATTAATCACGTGCTTCCCCATTATCCACCTAAAATATCACCCTGCAACACGTTGGGTCGCTATAACGTAGAGAGTATAAACGTGTAACCGAGGTAAACGGAACGGTTAACGAGCATTTTCTGCGCCCTTTTCTTATTATTCAGGGGGGGTGGTAACGCTGGAGAAAGCGGGTCGAGGAAAATGAAAACAGGGGATAAACCCACCGACGAGTACAGTGTGAAGAAGAGAAACAAAATAGCAGAACAAGAACAGGAGTAAATCCAAAGAAAAAGTGGCGGAACAAGAAGAGGAACACGACTGCAAGAACAAGAACAACACAGCGAAGGATGACGAAGGAGCAAAAGGAGCGCGAAAGAAGGCACGGAAAGGTGGTAAAAGGAGAAGGATGCTCCTAATTCGTAGTTCGGGGCGGTTTTTTCGAAGAGAGAGGGACAAAGTGGGAGGGGGAGGAGAGGGCGAGCGAGGGAGAGCGAGGGAGCACAAAGCGAGCTGAGGTATAAATTGGTTTGTTTGCCACGGAGATAAAAGGGGCCGCTAAATGTTATCTTTAAGGTGTCGGATCAACGCAAATGTGGCTGAGTTACTCGTAATTATAGTATACACGGAGCTCGGCCCTCGTCTCTACCTGCCGCGCCATCGGTTGGCTTTCTCCTGGCTCTTAGCTTTGCCACGTTTCTCGCGCGGCTCCATTGGCGTAACCATTGACCCGTGAATCGCGATCCGATCTAGCCAGATACCGCGGCAAAAAGCAATACTCGGTTGATTAAATCGGGAACAAAACGCGAATCCTCTTACGCATCTGTTTCTATTGATCATCCGCTGCATAATGCGCTCGATTGGCTACGCGATAAAAACGATCCTCGACGAGGTGATTTTCCAGGATTTGCACACGATATTTTAATCGTTTCTTCCTCAAAAGATAAAATAAAATTCATGCTACGGAGGGTTAAATACATTGATCGCAAAAATACCATTTATCTCGTTTGATAAATATAACTATTCGTTTAAAAGATTTGTATATATTACACTATTTGTAATGCACGTAGGCAAATATTGCAATTTGCAAGCAATTACTTAGTTTGGTCAGAGAATTTCTGTAAGCAATATTTTATATCGAACGAGTGGATGACTCGATCAAATTGAACGTATCAAAAATTCATTATCTATAAATTTCGGGTGCGGAAATTATCCCTTTCATTGGGGGGGACGCCTTTGTAAAAGTTTGGAGACCACTGGGTTAGACGGTGCATCGTTTGATTCGATCCCGAGATCGTGTCCTGAACGCAGTACCACCCCCCTGTCCCCTCAACCTCAATATTAATTTGTGACAAGCTAACGCGTTTCTCTTCCACGGGACCGGCAGCTGGTTAAACCCATTAAAGGTTTGGCCCGGCTGGATTGGGTCCTTTCCAATTATAAAGTTTCATAAAATCGAATTTTTGTTTGCATTTCCTGGAAATATATATTCTGTCTGTATATGTATCTCTGAAATTATACCGGGCAGCTTGTAAAATTGACAAAGTTATAAAAAGTATCACTTCAAATGAAACGAAGCATGGAAGAAACAAAATCTATTAAAGCGTTATACTAATGTCTCAATTAATTATTTCGCTGACAGAGGGGCAGCTTGTACTTTGTGATTTAAGATGCTTTTTGCAAAACTTTAATTAAGTTTTTCTCAGTTCTATGTTTCTCAAACTGGTGGGCACAATTTATGTTATATTAATTAGTATCACTATTTGATAAAAAAAGAAGTAACTATTCTTCTTGTTGTAAGTGAAATTTTACAATTTATTTGCAATCTGAATTGCGTTTTCTTTTTCGATTGTAATACAAATTTTACAACGGTAAATCAAGTAGAAATCTTTTTCATTCGTAGTTTTTTTCAAATAAATTTTGGATGTTCGATAATTCAGTGACATTGAACAACGTATTTTTGAGACATTACGCCAATGGGAGTGCTTTTTATCTCAGATTCCAACAAGATGGGACTCCCTATTGATGTGGCTTGAACAGCCGCGCATACAGTGGAGCCAACATTATAGTACAAAATAATAATTCATAAATTATACGCGCCGCGATCGTTTACAGACTTAGGCATATAGCTCACTGCACATGTCGGTGATTCCCGTGTAGGTATATCAATAAGCCTCACTGGATATGTAGTTATTATACCGGGTGACACAAAAACATCGACCTTTCTTAAGTTTTTAAGAAAACTTCAATATTGTTTTTAATTTATTAACATTGAAATTGATCGAAACCTAATTATTGAATTCACAAAACTCCCTGAAACCGTGAGATTTCGAAACTTGAAACTCTCGAGAGCCAGAATGTTTATTTCTTTTCATTTCCTTTTTTTAAGTATCTATTTCTCAGGACCTAAATTTTAATAATTTTCGTTAAATTGTTATATTAGTTACATGTGTATGAAATGTGAAAATTATTACTATTATTGCATTATGATTATTGTTATTCACAAATAAATTGTAATTGTATCTAGCAAATAACTTCCTCCTGATTCTTACGGCCAATACTAGTAACTATATCCGCCCGTAGAGGGCACCACAATCTTTAGCATAATCAAATAGTCGAAAGCCATTTCTCCTTTCCATCTTTGGTTTCAACGCTGCAGGATAAGACTCCATCCTTTATATCCATGAAAAATGAGGATCGATTAATGTTTAATTTCAATCGTTTAATTAGACATTCAGTCGATGTTTTACTTTGTCATACAATAAATAATATATTTCTATTCAACAAACAGTATCGCCTATCGATCGATGGCCGTCTTGCCTCGGACACGCATTTGCTTTGACCCATTCTTAAAACATAATTACGAAACCATGTACAAGGTGTTTCCTTTAAGTAAGAACGGTGGAATATCTCGCGAAAGACTGAAGCTAATATAAAAATGTTACAAAAATTCTTTGGCATTTAAGGGGACATTTATATGGAAGACTTCGAAGTCAAATTAATTTTGTTAAACGGAACTTTGTATCTTCTTATTTATAACATGGTAGCATTTGTTGAGATGATTTCAATTGTATGCAATACGAGGCCACTTAGTGTAATATAAAGTCGTGAACTCGTGGATCCTTCTGTATTAACTATAATTTAAATAAACGAATAAGCAAAAAAATCTTCATCGAATAATTATTTCGTTATCCCATATACATGTAAGATTCCTTATGTTTCTTTTTGCGATGTAGTTTCCTTAAAACGAAGCGTATTATAAGATAATGAAGCGGTAAGAATCTAATAATCCTCCGAGACTTCCAACCCAGCTATGATCCCTATCATGATCAACTCCGCCTAACGCTACTCGGTTGAGGCCACGAGTAGTATGGTTGCCTCAAGGATCAGACCTTAAGTAGTATCAAAAGTTGCTACGTCAACTTCGCTTAGCGCCATACGGTAAATGATGTAGCATCAATCTTGTCGCATGTTTTCCCGATACCAATGATTCGCGTTAAAAGAATAAAAGTAAACAAATCTCGGATCATTTAAATTACAAATGGAAAACGCGGTCAAATCTACAAATCGGTTATGTAACGAAGAGAGGAAATGGGCTACATTAAAATCGAGTAAGATAAAACGATGATTTGAAAGCATTGGCGTACGTACTAAATTTAACGTTTATTTAAAAACGCATGTTGCGCACCTGGTAATATCGAATTAACCCAGACCTAACTGTAACCCAGACCTAACTGAAACCCAGATTAATAAATAAAACACACGAATTAAATCTCCATTTAACCATCTATACTTCATGCTCGTACGAAAGTATATTTGCATTTCGTACTGTATCAAATAATTGAATTTTATTCGTAAAAATATTATACAATTGTGTATAGCTTTCTAAATGTTAGTTCATAAATCGATATCTTTGTATTATTAAAAACTATTTCGCCATACTTATTTTACAATAAATTGCTTGCATATGTTTAGTCGTGCTCTTTTAAACAATCAACGAAGTCTTTGCAATAAAAAGAACTTAAAAAGTGTTAAAATTAAGAATATTACGTAAATGCACGATTACATAATTGTAACAAACTTGTTACAAATATAGTCTGCGATTAAAAT
This sequence comes from Colletes gigas, assembly GCF_013123115.1. NCBI lineage: Eukaryota > Metazoa > Arthropoda > Insecta > Hymenoptera > Colletidae > Colletes > Colletes gigas. The sequence goes on from NW_025106678.1 coordinate 109,535, forward strand.
AATTATTCAAAGTTAACGGACGATACTTTCCTGTTTCGTGATCTTCTGACTCGTGTAGGAGCTGAAATAAAGGTTTTATCGATTTGTAGCTGGATCCAGTTAATAGCAGAAGCTTTAACTTCTCTATTTAGAAGTCCGGAGCTCCATATTTGTTGACTCTTTAACGTATTACTCCAAAACACGAAAGAAAAATATTTGTTTTTGAAGAATAATGCAATTTGTATAATTTTTCCTAATTTTAATTAAAATTTAATATCTAAAAACTTGTTATTATCGATATAGCAAAATTTTTTTAATATTTTCATATTCTCTCGGACTTTCTCGTTGGAAATTTTATTCGTTCGCTACTGTTTTTATAGTTTTTTAAATAAACGGTCGTAAGATAATCGTTAGTGTTTTTATATTTCTAACATATTTCCCAGTTCGATTTTCTAAATTCAAATGTCTAAATTTTTTAATTGCAGATTCGATAAGTCTTTTGCCACTGATCATATACATATAGGTAGAATATAAAAGCTAAAAACTGAAATTACCTTTTGCTGAAGTTTCTTCTGGCACATCACCTTCCGTGTACATACTCTGTACCTTTTCTTTAGACTGTGTTTTGCTCCGTCTAACATGAGGAGTCATGGGAAGTACCGGTTTTGTTTCTATACAAACACTGCAATCTATAATCAGAAATTATTAAACCAAATATAAAATTTGTCAACACCATTGAAAATTAAAATTTGTATATTTGTTGTAACTTTAACCAGTATATTTAACAAAGTTAAAACTCCTTATCGATCATGAGAATAAAATCTGAATGTAGATTATAAGATGCTAAATGCATATAAATCTTTTATTATTAATTTAGACTGTTTTACAATATACTGTAACTAGATTAATTATGTTTATTATTAATAAAAGTTCAGAAAAAAGCTCATAAATCTTTTTATTTATCCTACCTAAAGAGTAACGCGAATTTTGTTTAATAGGTTAGGATTTCCTCCTGATTTATTATTAAAAATAATAATTGTTATATTAATGAACATCTTTACCAATAAATTTAACGCTCCTTCTCGATCTTCTCCTCTCACATCTTTGATTTAAACTCATATTATCAAGTGCATCTTCTAAATCTATCTTTGAATCGATTTTATCATTATCTTTGATATTGATGCTCGAACTTCTTCTCGTTTCCAAAGGAATTTTATTTTCTTTGTGCTCTGATTCTTTTACACTTAGAGATAATATCCGCAAAGATCTTCTCTTATGCTGAGGTAGATTTCCTTGGGTAACTGTTTTAGTTCTCAAAACTCTTGCACTTTCATTAGCATTATCTACTTTCTCTTCATCATTTGTAGGCATGTGATTCTCTGATTTTTCTTCCAATATATTTAGATCTGCAACGTCTGTAATTTCTTTAAATGGTATGGAAACTGTAGTATTCAATGGTGTAGTTTCATCAGATATTTCGTCATTTTCATCGAAAGCATTTTGCCGCTCGATGTTTCTTCTTCGTCGCGACGCGTTTAAGTTATTATTCGATACAGATCCATGTAACGGTGTTGCAGACTGTATTTGTATAGTTGGAACTGATGTGTTTTCTTTTTCAGAATCTTGCATTTCATCAAATATATTTTCAGGTTCATTAATACCATTATCGTTAAAATTTAGTTTCTTTGCCGCGTGAATCGATACACCGTCTTCGGAACAATCGAAGTTAAAATTATCTATTCTAGCCGTAGTTAAATCCGTGTCTCTTTGCTTTTCTTCGTCAGTTGAAATTTCATTTAATGTTATAGTATCATCGAAATTTACTTTATGAGTTATTTTTGAATGAGGTTCCACTTCAATTGAATCCTTTGGTAGTTTCAATATACTTTTTCCTGGTGTTTGAGTAGAGTTTAAATAAGATGATTCCGGTGTTTTACACATTCGACTTATTTTTATTACTACCAAAGGGGATGTTAATTTTTTGGTCTCAGATAATTGCACTTTCTGTATCTGACTCATTCTTGTTCTATTGTATTTGGCAGGTGTCAATTTCCTGCCGCTCGTATCAATTGCTATAGATCTTCTTTTATACTTTACATTGGGACTGCTTTCATTCAATCCGTGTTTATCAATTGAAACTTCATTACTTATAATTTTAGCCTCTTTTGTACTGCTTTCAACACTTGTTTCTTGTTTCTTTTTATTTTTTGCCAAAAATGCCCTAATTGAACTTGACCTTGTAGGCACAACTTTTTTTATCGCGGCCGTTTTCTTTTTAACAAGCGGCTTGACAATGACAGACGATTCCTCTTCTTCCCAGTTTCGCGAACAGAGTCGTTCTAATTTTTCAAACCTCAAATCACAATTCTTTACTTCCATGTACATCATGTCCCAAAATCCTTGTAAGTCTCTACATGTAACTAACATTTCACCTTTTCCTGTTTCACAGTCGGAAATTAAATTGCGAAATCTTTCGAACTTTTTAGTTATTAGCAAATTTGTTTGTCCAACAGCCTGATTAATTTGGTATTGTGCATCTTCTGCGATTTCTGTGGACTCTGCCTTCACCTTTTCCCATTTCTCGCATAATTCGCTTAATCTATCTATTTCCTTGTTTAGAAGAAACTGAAAATATTGCGCAGTGCGCTCTTCTTCCTCGATCGAAATATTTAAATTTTTCATAACAGTATCTTTTGTAGGAATATCGTCATTTCCTGAAGAATTAAGACTTAAACCACGTTTCAACTGTTGCTCTTTCCTAGCAATACTTTTCCCACGACTGGAAACTACATATGGTGAAAAGAACACTGGTTTGTTAAGAGAATCAGAGTGTGCAGATGTAGGTTTATTACTATTTGAGGAAGATAATGCTCCTTTAGCATTATTATTAAGTGTTATATGAGATTCTTTAGTACTGTTATTACACAACTTGTTATTTTCTTCTCTTTTCTTGCTATCATTTTTATCATCAATTGTGATAGTATTATTCATGTTGTCGTTATCATTTAATGTATTAGATGTTTTCTTTTGGTCATATGAAACATTTAATCTTGTGATTTCAACGGAGGCCTTGTTCATAACGTTTGTACCCTTTTTCTTATCAAATATCGCTGATGCATTGTATTGTTGGTCATTAAATTTGTCCCCAGTAAATTTTGCAGTACTATTTCTTTTACTATTTCTTTTACTTGCCCTTGTCATTCTTGAAGATGATAACATGGTACTGCTCAATGTCATAGGTGACATACTTCCTATAGGTACTCGACCAAATAATAATCCTGTTGAAAGTTTAAATTTATAATTAGGCGGAGCAAAGGAAGGCTCTTGTTTCTTTGTAGTTTCCTGTTTCTGCTCATTTTTTTTAGCCTTTTGCTTCTTAGTGGCATTGGAATTAGAAACCGTTGTCACAGGTGTTATTGTACTCTGTGCATTCATTTTATTTAATAATCTCTTTTGCGTGGCTCTAGTAATTCTTTTTGGAGGAGGGGTAGATGCCACAGGTAGTTTTCGATTCAGTGCCTTTCCCACGAATATATTTTCATCTTTGCTAGCTGGAGAATATAATTTATGATGGACTAAACCAACAATAAAGGGAGGCCTTCTCTTTGCTTGTTCCATTCTTTTATGTCTATCGCGTTCAGACTTCCATTTTAGAAGTTTAATTGTAAGACGTTGTACGTTATCAGGTACCTCTGGTTCTAGAAATAAAATGTAACCACAAAATAAACATAAGTAGATATAAATGAAAATTATTGACCTGTAAGCAAACTGAGTCTATTTGTGTACAATGTACAGAAAAGATACGTTAAACACGAGTAATTTTACAAACCTTTACTCTCTGATGTAGTAGACGCATTTAATATATTCCTATTTTCCATTACTGCGTTAGCTCTACGATGTTTACGCAGCTCTCTTTGTTTTTCGGCGCGAATAGACCGACCCTCTTTTATGTTTCCGAAACCGAAAGATTTCTCCTTATATTTTTGTCGAAGAAATGACATTTTATTTCATATAAATTAACTTAAAATCAACATACAACACAAACCGTTCAATGATAAACTACAACGGAAAACAATTTCAAATTGACCCAGCACCAGTGGTGCCAAAACAACTGCATGTATTGCGCATGCGCGTTCGAAAAAAACGACATACATCCGCCATTACTAATTAAACTGCGAGTTTTACGAACGTACTGAAACTACGTCAAGATAAAAAATACAAAATATCGAGAAATAAGTGAAAATCAGGGAAATCAAATTTGAATCAGTAGTAACATTTCTTTTCTCTTAATAGTCGAGAAAATACAAAATTCGAAAGTTCGATAAATACGTAGTTATTATAGTTAAGACTAGTGTCTCCCTGCGATATCATAATTTGAAAAATTGTTCCTTGGAACATATCGAAAAGAAATATGTATAATTACAATTGTAGAGATCTCGATGATTCAAATTGACACGGAAATTTGGAAATTCGACAATATTATTAATAATATTAATGAAAGCAACTTACCTTTATATATAACTATTTTTTTTAGATTTTGTATGATTTCATATATTTACGTAGCTTTCAATATATTCTTATTTTTTTATTTTATTTGATACGTTTGTGTATTTCAATTCGTTAAGATAGCGCATGGGGAATTGTGAAAGGATTTATTACTATTGCATTTTTTGTGTGTATTCTGGGAGTAGTGTTTTACCAATACGGCCCTGTTGCGATCAGTTTCGTTTGGACCGTTAGTGACCGTTACAAATGAAGACCATCTTTAAAGAAAACATCATCTAGGTAAAACGAAATTTTATATTAGTAAAATAAAGTATAATGCATTTGTTTAATTCGAATTAAAAATTGACGACGTATGAGAAATTAATTTTATACTGTAAATATAGTTCACAATAAGATTAAAACAAAAATTGTATCTGGAAACTTACAATCGGTTATACCTGTGGGGTTGTTGATTTTATTCTAACATTTTGTTTAGGCAGCTACTTTACATGCATGTATGAACTTTAGAAAGTATTCTTTTACTATGAAAACGAAATATTTTTCAACGCGAAAAAGTCGTTTAATATGTATAACTGAAATGACATACTTTATTTTTAATATTAAAAGTTCAATTTTTAAATAACACAGAAAAATTAATAATTTTATTTTTTAAATCTTGTTTACATGGTCTAATACATAAAAATTTATATATTTCAACTATTATATTACATATTAATATACTGCTATTTATTAATATATAGTATATTATAATTATAGTACATTACTGCTTATATTAACGATTTAACAATTGTTAGGCATAAATAATATTGCGAGATTTCACGCTAGTCAAAATTCAAACAAACTTCAACATGTTGTTCTAAAGATTGCATATTTCTGAAATTGCAATTACATTTTGGACACGAAAGCGCGGATATTATGGGGAATTCTAATTGAGCTTCTGTGATCTAAAAATTAGATTTTCATTATGTACATTGATGATTGATAATTTGATTTTATATTTGTAAATTATAGAAGACAATATAAAAACGTACCTGAGTTGTAGATTCACTAGTCGTCCGCAATTTTTCGTATAATTCTACAGTGAACTTTATTTGATTCTGTAAATCTGTATTTAGACTTTCCTTTTCTGCCAATAATAACTCTTTCATTTTGTGCTCCTGTTTAAAATCTTCTTCATAAAGCTTTAATTGTGTTTGCAGCACATTGTTATTTTCAATCTGCATTAAAAATAAAAACAAACCATATCTATGACAAGAAATTTTATTTCGTAGTTATTACTTACGTATTGATCCATTTTTTTTTCCAGTTCTTTTAAGTCAGAATCTTTTCTTTCTATACTTTGATGCAAAATACCAATTTCAGTAACTACAGTATTATATTTTACTTCAAAGTTTTTCTTCTCTGTTTCTAACGTTTCTTTGAAACCATTTTCATACAATGCACTTAGATGATCAAATGACGATTTTTTATCGTATAAATCTAATTTCTCCTGTTGCAACTGTTCCTTCCCCTCGTTCAACATTTTGTATTCAATTTCGAGATCTTTTTTTTGTAGACTAAATAACCTTTTTTCTTCTTCAAGACCTTCCTTCTCTTTAACAAGTGAAATCCTTTCTTGTTCTAGTAATTGTTTATCGTCGATAGTTTGTTCTTTTAATTCTGTAACTTTTTCAGTTGATTCAGATAACACATTACGTTTCATTACACTTCCTTCAGTTTTATCCCCTAGTATTGCCTCCAGTTCATGTAGAAGAAAATAACAATCTAACAAAGCTTTATCCAATTCATTTCGTACTGTAAATGCATTTTCTTTATTTTCGATAATTTTCTGTCGTTCTTCGTTAAACTTTTTATAATAAATTTGAACTTTATGGCGGAAATCAAATTCGCTGTCCAATATCACACTATAGTCAAATGTTTCTAGAAGTTCAAAAACTTCTATAAATTCTTTCAAATATGTTTCTATGAGAGTAGAATGATTAATTTGTTTATCGAAACAAGTTATTAAATCTTGCATCTTCTCGTTGTAGTGCCGTACTTTATCAGTATATGCCTGATAACATTTGTTAAGATTCACAGAACTTTTAACACAAAACTGTACAGGTTCAGTAGCCTAAAAATATTTATGAAAATAAGTATTACGTTCGAAAATAAATTTTTATACGCTCATTGAAATACTTACATGTTGCAATTTATTTTCAAGCACAAGAACCGATTTCTTTAAAGAATTCATTTCTTTATCTTTTGTTAAATATTTATCACATTCGGTGCAATTATTTACACTTTCAAAATTGTTAGAAGTATTATAAATTAGAGATTGGTTAGAATTATTTGATCTGCTCGACTGCAACATTGCAGTCTGCTGCTCCAATTTTTTTATATTGAGCCTTTGTTCTTGTATTGTACAAGTAGCTTGCTGTAACTGAGAACTCATTAAATTCGACATACTCAATAAATTCTCAACGTCTGAGGATAATTTTTTGCATTTCAATTTATAAGTATTTAACTCATTTGTTGATGAACATACTTGTTCCTGGTGTTCAATTACAGGAATAGATGTTTCTTTTTCTTTTGTACTGTCACGTATTTCGTTCATACTTAAAACCTACAATGAATTAAAAATGTAAGTAAATAGGAAGAATACAAAATAATGTAATATAGCATACCTCATATTCCATTTCTGGATTATTAATGTACGCAGTGGAAAGTTTTATTTTTAATTCTGTATTTTCCTTCTTAAGATAATTTATTAATCCTTTGGTTTCAGAGAACTTTTTCTTATGATTTTGATGCACTTTCATGATTTCTTCTTGCCAACTAGCAAGAGTATTAAATTGTTGCTTCATAGCAACATTGTTCTGTTTCAATGTTTCCTTTAATTTACAATTTTCTTGCAATAATTCATTTAATTTTGCATGCACTTCCGTGGATTCCCATGATGTTACCATAGTGCCAGGATCCTATATGCAAAAATAAATTTTTAATGATGTTACAAAATTTGAAACATTAAGGGGCCTTTCTACCTTGTGGGATTAAAAAAATCGATATTTTTTTTGCATTTTCCTTTAGTATGTAGTCTCGAAAATATGTCTACCAAATATTAAATTGAAATTCGGAAAACTAACGAAGTTATAGCCTGCTGAAATGTACCGCGCGCAGGTATAACAACTGAACGTGAATCTTTAATGCTGTTTTTCTCGAAACTACATTTTTCGGCACTGCGTGCGTGATAACTAAAAAACTATTCAAGATATCAACATCAAATTTATACAGTATCTTCAGAACTGGTCTCCCTATAGCATGAACTAGGATAATTGCGATATATGCAATACTTTTTCTTTTATTAACAAAAAAGCAACCAAATATATGAAAATATTCAGTATTTTTTCGTAAAATAGCTGCCATTTTGCCATTTTTTGTTTTTTTGAAAAGATCCTAGTTCATGCTGTAACCACACTCATCTATATTAAGAATATCGTTGGTTTTAGGATTTCGAATAACTTATTCGCAAGATATCACGTACGCAGTCGGGTGCCGTTCGTAAAAACTGTTGTTTGATGATCAACAAAAACAGCGTAATCAATAGATATTATGCGTTGCAAAAATTCGTAAATATAGCTAAATATATAATAAATGTATCTACAAAATCCGGAATTAATCGCTCTTTAATAACCCGCAAAAAAAAATCACAAAGAAACACGTATTTTTCATGCCTACAAGGTAGAATGGCCCCTTAATTAAGAACCGTACAATAGATACATACAAGTGACATGCCTTTTTGTTGAATATCAATATAACATGCAAGCGAGGATGCTTGAATGCAATCCAATGAGTTGTTTCCTAATACCACAAAGGACAATGAATCACTTTCGTCAACAACATTAAAATTTGTTAATGTAGGATTCGAATACAGATGTGCATCATCGTCTAATATAAATCTAGCCTTTCCATTATTCGTAGTAAAACCAAGACTTTGCAAACGGGTTTCTGGTTCAAGAGATAATTTTGAGATAATGCTTAATGATTTCCATGAATCTTGTTCTTGGAGGGAAGACACTTCTTTTTTATCAGACTCCATGGTTGCAAAGTGATTCTGATTAATTTTACTTCACTTATTTTCACATTTGATTATTCTGCAAAATAAATATCATTAGAAAATTAATATAAACTACAAAAATTTATATTGTTCTTATTACAGGATAAAGAATTTAAGGTATTAGGTTGTTTACAAAGTTCTTTCTATTTTTTTAATAGATGATATTGCAATAGCATAAATCCAAAAGTATTGTAGCTACATTCATTGTTTACAGGATTTTAGAAACTGATGAAAGTCTTGAATACTTTCATTTGTTTTTAGCACTGTGAACATTATAACATATTGTTCTTATTAGTAAATATTATTTAAGTTCTTTAATGCAATATCAAAAATTTTTAAAGATAAAGATAATTTCGAAAGATAGTGGAACAAAATGGCGCCTATATTATTCAATAAAGTTACTTCTGTTAAAACTTATTTATGTTCAATTTTCACCCCAAAAGCGAAACGAACATTGTATACAATTTAATACTATTGTCACACCAATTATAACAAAAATAAGGATCAGTATAGTAATCGACGTCACTGAAAAAATTATATTAAATACATTTAATTAGTACTAAAGAAACGAGTGAAACGCACAATTAATATATGTTAAAAACGTTTGTCATTCTTGATTTCTATGGAATTTGGACTCATCAAAATTATTCGCTGATAAACAATAAAAAAGTCGAACAAAAATGATAGTTCATCGAGTACATACTTCACTTTCAACTGTTTACAACATGACTGCACAAATAACGACACAACAATACCACATACTACGCAGAGATTCTACTACGTAGTACACACTGATACTGTCATTCTCAATCACAACACGAATGACTGAATATTTGAAACATTAAATATTATGACACTATTTAAATACTTACTATTATTGCATTTACTTTCGACAATTGATGAACTTGTAGTTCTGTGCAATGTTTGTTCATAATTATGCATTATTTACAAAACTCGAGAATGACATCGAAAGCACATAAAAAGTGCATGACAAAATGTCAGCTGTTTTTTTACAAATGTGAAAACTAGATGGCTTTTGGTATGAAAAGAGCTAATGTCCCCTTAAAAATAATATCTAACGTAAAGTAACGAATACCTTGTGTAATTATATTTATTTCATGCAGTTTATTACACAAAATTAATTATGAATAAAATAAGTATAGTCGTTAGGGTGTTAAAATATTCTAAGGAAGGGAATGACCCAAGGGTTAAGATAATTTTTAACTCTGAAGCATGTTTAAGTAATATTGTTCTACCTGTAAAGAAAATAAATTATTTATTTTACGCGTTACATGAAATTTGGAGTATATAGCTTAGTATGATGAAAAATAAGACTACTATACTGTAAATAACAATTATCCCCCAAAAATGGGTGGAAATTTCTCAGGAAATGGCGGAGCCAATCAGAAAGAAGCGACGATTCGACCATAGACTATAAACCGAGCACTTTTATGCAAGCGCCGACATCAAAGGCGTCTAAGGCCGGGGGCACACGAGCGTCGAAACGACGTTCGTTTTTATGTCCATCCTTGTCTTACAATTGAAAAGACATAGGAACGCCGATCTTGTCTGTCTTCGTTGTTTTCAATTGTAAGACAAGGAAGAACATAGAAACACACGTCGCTTCGACGCTCGTGTGCCCCGGCCTAAAATACAGAAATATGTAGTACCTACGTATGCGTGCAACCTATCTTTCTCGCATAGAACCGATAGTGGGAGAATCGAGTGGAGGGGACAAAATAACGTCGGCGTAACGTTGAGAGCGCGGACATTTTTGAGGACAGAAGGAGCAATAGGCCCCTACTTTCCTGCTATTCCCTCCCTACTGCCTTCGCGAGCGGAAGATAGGTTATCCGCATGCATATCTTTGTCCTTTAGATGTCGTCGTCAGTACCTCTCACAGACCGTTTGCTCTGTCTCTATAAGCCTATAAGAGAGGTACATCTAGAGGGACGCTAATGTGCGTGTTCTTGACAAAATAAATTCACTCGTATATGATCAATTGTCCTTTAAATGACCCGAGAACAAAAAGCTTGTTTATATGGGAGAATAAGGGCATACAACCACGGACGAAGTATACGAGTAGACCTTACATCCAATGTATTTTGTCGGCTCAATTTCTTCATTGAAATGAACACAAGAGGAAGTGAGACAGAAAATGAAATTACTATAATTTGCTAGGACCAATAAAATACACTCATTATTGTAGGAATTATAGTCGTTTGAGAATTGGACCATTTTAATGAAGGCTTTCTCACTTTATTGGGTTAAGGAACGACTTTTCGAACAATTTTAGAATTCCTAAATATTCTTCACCAAAATACGCGCTGTTTGCATTTCGAAACATTAAAATCCTCCAATCCGTTCAGAAGTTATGATACTTTATATATAGGGTGTTCGGCCACCCTTGGGAAAAATTGTAATGGGAAATTTTAGAGGCAAAAATAGAACGAAAATTAAGATTATGAATTTGTTGATGGAGGCTCTGTTAAAAAGTTATTAACACTTAAGGTTCCGCCCGCATTGAATTTTTTTCTCGAAAATGCGCAGGATTTCGGGGGTATGTCTATTCACCAAAAATGATTGTGATCGACCCCCGCGGCCGAAAATAATTTTTTCAGAACGATTTTGAATTTTTTAATTTTGTCGAAAAATTTCACACCTTCTCGAATTTGTTCCTCGAAAGTGGGTAGGATTTCGAGGGTACATCTAATGACTAAAAATTATTGTAATTGACCCCCGTAAACAAAAATAATTTTCTCAGAATGATTTGAACCTTTTTATTTTCGTTAAAAATTTGTTTGACGCTCTACGAAAATATTGTTTAATACTTTTTTGTAGATATTCATGAACTCTACTTCATAAATAAATTCCAATGAAAGACATTCACCATTGCGGGAGACCATTAGAATCAACTACTTCTTCCTCGAATCCCAGAAGCTACGCAAAGCGCCAGAACTCATAAATTTTTATTTTTAAAACGCAAATCAACGTAGGATTGGTTGGAGAACGAGCATTCAAAGCGATTTTGCGATATTATAACAAGAACATTAACAAATTTTTAGTGAAACATAGAAAAGGGTAGTTTGGTAACCGGTTATTGACACAAGGGTTAAGATCGTGTCTTTCTTCGATTCGACTCGATACATTTTTTGACGTAGGAATTTGTCGCGCGATAAAAACAGTTGAAAATCGCTGTTCTAGAGAATGTGGTGGTCCGCATGGGGGTTGGGGGCGGTTAGGTACGCGTACTCTGTACGCAACATGCCCTCCTGTTTATAAGCAGACGCGTGGAGGACGATGAAAGTGCTTTTGACACAACGAGCGTGCACAATCGACAAGGGGGAAAAAGGAAGACGTTAGAGAACGATTCGTTAAGAGCCGAAATTCGATTTTTCAAATCGAAACAACTTTCTGATCGACGGAACTTCATCGCTCCTGAGTGATTATCCTCGTGTCTTGCGGGACGCGGCTAGATATCGACGTCGCTGTTCGAAGATACCGGAACAGACGCCTGTCCGGATCTTTCAATCTGGGATGCCAATCTGTTAAAAAAAACTGCCAATCTGCTCGAAAATCCGGGACTGCTGTACCAGGCGGCCAGGAGAGGACTCAAGGTGCGCTCACCCCCGAAATCCTTCCGATTCCCTCGGGACCCGATGTATCCGCGGGACGCCCCCGACGAGGAAGGTGATACTGAAATGCGCGCCCGTTTCACAGGATAACAAGCACGAGGGAGGTTCGCCGCGAACGAACCCCTTTGTTGATTCGTCGCTTCGCCCAATCGATCTCCAAGTTCCATCGGATGCAACGCGATCCGTATACGTTCCAGGACAAAAGAAACCCATTTCGTATATTTTTTCCATATGCAAATCGAAGAAAATAAATGTTTCAATACCTTGACAACGGCCAACGAAACTCTAGAGTCGTAGCCGCAAATATCAGCAGATTAACGCTTCTAATAACGCGGCTACTATCTTTTTTCCGTGTTCGTTCGTTAAAAAAAAAACTGAATTATGAAATATGAAAAATTCTGAAAACTGCGGGAAAAAGAGTCCTGGACATCAATGTTTAATCGATTGGGATAAACGTGCAATATCGAGAGCAGTATCAAATTTTAAAATGATTGAAAGGAAAATTGTTGAAAGTATTGGTGAAAATACTAATGTGAAAAACATACGTTGCGTAACCCAGACCTAAATGAACATTGGAAATTTTCAAACTAACTTAGTTCGATGATTGTAAAAAGTATGATGTCCTCGTCGTTGGAGGTACTACCCTCGATTAAAAAATATTTTTTAAATAACAAAAGCATACCGAATGAATGGTAATAATCTCGCATGGGGTTGATTGTACCATCTGTTTGGGTAAATTCCCTAAAAATGCTTCCTTTTTAGTCGGACAAAACGACTGTCCTCTTAAAATAAATGGACGCTCGGGACGAACAGTTTCGTTCAAGTGAAAACCTCGCGATGCAGCCTTCCGCTCAATTGCACCCTCGAAAACCGGGCGCAATTTGAACGTGCACACTTGCATCCCACGACTCTTTCGTCTTATCGTCGTTAGAATCGATTACCCAGAATATATTTGTCACGCGGCAGTCGACGATCCGTGGATTTCCGTAAACTGGTTCATGTTTTAAAGAGATAGAGTATAGAACCTGGAGGATGTCTTTGAAGGAAGAAAAGGAATAGGCGGCAACGTACCAGGAGTCCAGAGTCGCTGAAGGTATCCGGGGAGGAGTGGGTGGCAGAGCGCAGGCTTCGCTAAACCACAATGCTTTTGATGGGGATGGTGCTACCGCGGGGGCGGATATAGAATGGGTGCCATATTGCGCGGGCGTTTTTCACGGCATACTTCCCCCGTTCGAACAGCTCCAGGAAAAGTCAAATGAAATAGCTCATTTGTTTGTTCGATCATCTTCAAAGTAATCCCCAATGATTACAAACTATTTGTGTCGATTAAGCGTGGAACGAAGATGTTACAGAAATTAAAGTACAGAATTCGAAGATATGTATGATCGTTTTGATTAATTTCTGAGACGCAGAGCAGATAAATTTTCATTAATTATTGGTACGATTACTTTTTCTTAAAAATTCGTTTTTCATTTTTAGTAATTTTGTTTGACGCCCTGTAGAAAAGTTGTCTCATACTTTTTTGTGGGTATCCATGAGCTCTAGTTCAGAAAAAAGTTTCATGGAAATATACAGGGTGTTCGGCCACCCCTAGGAAAAATTTTAATGGGGGGATTTTAGAGTTCACTGGGGGGGTTCAAATCGTTCTGGAAAAATTATTTTTGGTTGTGGGGGTCAATTACAATCATTTTTGGTGAATACACATACCCCCGAAATCCTATCCATTTTCGAGAAAAAAAATCGGGTAGGTGTTAAAATTTTTCGGCGAAAAAAAAAATTTGAAATCGTTTTGGAAAAATTATTTCCGGTTGCGAGGGTCAATTACAATCACTTTTGGTGAATACACATACCCCCGAAATCCTATCCATTTTCGAGAAAAAAATTCGAGGAGGTGCGAAATTTTTCGACAAAATTAAAAAATTTCAAATCGTTTTGGAAAAATTATTTCCGGTTGTGGGGGTCAATTAAAATCATTTTCGGTGTAAAGACAAACCCCCGAAATTCAGCCCAGTTCCTAGAAAAAAATTCGAGAAGGTGCGAAATTTTTCGACAAAATTAAAAAATTTCAAATCGTTCTAAAAAAATTATTTTTGATTGCAGGGGTCAATTACAATAATTTTTTGTGAATAGACCTACCCCCGAAATCCTACCCACTTTCTAGAAAAAAATTCAGTACGGGCGGAACTTTAAATGTTAATAACTTTTTAACGAAGCCTCCATCAACAAATTAGTATTCTTGATTTTCGTCTTATTTTAGCCTCTAGAATCTCCTACTAAAATTTTTCCCAGGAGTTTTTTACAAACGAAATCATTGACATAAAGTATCTATAATCATAATCTTTATAATTGTCTATAATCATAGCCTTCATAAATTTGCATCGTTCTTCTGTATTGTAAATAAATAATTATTTAACAGACACGATTTTCTATGAAATTTACAACTTCGTGTTGTAGATCATCATTCGTGAGCCACTAATCACAACTACTAATATGGAAAGTAGTTTGTACGTAATTTTTAGAACTATATAGATAATAAGACTAAAAATAGAAATTTGACCTTGCGTTTGCAGTTGGTCTGTTTTAAATTATATGTATACACGGTTCGTTGTAAGACTTTTAACTTTTTACAGTTTTTCTTTGACTTATTGAGAATAATTCTTTTTCTTGTAAATAATATATTCTAAACCATATTAATAGAGAGAATATACTGTCAAGAATATATGTGTTTAAGAGATTGTTTATGACAATACCACAACTGGTAACTTGTTGAAAAGCAATTTGTAATTTAAAAATTAAGTAATATAGCTAATAAAACTACAAGGAAATAATGGAAAAATAGGATGGGAATAAACTCATTGATAATATTACTTTCTAGTATTTTATATTGAGTTTAAAAAATTTACATTGAGGAACGCCGGTCACCAGTGACCATCGTGGCAGTAAACGTGTTAATCACGAATGTTTGAAGAAGGAACCGGAATAAATAAAATTATTTTCACGAATATATGCGAAGGTTTCACGCGATTTAAACGACAAAGTGTTAAAGTACAGTGGAATCTCGTTTATACGCACAAGATTTAAAATATTCTCGACTATCCTAAAATAGTTGTGCAAAATGGCTCGCGGCTGAAAATAAGTTTGGCATTCCTGTTTTAGACAGTACATTCATAAACACACACTGAAATGAATGTACGTACGTAGTTCAATTAAAAAGAGGAATTAAATATAAATGCAATGTACCATTCGATAGTATGGAAAATAACAACGTTCGAAATTGTTTAAACGCGTCAAAATAACAGTATTTCTTTTGCAACTGTTCCGTTGAAAGGATCATATGATACAGCATATTTGTGCACACGTGTGAGAAGAAGGTACTCGTTCGAGTGTGCTATAATCAATTACCAGCTTATCCGCACGATTCAATGAAACGTGTGCACATTAGGTGGTCACACAACTGGCCTTTACTTATAGATGATCGAAATTGTTTTTGCGTATTTACTTTATCCCGTCCCTCAGGAAATGGTTGCTGTACCACGGAAAAAGTAATCCTTGCAAAAATTTAACTCGATCGGGTAACGGGTAAAACGTGCTACAAAGCCTTCAAAATTTCACAGGCGAAATTAAAAACTATCCATCCGCCTGACTACGCGTATTATACGATACTACAAATCACGAAACAGTGTAAAAGTCGTAAAGGTTGTAGCGTCACGCATTGGTATTTTCGCAAATTGTGTAGAGAGCAGTTGAATAGGAACGGAATACGCAACTGTCTGCAACAAAATTTGTCAGCAAATGTGGGAAACAAAGGGGTGCCTTTTAAACGTGAATTTACAATGGTAATGTCGACGTTCCACACGCCGAGGATGCTATTATAATCCCAGTGACATTAACAACGCTATTGCCTAAAGCTCCGCCTCCGCTCTCACCTCCGTCCTCGCTGCCTACTTCGTTTGCTTTGCAATCCTCTTCCATATCCAATTTTATAAACTTCTATGCAACGTTCTTACTTGCTTTACTTTTTATCAAAAATATAGTTCAAATCAAGGGCGTAGAAAAATTGGTAGCTTTCCAAATTTTAAATACAAGTACAAAATATTTGACTATTCCGCGCGCTGGTCGAGAAAAAATTGGTTTTCACAAAATGGTACTGTTCAGAAACTGTCGTCTTTCATAATCTTCTTATCGTGCTATTTTAGCCTACGACATTGGTGTATTTTTACCGATTTCTCCACCACACCCACCTCGATTCTTTTCTCCAGTCGTTGACTCTTTTTCCTTATCTATTGTCCGAATTGCTCCACCTTCTTCCTTAGATCGTCGATACCTCGAACCTGGAAATTTCGACGGTGCAATCAACACGCTTGGACGAAGTTACGAGGACATAACGTTACGTATAGAACGTAAACGTAAAGTGTGGAGCGTAGCACGTAAGTCGTAAAAGCTGGTAGTTTGGTAGAACGCCATCCAATACGAATACAATCGCGTTCGAAGTACGCCTAGGCGTTCTTCCGTCGTTGTGCGCGTCTGTGGACCACATAAAGTTTCCCGAATGTAGAATGGCCGCGGTATTAGAATGTATCGCGAGGAAGGATATTCGGGTTTTATACTCGGGACGTCAGAAGTTAAAGGGTGCTCCGTGTGGAGGATCCTCGAGCTTTGTAAGGAACGCCTGGGCCCCGATCATCGCGCCAACGATAAAATAAAAATGAAACTTTCTAAGTCGAATTCACCGTAATTTTCTTTTTAATTAACATTCTAAAGTCTGATTATACAGTTTTGGAAACGTATTCCAAAAGAAACACCATAATAACTTTGCGATCACTTATTTTGGAGCTAAATCTAATTAGCCTTGCGGATGACTCAAAAGTGACGCAGTAAAATTTCGTTCTGTTGTTTTGTGAAATTCAAATTGAATTTTCAAGCAACCCGTGTCCTCGTCGAGAATGGATATGAAATAATAGAACACCTTTAACGGAAGAATAATCTCTATTTCATGTTGGCTCTTACCTGACGATGGAATAGTGAACCATTTTGAAGGGGATTGGACGTTATGATATTACATTGTCATTTTACGAGTTCGTGCTCGAATCGATGTGTAGCTTACAATCCGGCTACCACTTTCATCCCCCTTCGTCCTATATACTGCCTCCCTCGAAATTACTCTATCTTCTGAAGATGGTTACCCGGTTTCGTGTTGCAGATTGCCTTGTGTATCCAATTACCGTTAAATTCCCAATGAATATTAATGCAACGCGCCTGCATTTCTTACGAATCAATTGCTTTCTATGTACTTCTATCAAAATTCATACAGACATTACGCCATTCATGTAAAGTCCTTTCGTTTCTATCGAGCGAGCAAACTATTCCTTTATCTCCATTTTCCAGGAAAGTATCTTTATTTTTGGCTATTTGGTTTAACAAATAGCATCTTTTCAAACGCTTCTCTCGAGGAACTTCCTGTCGGAACCTGGGCCGTGAAAATCTCAATATCCTTTTCAAACTTAGAGGGTACGTTATATTGAACTTTGCTCATAATAAAGTATTAAAAAAGAGAAGAACTTGACGGATTTCTTTTAAGTTTTTAATATCGAGATTTTAATATCGATATCCGCTTTCCTTGGAGCATTCGAAGCGAAGTCCCCCGACTTTCGTTCTTATTGGTCATTCCTGGATTCCTAACCCTTTATTAATCACTGTCGAGAACTGTTTAAACCTTTCTTATTGCTTAACCCGATTACCTGTTTTTCTTTTACCATTACGAATGCTTTCTTACTTTTATTTTTGCTCGTTCGATTTATAATACGATACATTTTTAAATCGTTCACCACAACTTTCTGGAAATTGGATTTTGGATAAATGAGTCAATCATTTGAAATTCTTTTACACTTGGAATATTCTCAACCGTGATGTTTCGAGACAATACAGAGAAGATATTAACTCAATTTTAGATTTAATATTTTTCCAAGGAAGAAAATGTGTCTTTTTACAAACATTGCAGGCCTTCTGATGCCTCAGCCTCCCCTGTCGTTCCAAATCCAATCTGAATCCGCTCGCAACGGCGGAAAATCAAGAAACACCCGGTACGTGTTTACATGCGCATAGTCGCAGGACTCGGAGGCAGGCAAAACAATAGAAGTAACGGGGTGGTTTTTGAAATGAGCGATGAAAGGGATGGAGGTGAAGAGTAAGGCGGAGGATGGTTGAGGAGAGACAAAGGGAGAAGGGTAGCTGCAGAGAAGTAAAATAGCAATAAGAGAAATGCGAGGAAAGAAACGACGGGGGAGATTGAGGAAGGGCGAGATTCGGGGAATAAGAAAAGAATTCAGGAAGAGGTAAGAGGGTACGATATAGCGCTGAATCCCGAGGGCGTGTTGCAGCTACGATGGTACCGCGCCACGAGAGGGAAAAAGATACAAACGCTCGAGAATGTGTACTCACACGTGGTCGGGTACACGTGCGTGTTCATGAGCGCAAAGTTACTGCGAATGGAAAGCAGAGGGGGTCGTAAGATAGGTATAAAGCTTCTGGGCAGTATAGCGTGGATGGTACCTGAGGAACAAAGAAAGTTATACTTCGTTTACGATGATGCGGTTTACCGTAGATTCAGATCGGTCCTCGGCGAACGGAAATCGAGAAGTTGCAACCTACGGTGACTCTTCTTCGATATTTCTCCACATTTTCATTTTATAGTCAGGATTCATATATCACGAGTGTGATTAAACATTATTCTGCCTTACCAGTTCCATCAATTTTTCGTCTTCCATCGTACCCTAATGTTCGCTCTTCAATCATAGTATGAAATTAATAAAACTAAATGAGACAGTTTTGTACAATATTATATCAGTGTTACTGGAAAATAAGTATGTACTTCTATACTTGATAGAAGTTTGTTCTAAACAACGAATCCCTCGAATTGTCCACGACACCGAAACTTAAAAACGTGACGATTTTCTGACGGACGATATCTTTTAATCAATTTAGTTAATTGCCACTGTACTTGGCCCCGTGCATCGGAACGTTAAAAAAAACCGTACGATCCCGAAGCGTCGACAGATATTAAAGTTCATCCCCTTCGAGCACCCCCGAGTCTTCTGAAAGTCGCTGGAAACTCAAAGGAGGAAGGAGGGGCCTTCCACGAAAGAAGCACGAGGGTGTTTCAAAGACAGAGGGTTGGTTTGTCAGGATACAAGCCTGGCACCCTTCAAAGAGAGGAGGGAAACTCGACGATTGCTCGGCCCAATTAAGGTGGCGCCTAGCGCTCGGCGATGAGTCGAGTAGTGCGTAGAAATAAAGCCACCACCAAGAAAAAAGAACGGTCGTTGAAGGGGGTTGGGCAGGGAAGGAAAGCGTGCAAGAGGTAAGATCGTCCTCTGGTCGAACAACCGGCGTTGCCAGGCGACAGGAGCACAGGCAACCCTCGAAGATGTCATATGAAGTGCATGCAAAGAGGACGAACTTTTGACCTTTGAAGGGTGTCTCCTTGAACCGCAGCTCTAAGGCCTCTGCGAGGGGACGATCGCGTGGACATCCTCGGGGTTAATGCACCGGCTTCCCAGATTTCGGCGAAGCTTCATCTCGAGAAAGAAGAACCAAGAATAACGAACGTGTAATAAAATTTATTCAGGAATATACGATAACGATTTTAATAAACGATTATTCATTCTTTTATAACAAATGAATATTCGCAAGACTTAGTTTCGAAATTCGACTTGCAAGAGTACGTTCGAATAGAAGATAATTCCACGAAGTAAGTGAAGATCTTAACCTTGAAGAACGAAACTTGGAATGTATTTGAACCATGCCCAACATCGATGGTTCCATCTATTTCAGAAACACCCTGTATGCACGAAGCTTGGATCGGTATTACGAGCTAAAAAGTAGTCAAAAAGCAAAGCGAAGAAGGGGGACAGGAGAACGCCGAGGAAGTTGCCGCCGGGATCAATGAGCAGGTGCATCTTTCTCCCAGTGCGGACAAAGAACACAAAATCCTTTCTTGCTATTTCGTAAGGTGCTCGCTAATAAGTCACCAAATGCTACTGGGTGAAATTCGTGTCCCTAGGCGAATGATTTCAACGTGTTAGTACCTAGGCAACATTCCAAAGGTTCTACATGGAACTCGATGCTTTCAAATTGTGACGACAAATCTCTACGATTTGTTTAAAAAAATAATGATTGTTTCACCTCGATTACACCACTATGGTTCTAAACGATAGTGCCACAATCTTTAGAAAGACAACGCAAAGGTTTGAAAAATGGTGCTACCTCACATTACGAGTTTTCATTGTGTGCAAGCTTATGGGAGTCCTCGAACGCGTCTTTATATCGTATTAAATTTGTATCGGGTCGCAGCTTGCGCCGGAGACCGCGATAAGGTCAGTTTTATTAACGAAGGGAAACGAGGAAACCGGGAAGAAAGAATCGAAGAGGTTCGCCTCTGATTTCGGACACCTAACCCAGACCACACCTTGCGCGTTTGTTGCTGAGAGGCCGCAGGAAGGGTGGCCCCTTGTCCACCGGGAATTCTCCAGAAAGCTGCTGGCAGATGGCCAACAGATGTGTATCGTCTTGCCCTGATTGTAGGTCCAGACGAACTCGCCCGTGAAAGGTTGGCTCGCAGTGCAGCGATTCAGTCGCGCCACGATCTTTATCCAACCTATCTTTTCGTACGGACATCGACGGTGCCGCGGGAGGGATATCCATCCTACCGCATGATGATACCTTTCCCTCGATGATACTTTTGATTAAAGGCATTGCCAGAGGTACGAAGTCCACCGAGCTACGATGAAGATCTCAGGATGGACGGGAAGGCACCATCTGACGTTGGACTTGTATCGAACACTAGACTGAATGTGCACCGAGTTGGACTTATATTGAATGAGCTCTTATGGTGCAGGAGAATGTGAAACGAAATAGTACAAAGGAGAAATAGAAATAAAATGGAGGCGAATCCTGACGTTGGACTTATATCGAAGCCAAGTTTGAAAGTGGGCTTTTATCGTACAGGAGAATATGAAAGAGAAATATGTCTAAGCAAACAATATTAGTCTAGAATGAGATTCTATGTGAAAAAATGAACTGAAAATGTAGAATAAATATTTTCGTACAGTCATTCATTTGAGAGATAATTGAATTTGACAATTTGTGGGATACGCCTGACCGCGTCTGACCATTACTGGGCATTTCTACTGAAATTGATGACCAAGTCAATTTTTCCGATTCAAAGTTGATTTCTTCGAAAATAAAGACTCGTATGTAGAATATTATTCTATATTTCTGATTTATTTTGCGACGTGGAATCATCTTCTTTCCCTTTCATTTTGGATTCATTTTTTTATTCAGAATCGCTCTGTACCAAACATTGCCACCTATTACAGGACACCTTGTATAACATTACATAACTAGTATGTCAGAATCTCGATTATTCGAACTATTTGAGTAAACAGCTCATACGAGAATAATCGTGGTTCCTTGGAACATCAATATATATATATATATATTCAATATATGGGCTGCCACGTCACTCATGTCTGGGTGACATCTGAGTTTCCGCGAGAGCCCTGTCACCTATTTCTGGGTGACAGTTTCCGTTTTACCGAATTAGATGTGAATTTATCAAATACTTATAAGAATCTTGGATAAAAGTAATAATTTATATAAAAAGTAATAGACCAGGTTTATTGAAAATAGAATTATTCGACGTAAAGTTATTGTATATGATATTCTTGGAAACGGTATAGTCGTAACTATAGTTATTTCTTAAATCGGTAAAAAGAAATTCTGTTTAATATTATCGTAAGTTCCAAAGATATTCGATCGAGTCGATTTAAATGGGACACCCTAGTTACTAACACATTATTCGCGGTACAATTGAGCAGGGGCGATTCTTCATGAAAAAATGAATCGAGAAGAAAGAATAAAATTTTTTCATACAAAGCTTCGTTTTTAAGAAAATCCAGTTCGAAGATTGGAGTTCGCCTTGGGCATCAATTTAAGTAGAAATGACGAATAATAGTCGGCCGCGTCAGACAACTCGTATTGAATTCTACGCGTGTCCAACAAATAAAATTATCTGAAAAACGAAGCTTCCTATGAAAAAATGTTATTCGACTTATACTTCTGTGTTATATTTTTTAAACGAACAAATTCTGACTATTTATTTTATTAACAAGCATTCATCGTTGGCAACTTTATTTCTTCGTGTTTTCCAATATTGGGGATTTTCAAGAAGCAAAGAAAACCAAAATTTAAAAACATGGAATGTAAAATACATATTTATAGATAATTTATAGATTGTAGTGTAAAATAAATATATTTATACCTCGTATGTTTCCGAAAAAGGTCCATTACATGCATGCATATCAGTGCTCCGCACATTTCCACCGAATAGACGGACAGTTCCTAAACGAACGATGTTCTGACAGATGAATAGAACCTAACCTGATCATTTCCTAGATTAAATTCCATCTATGCTATTTTCGATCATAGGTCATCCCATAAATAACACGTTCTTTATCTTCCTTTATATAATACTTTCTTATTTTAGGCGATACTTCCATAGAAATTTCTCCCCACATCTACGAAAGACGCTCCACTCTAAACCCGTGCGTTTAAAGCAATTAAATAGATATTTTCCATTTGAACGAAAGTTATAAATTGAGTGTCAACTCGATAGAAACTCGAGCTAACCAAATATTATTTCTAGTTCTCCAAGTAATTTTTAAGATAGAACAGTGACACTTGGTATTTTTGTCGTCAAAATAATGTCCAACTCCGGCACGAGCAAACGAACAAAATTAATTTCGTGGTTGAAATACCAGTGGCCACGCGGCAACGAGCAAAATTAATTTCGCGGTTAAAAATACTGTTTTCCCCCCCGACTTCCGATATGTTTGGCTACCTATTTCAGAAACACCCCGTACAAAGTGCTTGTCACTCTTCAATCAAGATAAAAGATCTGCCGAGGGTTCTATCACTTGATATGCCCGGTGTACGAAGTTCAGTGCACCGCTTACGTCTCTTCCACCCCTACGACAGATCCGCGCAATTACCCTTCGTTGTGCGTGCTGCACTAGGGTGAAATAACGATGAAGTATCTCAAACGACGTGTTCGTCACGGCACCGGTGCTCGACGAAGTGCGTGCACATCGTCGACACGTAGGCACCGTTTAGAAAATTCCTGTTCGTTTGTCGGCGTAGGCGTTCAAAAGGACGTTGACGCGCAGCGGCGCTGCAGCATCGACGATGTTCTTTATGCTCTTGCATGTCTCATCTTCTGAGGATTTTATGGAAATGCCGCGTGGCGCATATTAATATAACGAATATACCAGAGATCGCCGCGAGGAACCGTACCGTAGATGCTTTCGCAATTCTCCCGCTTCTTCCTGTTGATTTTACACAAATTTTACATCCGCGACACTTGAAGGGAGAGCCTTCGCGTTGGAAAACCACGATGCAAGTTCGAGCAAACATTCAGCGGCCATTTTGTAAAAATCAGAATACAAAATATAGTTGGTGAATGTATACATATGACCACATTCATGAGAAAGTAAGAAATAGTACATAAATATTTTGCAATTTTATTTTAATTATCGCTGGTCGACAAATTTTATGCAATAATTTACATTTTTTGTGATTGAGATTTTTTCTCGTTCACGGTGATATAAATTGGGATTAACGCTTAGACGGCCATTGTCACGTGTACGTGATTTCATCAGCCATCGTCATCGGGTTGGTAAAAAACAAATTGAAAGGCGAGGAACAAAATGGCGGGTGAAAAAATGGTGACGAGGTAATAGCGCGGCAGGGGATGCGTAACGGGGTAGCAAAATGGGGCGAGAAGATAAAGATGAAGCGGCGTTATGCCAGCGTACACGTATTTGCGCGCGTCCATCGGAGGTGCGTCGCGTTTCCATGATGCAGATACCACGCTCGCGTTTCGTTTACTCGGATTCTTGTGGCCCTGTGTGCGTCTCGCAGTTTCAGCGGGTTTATCGCGAGCCCAACTGGCGTGCTTCCATAAATTACGCTCGTAAAAACTCTGCAGGTTTCCCCCCGGCGAGTTTAAAGCTACTGCGGCAGCGTGAAGGTAACCCCGACAGGGAGAACCGGAATTAGGTCCTCCAGCGTGCGCGTACGAACAGATTAACCCGACCGGAAGTCGCTTTCGCCGGCTACGCGCATAGGGGAGGATTCCCTAAATCGGTCCACCCTTGCGCGTTTATCTTTAATTCTAATAATTCTTCCAAACAGAAAGTTTTATTTACATGCTTGCTATTTATTCCGTTCATAGAAGCTTTTTACCATTGTCGTATCTACCTTGTAATACGTATATTCAGTGCAAACGTCTGACAATTACTTCATTAGTGTTTGTAGTATCGTATGATTAGCTTGGTTTATTATTATTGGAAATTCACAAGGGAAACATAGAGATTGTACAGTATTTTTTGACCATAAAGTGCGAGGAAAAAGAAGAGAAATATATTAGATATATGGAACATACGTGTATGATACCGTACAATGACTATCTTCAAATTATAAATAATAGTAAAATATAGTGTAAGGTACACTCTATATTTGTACTTTTCGTTAGAAATATCACAATTTAAGAAAATTTTAATAAGAGCAGACGAAGAACCAGTAGAAATATTTTAGAATTGTTTGATCAGAGTTTTACAATTTAAGAAGTTTAAGAAAATTCTTCCAAACGTAATTTTTTCCAATCTCCCACTATTTCGAGCTATGACTGGGTCCAGTGGCGTAGATACTCTATATATTACTATCTTTCATTAGAAACATAAAATTTAAGAAAGTTCTAATAAGAGCAGAATAAGAACTAGTAAAAATATTTTTGCTCGAAGTTTTACTATTTAAGAAATTTAAAAAAATTCTTTCAAACGTAATTTTTTTCCAACCTGATACCAACCAATACCCGGTATATTAATATCTTCCATTAAAAATATCAAAATTTAAGTCCCAACACGAACAAAATAATCAATAGAATTATTTTCGAGCTGTTTGCTGGGGATGTTAAAATTCGAGAAAATTGTGAAGGTGGACCAGTTTTGATAACTATAATCTATATGTAGGTTGAAGGAAGGCGTCTCTTGAGGTTACTTAATCAACGTTCCATCGATTCTGGCCAAAGGTTCGCCGCGCGAAAGCGATTGAATAACTTCCAGTGTAGTTGAGTTTTACTCCGTGTCGTTATGGCGGTCGGGAAAGAGTGGTCGCACGAATCCTTGCTCTCCTGCAGCCTCTAAAAATTTTATGCTCTTCCGTCTACTCTTGGGATCAGCGCAGGTAAAGGGACTCCGGTACGGTAAAGATCCTTTACGATCGAACGAGCCACGTTTCATGCTCACTTTTAATTATCTCTTCGGCCAATTCTATTTCCTTGATTGGCGTTCCACCTCGGAGGTGAATTATTTTTAAGCAAACAAAAGCTCGGGTCAACGTTCATCCACGGAGACAACGATATCGACGCGTTACGGTACCAAACAAATTAATTCAAAAGTGTGGTTCGATTATTTTTGTGAGTTTTGCATCCTGGACACCAAATTTTGGGAGTAATTTTTCTAATTATTAACAATATATACTTTCCGTAAAAATACAATTATTGATCCACGATTGCTTCGACGCAAAACCAGCATTTTTAATTTAGACTTTTAAAACAATCTGAAAAAGTTTTCAGAAGTGTCTCTGATTTTCGAAAATTTTTCAAAACGTGATTTCCAATTTCTGCCCACGATATCTCAAAAAGTCTTCAACCGATTTCGCTATAATTTCGTACACATCTTTCATACACCTCTAGTTTTCGTGTGAACTAGGATAATTGAAATATTTTACTAATTACTTGTTCTTTAGCTTAAAAGGTTGGAAAAAAAATACGAAGAATTGACTTTTTTTCTTAAAAGCTTTGTCAAATGTTCAAATTTGAATATTTTTATTTAATTCTAGTTCACACGATAGCCATAGATCTTCATATTAAAATGCTATTTGATTTTTCAATTTCAGATGAATAAAAAATCGTGAATCATGGGTGCCATCCGCCAACATTTTTTATACATGGTCACCATTCCAGTGCTATAAAGCTAATTATTGTTATTATCATGCTTTACAAAAATTTGTAAACAAAGTTCAATAAATAATACACTCGATATAAAAGTTATAACTTTGTGTGTTTCTATTATTCCTCAAAAAAAATTCCGAAAGTAAGCTGAAAAAAACAGCCTTCACAGTAGAAGACCCCCTTAAAGTCGAAACGTAGAGTTGAAATTTAGGACAAATTGGTTCTTTTTTTAAATCTATCGAATGGTTGGTTGCAAATTGAATTTGATTTACATAATCAGCCCTAACGGTATTGTTTCTAAGTCGCGTCGAGAGCTGTTTATTACGTGCACAATGTGTGACGTGGAAATAATTGAATGGAACCGTGCGTTGGACGTCTAAAAGAGAAAAGCTTCTTCGGCGAACGATAAACGATCGAGAGTAATCGATCGTTCGTAGGCAAGATACAAGGTGGGAGGGTCCGTTTCTATGGCGCGGTAATCGTATAGATTAATCAGCGGAACGAAAGCTGCACGGCCGACCGAAATGCAAATTCGGCCACGGCAAATTAAATTAACCACAGCGACGGCGCCAGTCGTGCAATCCCGTCGCAAAAACGTCAGTCGAAATGCTCGAAACGTGTTGTCAGAGGCAATTAAACGTCAAAACGGTAAACTACTGGTTCCGATTTCAGCCGTTATTTCTAGTGCCTCTGCAGATACGATTTTAATTAATTTGTTACAGGACACCGATACGTACGCGGAATCTAAGATCTTTACCGTACATGTATAGGAAATATGATGTTGGAAATTGTTGAGATTTTACAAAAGAAAAACGAACAAAATTATTAACGCGTCTATGAGACCGAATTCGCGAAATTTTCATCAACATTTGGATAAAATTGATGACAACGTTATTTCATATCCACGAAATCGTAAAAGGTCTCGAACGACTCCGCTGTTAATGTTTCTAACAGTGCTGCAAAGTTACGTTTGTGGTTCGAGAAAAATCCGTCTATTCTTCTATAAATTGCGTTAGTTGCTGGTTTATGCGATATGAAATTCTAACAACCTATATAAAACAGCTTCAAAAATTCTAATCGTCATATCCGAACTCCATCTAGGGAATTTTTCTGCAACCTTTGCTGTCTATCGAATCTCCTACAATCTCTTTTCACTTCCTGTTTTCCTATTAAATTGCATAAATGTTTACTGGCGTCACTGACACTGAATTAAAACGAAATATTTTCTTGTATTCGCCCCGGGGCGCCATCTTGCTTTAACACATTTTTCTCGTACCTTTAACGCTCTCGGAGACGTCATGTTGGGTGTTACAACGTCGCAAACAGGGAAACAAAATTCATTAAAATTATTCTAAGTGCATTTTATCTTTTTCACTTCCACAAATCTCTGATATAAAGCCTCCGTTCTTGATTTTCATCGACAGGAAGATTGAAATTCCGCTTTCATTTTGCTCTGTTAGCCTTACGTGATCGTCGATGACAAAACCGTTGCGGAGAAACAATAGCAAGTATTCGCGTGACGTTATTCACGGCCTTAGAATAGAACTACCGCGCAATTTTGGCCACTGTCATTATTCATTGCCGTTACTATTAACGCAGACGCCGACCAGACAGAACGACTCTCATTTGTTTGGAGATTTCACGGGAATTCGCCGATCATTTTCGATACATTGCGTCGAATTCTCGCGCGTGACGTAATCGGGACGGTCGACGAACTTCCAAATGACAATAATACGGTAATAAATAATATTAAAATTGAGGCAGTGGATGGAAAAAAATATGTGCCTTCTTAAAAGGCAAGTTTGAAAGTAAGAGAATATGAAACAAAACAGTACTAAAGAGAAATATAAATAAACTTAAACCTATTGTATATATAAATACTTGAGAAGGTAAATCCCCACGCTAAAAGAAGCACACAGTGTCATGTGAACGTACGAGTCACAAAATTATTGCCACCGGTATTAAAGTTGGGCAAATATTATTCACGAATAACATTTTTAGATGCAAGTAAACGTTGAAAAATTATTTGGAGTTAAATCGTGCGTTATAGCATTGCTATATAAATTTCAACCGCCATGAATGGCGACTGAAAGCGTGCGTGGCAGGAGCCTCGATAAATCCAATATGGCCGACCTATGTATGTACCTGCACGCCTTCCGCTAATCACCTTTTGAGCTCCGCGGCACGGCGTTCCGGCAATAGATTGATAAAGCGCCAGGGCGAAGCAAGAAGCAACGGTCGGGGAAGAAAATCAGCAATTAAGTTTTCCGAGACTAATCGATCGGGAGGAAGAAGAAGCTCTAGGAACGGCCAGGGCATTTCGTCAGCGTGCAACCGCTCTCGTTCAATCGTCCACTTGGTCGGAGGCCGAGTCCCCGCAAGCGGAACGTCACGGAAATAGTATTACAGACTGCGTCGACGGCCGTTCGTCGGGATATTACGCAACCGGTCGCTCAGTCTGGGTTCGGTTCAGGTGTACATACGTGGGGATTCCTTGTGGCGCCGATCGTCTGGCGCACTATTCACCGCACACACGCACGCGGGTAATTGTGTACTGGCGGACTAGGCGACGACAGACGCGGGATCTGGCACACACGAGAAGCCTGCCACGGCATCCGTGGAATTCGTCGAGCGTGGCTCGACCAAGGTAATTCATCGATTCGTAATAGATCGGAATTGTATCGAAGAAACGCGAACGATCGACGATTATCCCATATGATTGGACATTTTCGTTCAATTCAGTGTTAACGGGGCACTGGTGTCTGGAATCGACGCTGAAGAAAATCGACACACAGGATATAGGAAATAAGTCAAACGAGTTAATATTTTTTGGGTAAACATTGCGTGCATTTGCAAATAGACAGCATTTTTATATTTGCAAAATATAACAATTTTAATGGGAGATTCTAGAGGCGAAATAAGACGAAAATCAAGAATATCAATTTCTTGACTGAGGCTTCATTAAAAAGTTGTTAAAAAATTAAATTAAAAAATTTCAAATCGTTCTAAAAAAATTATTCCTGGTTGCGGGGGTCAATTACAATCATTTTTGGTGAATAGACGTACCCCCGAATTCCTACGCACTTTCGAGAAAAAAATTCGGATAGGTGCCTAAATTTTTAGACGAAAAAAAAAATTTCAAATCATTCCGGAAAAATTATTTTTGGTTGTGGGGGTCAATTGCAATCATTTTTGGTGAATAGACATACCCCCGAATTCCTACGCACTTTCGAGAAAAAAATTCAGAAGTTGCTTAAATTCGGCGAAAAAAAAAATTTCAAATCGTTCTAAAAAAATTATTTTCAGTTGTGTGGGTCAATTACAATAATTTTTGGTTAATACAGATACCCCCGAAATCCTACTATAAATACAGTACGTAAAATACAAAATGTGAATGATCAATGAACTGTCTTAACGAGACACTGGTGTCTGGAATCGAAGCTAAAGGAAATCGGGACGCAGGATACAGGAAATGAATCAAATCAACGAGTAAATATTTTTTGTTAAACATCGAGTGCATTTGCAATATATATGAACGAAAGTTTTTGTGTAATATTGCAAGAAATCGAATTAAATCGTTATCGTAAAATATGATACACAGTGCAAAACCTGAACGATCACATTTGGATCTCAGAATGACCAGAGATCGACGCAAAAGAAAATGGAGACCTGGAACGATACGGTTCAGGGTTGAATTAATTAATAAGTAAATTAAGCACGAGTTTAGGGCACCATAAGAAGGGAACTAGAAGATTCAATCTTGAAAGACAGAGTTCCTGATTTTAACGCGTGTTGAAATCGCGATTAATGGCTGGATTAAAGATCAAGGATCGGAATAACCAAGAACGATCCAGAAGAACAACTCACGATCGAGAACCAACGATACTCGTAGTGTTAGGACACGCATGTTCTTGCACCTACAACTTTCTCTCGACTGAAACGTGCAACGCAGATTTACTCGCAGAGACGGATCTAACGATTCACTATCGAGCTCTGTTTATAATCTGTTATTTGCTATTTTTACTATACGTGTAATCATAGCGAAGAACCGAAGGAAATGCAAACAGACAAAATAAAATACCGTAGAAATTAATATTATTATTATTATTAACGTCAACTTTGAATACAAAGATAAAATTGAAATATGATCGTGGAACAAATTTAAGTAGATTTTAAAATACTTGTCATACTAATTGAACTTGATTTCATCTAATAAATTGCATATAAGTGATGATAATGGTTTAGGAGAATATCCTGAATTATCTAAAAGAGTTTGTAGATACAATACGATTGATTGGATCACCATAATGAGACGAAGGTAAATCACAGGTGTTCCGAACGATCTGGATGGAACATAAAGTTTAATTGATTCTAAAGGGAATACACACTCGATTAAGCTGTGGCGGCCAAGGCACCACATACGCCTTAGCCGTTCGAAGCCGCTACAATGTATGGTTGCACACGAGACGATGGTTGCACACGAGACGACCAGAGCCGCGTGAGCCGAAAAGCCGTTGTCGTCGTCTCTGACCGTCTTTTGTTTTTGAAGGCCTCTTGGTACGGTGGCGATGATCGTACCAGAGAGTCGAGCGTAACCCGCACCACGAGTCACGTCGTTGTACGACAGCAACAATAAAATTGTGCGGAACGGAACAGGGCGGAGTCATTATTTTCCCGATCCCACATTGGTGACCCCGACGTGATCTCGCCGCGCAAGTAAAGTTTTTTTTAAGAAAATTTGGACATTTTTTGTATACGGACAATATTAGTTAGTGTAGAGAAATAAGTGTATAGTGTTAAGGACATAAGAAAAGGACACGGTCTGACAAATAGTAAGCGCGGTGTGTGTGTGCGGTGAAACTATTTTTTTTTTTTGTGACTAAGACTGGTAAAATGACTGACCCTAACGTTAACGCAGGGACATCCGCGGGTGTGCCGTTGGCAGTTGATCGCGTCGCTGTACGGATACCCGAGTTTTGTCCGGGAGACCCGGAGATGTGGTTTTCAATGGTAGAGAGAAGTTTTGAGGTATCCAATGTAACGTCGGAGACCACGAAATTCGGGTACATTCTCGGCGCGTTAAGTGCGCGACACGCCGCGGAAGTAAGAGACATTATCATGAATCCTCCGGCCACGGATCCGTACACGACGCTCAAAAATGAGTTTATTCGCCGGCTTAGTGCTTCGCAGGAACAGAAAACGCGACGGTTATTGGAACACGAGGAAATCGGGGACAGAAAACCGTCCCAATTTCTTCGTCACCTGCGCGGATTGGCCGGTACGGCTTTTTCGGACGGTGTATTGCGGACGCTTTGGATGGGCCGACTACCTGCTAATATGCAGGTGATTTTATCCACGCAGCGGGACACCCCGCTGGATAAGGTAGCAGAGTTGGCAGACGCTGTCGCGGATACGATGACACCGCGGGTACACGTCACGGAGGCCGCGATTACGAGCGTATCTGCATCCTGCCAAATACCCCCGCCGGGCCCGAGCATCGAGGCCATGTTAAACATTAAGATGTCGCAATTGGCTCTTTCCTTGAGGCAGGAAATTTCTGCCATCCGTGAATCCTTGGTGGACCAGGGGCAATCTTCCCGTCGCAGGTGGACCCACCGAAATCATCCAAACTCGCGCTACCGCAGACGATCTCTATCGCGATCGCGAGAGCGGCCCGCGGGAGGACAAATGGACCATCAAGGGAAATGCTGGTACCATTGGCGGTTCGGTCCGGCCGCGCAGAGGTGCGTTGCACCGTGCAATTGGAACGCCACGGATCAGGGAAACGACCTGGGGAGTCGTTGATGGCGGCCAGCGACACAAATCCAGCATCACGCCGCCTCTTCATCTTAGACAACAGCTCGAAGACGGAATTTTTAGTAGATACCGGGGCCGATTTGTGCGTTTTTCCGCGCCGCCTGCTAGGCGGATTGCGAGAAAGATCGGAGTACCAGCTGGCGGCGGCGAATGGGAGTGTAATTAACACCTACGGGACAGTGTCGTTAAACCTGCACCTCGGCCTACGACGGGATTTCGTGTGGCGATTCGTGGTTGCGGATGTTACAAAACCCATAATCGGGGTAGACTTTCTCGATCACTTCGATCTTATGGTGGACATCCGCAATCGTCGCCTCGTCGATCGGACAACGTCGTTAACGGTCCGCGGAACACGAGCCGAGGATGAGACGCCGTCGGTGAAGACAGTAGCAGGGACTACCGTTTACCACCAGCTCCTGATGCAGATGCCGGAACTTACACGGCCTAGCGGCACCCCGATGAGGACTACGCACCAAACGGTGCATTACATCGAGACAACCCCTGGACCACCCGTTTCCAGCAAGCCGCGGCGGCTTGCACCGGACCGGCTCAAGGCTGCCCAGAAGGAGTTCGACGCGATGGTGAAGATGGGCATCGCTTGTCCTTCGAAGAGCGCGTGGTCAGCACCCCTTCATATGGTTCCGAAGAAGGGCGAAGAAGCTTGGAGGCCTTGCGGTGACTATAGAGCGTTAAACGCACGGACAATTCCCGACCGATACCCCGTGCGTCACATTGAGGATTTTGCGCAACAACTGAGTGGCAAAAAGGTATTTTCCACAATAGATCTCGTCCGAGCTTATAATCAGATTCCGGTTGCGTCGGAAGACGTCGGAAAAACGGCCATTACAACGCCGTTTGGGCTTTTTGAATTCCCGTACATGTCGTTCGGGTTACGAAATGCCGCGCAAACATTTCAGCGCTTTATCGACGAAATTTTACGCGGTTTCGATTTTTGTTACGCGTATATAGACGACATTTTGGTCGCCTCAGAATCCCAAGCCGATCACCTGCGCCATTTAGAATTATTATTTAAACGATTAAAAGATTATGGCATTGTTGTTAATCCGAATAAATGCACGTTCGGACAGGAAGAAGTTAAATTTCTAGGCTATCGGGTAAATGAAAGCGGCACTCAACCTTTGCCCGGCAAGGTACAAGCCATAAAGTCATTTCCCCTTCCGAAAAACGCGAAGGATTTGAGGCAGTACTTGGGAATGCTTAATTTTTACCGCCGTTTTATCCCAGATGCCGCTCGCTTTCAAGCACCCTTGAACGACCTTCTAGCCGGCAATTTAAAGGGCAAGACCCCGATAGCCTGGACTTCGGAAGCGCGTCAGGCTTTTGAAAATACCAAAAATAGTTTAGCAAACGCAACCCTGCTTTCTCATCCTGCGGTCAACGCTCCGTTGTCGGTTACCTGCGACGCTTCTGATTACACCGTAGGAGCTGTTTTACATCAGTGCGTCGGCAACGAACGACAACCATTAGCATTCTTTTCTAAAAAGTTAGGATCTGCCGAAAAGAAGTATTCAGCTTACGACCGGGAACTACTTTCTATCTATTTAGCAATAAAACATTTCAAACATATGCTCGAAGGCAGACATTTCACGATTTTTACAGACCATAAACCCATAACTTTCGCTTTCAAACAGAAATTAGATAAATGCTCTCCTCGACAATTCCGATACCTAGATTACATTGCGCAATTCTCTACAGATATTCAACATATTTCCGGTAAAGACAACGTCGTTGCCGATGCACTGTCCAGAGTGGAAACGGTTAACCACTCGATTAATTTCGAAGAATTGGCAAAATCGCAAGCCCAGGATGAGGAGTTGCAGCGGTTGTTGAATAGCGAATCTAGCCTGCAATTACGCAAAGTCTCGTTGCCTGGCACGTCTTCCGAAATTTTTTGCGATATTTCGACTAAGAATGTAAGACCTTATGTCACCCCTCCTTTCCGACGTGCAGTTTTTAATATGTTACATGTATTATCACATCCAGGTATTAACGCGACGATCAAGCTCATAACGCAACGTTATGTTTGGCCGTCGATTAAAAGAGATGTTCGCACGTGGACACGTTGCTGTATACCGTGCCAAAGATCAAAAATTTCCCGTCATGTGACTGCACCATTGGCTACATTTGTTAAACCTTCTGCGCGATTCGAACACATTCATTTAGACATAGTAATTTTACCGGTGTCCGAAGGTTTCAGGTATTGTCTGACCTGTGTAGACAGATATACGCGGTGGCCGGAAGCCTTCCCCATGGTCGATCAGGAGGCCCAAACCGTAGCTCGAACCTTTTATGACGGTTGGGTAGCGCGGTTTGGTGCTCCCGTACGGATTACCACCGATCAGGGTAGGCAGTTCGAATCCAAATTATTTTTTGCGCTGAACAATTTAATTGGATCCACACGCCTTCGCACAACGGCGTATCACCCAGCGGCCAATGGGATGGTAGAGCGTTTTCACCGACAGCTCAAGTCGGCTATAAGGTGCCACGGATCCGACAGGTGGACAGAAATACTTCCGACGGTTCTACTCGGTATTCGTTCCGCCTGGAAAGAAGACCTCGGCGCTACCTCAGCGGAATTAGTTTATGGCGAGCCATTAAGATTACCGGGAGAGTTCTTGTCTTCGCATTCAGCGGAAGGCACAGAAAATGCTTCCGATTTTACTAATAGACTACGCAACCATTTTTCTAAATTGAGTCCCTCTAATGCATCACGCCATTCCGTTAATCGTACATTCGTTTTCAAAGATCTTAGCAGTTCAACACATGTTTTCATCCGAACAGATTCAGCCAAAACTATTTTACAACCCGCTTATGAAGGTCCATACGCCGTAGTGCGCCGAGGCGAAAAAACATTTACAATAAACATTAGAGGTAAGGAAATAAATATATCAATTGAAAGGCTAAAGCCTGCTTATATGCTAGCAGAAAACAGACCGGATCCCGTGAGCATAGAAAATCAGCCGGTCACACAAACAAACGTACCTGACAATGCGCCGGTTATACAGCAACGTGTTACGCGTTCAGGTAGACGCGTACGTTTTCCCGATCGATTTCAAATTACGCGGTAGTACTTAAGGCTTGCGCATTATTATAATAAGTATCATATACCATTTATTTTTATCCATCACTTTTATGTACTTTCATGTATTTTTAGGTATTACGTATTATATATTAAACTCCATGTAAATTCCTTTTTTTTTCAACTCTGTTCAAATACTGTAATGTAAATCTTAGTTAGGATAACGTATTTTATATAATAGAGTAAATGGTAGTGGTAATGTAGTCGGTCAATTTTTCGTAATTGTGCCAATTACTGGCAGGGGGGTAGTGTGGCGGCCAAGGCACCACATACGCCTTAGCCGTTCGAAGCCGCTACAATGTATGGTTGCACACGAGACGATGGTTGCACACGAGACGACCAGAGCCGCGTGAGCCGAAAAGCCGTTGTCGTCGTCTCTGACCGTCTTTTGTTTTTGAAGGCCTCTTGGTACGGTGGCGATGATCGTACCAGAGAGTCGAGCGTAACCCGCACCACGAGTCACGTCGTTGTACGACAGCAACAATAAAATTGTGCGGAACGGAACAGGGCGGAGTCATTATTTTCCCGATCCCACAAAGCCATTAATTGCTCTAAATGAGAACATAAAGTTAACGATCCACGTTCCTCGAAGGTTTTTAAGTCGAGGTATATCAATATTGGATTATCTTGTGTGCTATAATTTTCGAAAATCTTCGGTGCACCCTTTCCAATAACAATATTTATACTTGGGAAATAATAGACTAAATAACTGATCCATGTTCCAATAAAAAACAATTTTAAGAATTTATATTTGTAGCTTGAAGCTTTCGTACGAAAAATTCCATTTGAGAAATAGATTTTCAAACACTTATATTTATTAAACGAATAGCAGAAAGACACTTTCTCTTTTAATCAGCAATAATTGTTAAATCAATGAATAAAAAATATGCAATCGTTGGATCCATAAGGAAATTTTGTTTGATTAAAAAAATATTCTCGTACGAATATTTCATTATCTTTTCTACGTTTTCGTGTCACGGTAATGCGAAACGAACAGTATAGCATAGTTTTCCCTTTTCTAAACGCCACGATTACAACACGCCGCGTTATTGCGCGTACCACGTGTATCTAAATGAAGCAAAACGAGCGAACAATTTTAAATAATTTTTGCCGAGCCAGAGAAAGAGAAAACAACCTCGACGCATTCCGGACAAGGTAGTGACTGGATAAGTTCGCGCGACATGATTGAAATAGAACGGACAATTTACCAACGACATAGTAAACATTAATTCGAGAACCCGTTTTCCTTCGGTACCGCGTGATTTAAAGCAATCGATGGGCCCTTATACGTCTAATCGCGTTGAAAATAACTCGCAAATATTCCCCGAGCCGTCAACTAACTGCCATTCCAATGTTAAACTTTTAAAAAATTTATTTGCAACGTAACTCCTAAAATGCCAACGTCGTTTTAAATCGTAGAGTATTTCCATTAACTTCTAACCGACGCGACGTATTAAAATGCTCTAACAGCTACAAATTATTTAAAAAGAAAGGCAAGAATTCTAACATGATAACAGCAAAGCTACTTCAGCGAATTGACAGAACACAAAATTAAACTTGTATATTCGGGGGAAACTACCCTAATTACAACGACAGAAATTTTTTCTTCGTTGCAAAGGATGATATACATCTGAGATTTCGACTTTTGAATTTTGACATGTGTTTTGTGTTCTTAGAGGGTGGCAACCCCTAGCTACGCCACTGCATATTTTAAATTGCGCCTATAAATAACAAATTTCCAGGATAAATAGATAAAAACAATGTGATTTTTAACCTGGATCACGTTTAGGGAAAGTATAAAAGACACGGTGTGAATTTATTTAGTAAATTTATAAAAAAATTTTACAACGACGTTTTAATGGTTTCGTCCGAAAGAGAGCTGAAGGGTTGTCGAACGTATCGCGGTTAATAAAATTCGGTGGCGCGTGTGAAACTTTTCTGTAAGTTATAATGCAAAATCCGGCAGGAACTCGCGAGACGGGGCGATAAATTATGGTTTAAAAATGCGCGAGATTTTTTACTCGACGCGCGGTGCACGGTGCGCGTCACAAAAATGCAACAAAGTGGCCAGAACTTGTTCGTGGCCACGCTTTAGACGCGAACCGGCCGACTTGGCCGTATAATTTCGTGAATGGAATCGATGCGATAGCGATCGCCGCGTTACCGAAACCATCATTTTTCCCCCTTGGAGCATGGGGGCTCTCATTAATTCACCGTTGTCCAATCGCCTCGGAATCGGAGAACACACCTGCCCCCCCTCGACATACCCCGCCGCTGGACTCACTACTGGGACCCTAATTGTAACTACAGAAATCATAATTTGCGGGTAGAACAGCGGCGGCGCTTGCCATTTATAAATTACTGGCCTCGTCGACGCGTTGCACGATGCGAGCAACCGAATATATAAGTACCCGAAACGCGTGTCGAGGGCCATAACTCGCAAATCCGTACCTCCAAACCAGATTTATAAATCGCCATCTGACACGGGGCTACCTTTTGGGCCGCCGTGTCGACCGTCGACGCCAGGAACCATCTTTTTGCGAGGCAAACACGTTTCATTTTTCTACGTAGTCTCCTCTCAAGGTCTACATGTTGAAGTACAAGCTAGAAGATTACCAAATCCTGGAACAATCTTTTTATTTTGGTCTTTTACCAGGCAGTACAGTAATGATTCTTAAAATGAACATCGTTCTAGATCGTTGGTGTGTTCATCTTTCGCACAGTGGAGGTATTCATACAGCCCCTATCGTTTTTTAACCTTTCGTTGGCTCTTCAAGTTGGGAGGGGCAGATATGTTCAACTTACGAATTGCGTCTGAGGTTCATTTTAAGAATCATCACTTGTACCTGTAAATGCTAGAATTGTGCAAATCCTCGGTCAATCCTTTCATTTTGGACTTTAACCAGGTTGTAAAGTAATGATTCTTAAAATGAACATCGTTCTAAGGTTGATATGTTCATCTTTCGTAGAGTGGAGATATTTCTACAGTATCGTCTTTTAAATGTCATCTTTCTCGACAAATAGTTCACTGTCTACTCCAGTTGGAAAAAATAGATATGTTCAACTTACGAATTGCGTCTGAGGTTCATTTTAAGAATAATCACTGTACCTGTAAATGCTAGGATTGTGCAAATCCTCGGTCAATCCTTTCATTTTGGACTTTAACCAGGTTGTAAAGTAATGATTCTTAAAATGAACATCGTTCTAAGGTTGGTATGTTCATCTTTCGTCAAAGTGGAGATATTTATACAGTATCGTTTTTTAAACGTCATCTTTCTCGACAATTAGTTCACTGGCTACTCTAGTTCAAAAGGATATGTTCAACTTACGGATTGTGTCTGAGGTTCATTTTAAGAATCATCACCTGTACCTGTAAATACTAGGATTGTACAGACTTTTAAAAATTTGTACAAGTCTTGAGCATGTAAGTTCTAAGGTATCCCAATAATTTTAAATGATTGTAACAAAATGGAAGCAATTCTCAAGTGTTGGAATAAAGGTACCAGACAGAGCAAAGAATGTTATGAATTTAATAACAAGAAACACTTCTTTTGATCGAAATAGCTATGCATAAACCTATGGAAGGAACAGTATTCGTCCCTGACTTTCCGTCTGGGAACAAAAAATATGGCTCCGGCGTCGTTTAAGGCCGTATAGCCACGGATACCCAAGTTGGAAATATTTTCTACCCCGGATAATCGAGATTCTAACGTGCCTCGATTTACTGTTATTGAATACAGATGTGCGAGCGAACCGCGCGATGGAACACGTCGTCGGGCTCGATAGCAATCAAGCAGGAAATCGTTAGGATTAAAACGCGCGGTCCTGTAACCCAAGTGGATCGACCACGAAGGAAAGTGGAGAAAATAAAGAGGAAATGGACAGCGCGTACGAGCCACGAAGGATCGTACCGGGAAGGGCAGTGGAAAGGATGAAGAGCAGTCGCAGAAGGCTCGAGGTGAAGCTGCTACGAGACCGATAAAGCGTCAGACCCGTAATAAGAGCTGGCAGAAAGTTAACTGAACCATGAAGTCGAGCCTGAAGAGGGGCCACGACGCCAAGAGTTCCAGGAACGTCCTCTTGAAACTGACTATACTCGACCCGCTGTCTTGTCTTTCTTCGCCTTCCTCGTCTTCCGTCTTTATCCTGTTCCCCATCTCTGACGTTCCACTCTCCCGACATCCCACCTTTGACGTCATTTTTTTCAACCTTCTTACAACTTCTGGTCGCCAGAACAATATCAAACGATTAGGAGGACAAATCCCAATTAAGAAGTTCCTTGGTACGAGTTTCGCTTGATTATTAAGATGTGAACTGGTTGGGAATGGTCTTCGATCGGAGATACAATTTTAAAAATTTTTTTTGTTCGTTGCACAATATTTCTATACAGCAATTTATTCGCCCTGTTTATTCGTTTGGACGGTTGTACGGGACCAGATTGTATTTTTTTAACGTGAAACACAATGGTGTAATTTAGTTTCGGTTCATTAAAAATTATTTATCTGTTATTCGTTATTCAAAAGTTTTATCTAGACAAGAATTGTGCTTCGTATAGAATAAAAATTCTATACAGCGATATTTTCGTTTGAATGGTCATTCAACCTTCTATTTGTTTAACGTGAAATATATGTGTAATTTGTACGGGTGCATCTTAAGCTTCCAATATGGCTGCCGTCAGTGTGCGCCATTCGTAATTCGTCCTGGATTTGCTTGAGAAGTTAGTGTCAAATGATTCAAAATAAAAGGTGTATTCGACCAAACGATTTTGAAATCTTGAATAGTTAATTAATAATCTTCAAATAGAACTCGATAAACGTTGAATCGAAAGGTATAATTAAATTAAACTAATTATGTACGTTATTCCTTTAAAATAAAAAATTACGTATTTTATATCATTATTTCTTCTCTTATTTTAACTATCGAGAGAAGTAAATATTTCAATGAATAAAACCGACAAGATCCACAAAAAGAATTAAATTAAATCGAACGAAATAGAAGGTTCCATTGGGGCCATGTTTGAAATTTTGACCGTATTCCGAAACAATCGAGCAGTTTTACCTCAGTTGGCCAACGGAATATTATTCATGGAGTTTTCCAACGCGTTCCCAACAAATTTCCTTACAAAGACAATTACAAAAATAATTCAACAGATTTCCAGAAGCAACGTAGAATTGTACGCTGCACCTCTAGTATTTTCCCCATTTCCATTTTCATTTGCCACCTCTTGTTATCGCATTCCTTTTAACGTCAACGAACAAAAGTATTTTTACAAACGTCGAACCAACCATCGACTGTAATTTAACCCGTGAATAATTGCGTCGGTGAATCCCCAGCAAAAAAAAAAAAAAAAAAATGAAGAAAAACGCGAAACGAGCCGTGGAGAACCTCTGGCTCGCGGTATTAATTAAAAAGAAACTGCAACGAAAAATCGTTTCTCCCTTCCATTTGTCCTTTTTACGATCTCGGAGGCACGGACATGGCAATGATTAATCGATAACTCTGTAGGTCGATTAAAATAGATCCCGAGGACAGGATTTCTGGGCGATGCGTGAGCGGAATCGCGATTTGGAAGGACGCCAAAATTGACTGGTTTCAGCTGCGTGAGCAACAAAAGGCCTTGTGCATCGTCGAAACACATCGGGGTGGATCGAAATAGGCAATTTGAGAACGTTAAGAGCTCGGAAAATCCACCGATTGGTCAAATTAATCGCGGCTCGTTCCTTCCAATTCTACGTTCGCAACTTTCGTCGCCATATTTGTTATTCGTTACGATCGGGCCATTAAAAAAGAATTGGCTACGATCTGGCCAGGTAGATTCTATGGAAATAACAAATTGCGTGGGAGTCGAGTACCTGTGTGTACTTAATTAATAACACAGACACTCTTTGAGCTTTGGAGAAACGTGGAATGAATAGTTTATTCTAAAAACATCGCTTGGAGATTTAAAACAACGAATTATCGTGGCTTTTGAGCGAATAAAAATCTCTAACAATTCAACTTTGCATACGAGAGAACGGACACTTTGAATCTCCCGCGCAATTTTATTTTTCTCTGCGTTTTAGCGATTTGCAACCGTACAAAGTCAAACTTTTGGTAGAAAACTGTACTGTTTCGGTCTGCCAGTTAACTGGTTAAGATAATACTGCAATAAATGAAAAATTAAAAAATAAATAATAAATAAATTATAAAATATTTGAATGTAAGAATTTCGCTAAATAAATAGACGAACCTCGAGCTATTTTACCGTCGAAATTGTTTTTCCACGTGGTCGTAGATCCCGAAGTGGATCGACACCGGACACTTTATAAGGCTCACTCGGCCCCGTGCTCGTGGCCCGTGGCTCGCTAATGATTTTAACTTTAGCCGTTTCTGCGAAACGGAACGTTAACCGAGTGCATAGATTGCAGCGACGCAACGGCGATTGCACGTTTGTCATTTTGCCAAAAATCCGTCGTCCTTACGTGCGGCAAAAGTTACGCACACATTTCCGGCGCGCTTGTGCAGAAATCGCAACCGGAG
The DNA here is from genome assembly GCF_013123115.1 of Colletes gigas. Classification (NCBI taxonomy): domain Eukaryota; kingdom Metazoa; phylum Arthropoda; class Insecta; order Hymenoptera; family Colletidae; genus Colletes; species Colletes gigas. Next base: position 151,255 of record NW_025106678.1, read on the forward strand.
TGAGCGATCGTGCCAAGCCAGAAGGTGCAACAAACGGAGTTTCAGCAAAATTAATGACGTCAATCGTAGAAACCGAAAGTTTTAGGCGGCCGGTGACAATCGCGACGCGCGTTACGTGCAGAGAAACTGCGCACTGTTACGGAAACACAGGACCCCAGGACTCGTTTATTTGTCCATTTACGGGGCGAAGCTCTTTGACGCGACACGGTGAACATGGCGACTCCAAGCACTTGAAAATACAGGCTAAATCAAATCAACTGTTTTATTGTTGTACTTGATTATTCGAGGAAAAATAAATACCTCTGCTCACCGTCTTTAATAAAAATTAATATAGTCCGATGTTTCTGTTGCAAATTTACACGTGTATGTATTTATATTTGCTCGAAATTAAAAACCAACAGGGTTTATATTTTCAAGATGGTTGACATGGGTGATTTATTCGATTGATATTGACTCATTTTTTAACGAATTAATTATCGTGTTTTTCGTTAATAATTCAAAAACAAAGCCCCATCCGACATTTTTGCGAAGGAAATTGTTGTTCAGAATCGTCTCAGCTACCCCCCATTTCCGGTTCTTACACTATTTACGGGACACCCTGTATTTGAGCAATAAAGTTTGCTTGGATAAGCTTAGATAAAATTAAGTGTTAGTGATAATTCTAGAAATATTTATTTATTTAAACAATTTAGAGTGGTTTGGAAGCGTGTGATAAATGTCTCTGCGTTGCATTTTACTATTATTAGCGAGCAAGGAAAACCATCGCGAGGAGACGAAGAAAATTACTTTGTAATGAAAAGGAAAAGGAAATAAAGAGAAGTTAATGGTAGCATCGGTTGACTGGCGGTCTCGAATGCATCGTAACAAGTTTCTAGGAAGAGATGCATCACGCGTCAGAAAGTAATTCTCGCGATTTCGCATCTTTCACATTCTGTTGTCATTGTTCACCTTCACCACGCCTGCGTTACATCATGCCTCCGTGGTTTGCAATTATTGTTTAACTGTAAATTACGGAGTTACGCGGAATCAATTAAAAACCAGTGGAAACTATAAAATGGCCGCCATTGCCACTGTCTAAACTTGGAGAAGGAAAATGCTTCGAGGTGAACAGCTGAAAGGCTAACCTAAATAGAAAAATCCATTAAACGTTTTGTAATCTGAGAATTCACCCTTGAAATACACAATAAAGTACAAAATTTATTTTTTATTTTTTATTTTTTTTCATGCTAATTAATTTTACCGATTGTAAGGTTTTATTCGTGACACAATTTTGTATCGTATGGTACTTATTTACTTATTTTAATGAACGTATGATTAACAAAATGGGATTAAGAATTTACTCATTCGCTGAGAACCACAATTCAGTTGTATTTGTGTTTCAAAAAATGGATTATCCTGTTTTCTAATTATTTAGTTATTTATTCTAAACAAAATTATTTTTTAATTTATAAATCCACCATTTGATAGATCTAATTAAAAAGAAGTACCTTTTGCATGAAAATTTGTTTCCTTTTTCGGGGGTCAATGTCAACCTCTTAGAGTGGATTCAGATAGCAAAAAAAAGTGTTTAAATTTTATATTACACATAAATAACAAATGAAAGTGAAAAGGTGAAATCAATGAAGCTCTCTGACGCATGACAGACGATTTTAAATTATAAATTCTGTTTTGTCGTGGCGATGGGAATGTCGTAAATGCCTTCAGGAAGGAAACATTTCGCGCGCGTAGTAAACGGAGTTTCCCAATGACGCGAGTAGCGAAACGCGAAGTAGACGAAACGCGACGATGAATCATGGCCGTCGGCGTGGCGAACTCTTACTAGAAAGGTAACGTTAACTCTGTAAACTACTAAAACCTTGGAACTAAAAGAGAAATACGACTGGGGCGCCGCTAAAAACTATGAATTACATCCCCGTGGTTGTTTAACGTGCCTCTGTATTCTCGAATTATAATTACAGGCGAAAGAATGAGCACCGATGCACCCTTCAATCAGGGATGCGCCAAACGTGATCTCATTTTTCATTTACAATTGTAATTTAAAAGCAATCAATTCAGTAATTGCACGGGTATCACTGTGCGATTACTTTGAAGTCACAGTCGAAAATAAACAATCACATTACAAATGTATTGCTGCTCCACTCACCTTTTAATATCTGTCTCAACTTACGAATGAAAAATAAACGAAACCATGAATTTTTATGGTTAAAGTAACATGTATCCAACAGGGTGTAATATTGTACAAATTACTGTCAAATGTAAATACAATCATTTCAATTTTTTAAGCCCGTTTTTAAGCTTCGTGGTAACACGAACTAAATTAACCAAATAAACTAATAAAATTTTAATCATAACACGTCACTTGCGGAAACTCGACCAAACAAACGAATGAAATCGTAATTATAACATGCCAGTTCTGGAAACTATGAATTACATTCATACGAATGTAAAAATAAACTAGAGTTTTCAAATTAGAAAAAATATTGATCGAATAATCTATTTCCAAATATGGTATCGAAATATTTTAAATATTTTGACGAACGTAACTGGACGTTGTTAATTAAGAGACAAGAGTTGTTTACTTTTTTATTCGTCATCGATTCGATCTTAATTTTTATCCGGGTAAAGAAATTTGCTTGCTTCTGGTTGGCTTCCACTTAAAGCAGAGTGAAAGATAGATCTGCTGTCTTGTACCTTCAAATCCAGTAGTGCACTTAACTCGGCGCTTCGTGCAATTGTATAATGATCTCGTAATACCTGTTTCTCTTCTATCGTTATTAACTTTCGTCCAGCACGCCTTAATTACATAAGATTCACCCGGATAGCTTGGTGAATTATGCGATACAGTAAGTTGAATTTAAAACTAATTGCACGCTATGAATTCTTCAAAGGCCGCGCGGAATTATCATAACCAATTAATTTCATGCTCCGTACTTAAATTATGTTCAGAAATTATTGTACACTCATTGAACTCGTACAACCGCATTAACAAAAGGCTCTGTTATGTGTCGTGGGTTGGCGAATACCACAATGCAATTGAACAATCATCCATATTTTTTTTTTTAACCGAGGGGGAAGAAATATGTGAAATACTTTTGCAGACTATTTAATAATATTAGAATTATTTTATTTGTTTACACGAGTGGATACTCTAGAAAATTTATTGAATACATTTTGTACATATTATTCGTTATCATATTTACCTCAGTTTCTGGCCATTTTGGCGATAAAATAATTAACCACAAAATCGTGCGTATTTTCATTTTTGTTGATTGCAAATCTACACGAAATTTAATAAGAAAAGAAAGGTTGTTTTCTTCGATACAGTAAAATCGAAACTTTCTCTTTTACTATTACACAACTCGATTTACGAATCAATTCCATTGGGGAATTTTTAGTTAATACGTGGACTAAGACAATGACGCGAATAGTATATCGAGGAATACATAGGTTGAGATATTAAATACTGAGGGTGAAAGAAAAACAAAACAAAGGTAAGCTTTAAAGAATGTGTGATAAAAAGAAGTTATAAAAGTCATAACTCAAAAGAACACGAGCCAATTGTAAGAAAAACGGTGGGCCATGTGCGCTGGGCCCGATGACTTCGACGACGCAGGACCATAAACGGAGGATCCTCGAGGACATTCTAGAGTGCTACCCTCCCAAAGGAGACCTTCTCGAGACAAGGGAAAGTCAGTCTTGACTAACCACCGCGTTGGAAAAGACCACCAACCAGCTCTGCGAACTTCCTACTTTTACCGAGAATATCGTAGTCGTATTCGGTTTTTGTAGTATTTTTAAATATATTCTTACCACCAAGTGCCCCAACGTTAAGTTTAAATAGCCAGAAAATTGAGCAAATTGTTAAATTGGACTTTAATAAAAAGAAATGCTTTTTGCATCCCTGTGGGCCACGTCTTCTTCGTGGCGAACCCTCTATTTCGTTTTCGAATAGTTTATGGCTTGGACAAGGGCTGAATGGGGGCCTTGATACAAACCATACATCCTCGTGGCTGAGCGCCAAGCGAAAGCTAACGACTTGCAGTCGCTTTGTTATCGAGTGTCGGATGGCATGTTTGGAAAAGATTCGAGCGTCGCGTTGCTAAAGAATAGGGGGTCTGTTCGTTCAGGATCCGAACACGGAGTGGGGGAGTGTACCTTCTGGCGGGAGGACTGTAAGGAATCGTATAACACTTATCACGGAACTCTCGGGAACGCGATGTGTGCTCGTTGTAAAATAAAAGTTTTCGAATCAGTGTCTCCGCGATGTTAAAAGTGCAAATATAGGACTGTGATACAAGGAACGAACCATTTTTATTAAAATCGCTGCACGGTGCTTTGAAAATTAAATTTACTGTGTTTAGTTCCTCCATGGTGTGGATCTGTGAATTAAAATTACCGATTTTAGTGATTTGGTCCAGTAATTTTCTTCCAATAACTGCTTGTTTTTTGTTGAGATACGAGAGTCGTTTTGAATTTGTTTTTTCTTACGTTTCGATGAAGAAAACTCTGCGTATGAAAGTATTGTACACCCTGTATAACAGCAATATTTTAGGAGAATAATCTAAAAGTGAAAATAATGAAAAAATCTTACATGGAGATTTGCTTGTAAACGATTTATTGCAAAGTCAATATGTGATGTGTGAACGTCGTTAATAATTTTTATACCGTTTCAAAATGATCACCACCTACATCGATTTGATACGTAACTTACTTCTCTGTATATTTTAAATGTTTTAACAAAGTAAACACGTGCAAATTATGAAACTTTGAATATATTCGGATCACGTTAAATATTTGCCTGTAACTTATTAATGAGGCATTTACAAGCACACTTCATACAACATTTTTTTATTATTTTCATTTCCAGATTATTCTCCTAAAATATTGCTGTTAGATTAGAGGATATCTTGTATAATATTAAAATAAGTTTCTTATTGGAAAACATTCGATCAATTTCATTTATAAGTCAGCGTCAACGTATTTTGGGAGTGTTTCGAACGTGGTTAGCCCTTTGTTATGTGCCATAGGATGATATGGCTTGCACGTGGCTCGAAAGAATGTTTGTATGAATGAAACCCGAAACTCTCGTCGATAGAAAAAACACATGGGAAAGATTAGAAGGGGACCCTTTGGCAAAAAGACTGTAATTTATTTCAGAATCTTTAATACAATCGGACCTCGATATATTTTTAATGCATAAACTAAGAATTTATAAGAAATTTATTTTAATAATATCTCAATAACCATTTGTTTTACACCATATATACTAGAATATTTCTTTTTTTTTTTTACGTAGGATTTTACGATTTATCGAAATTTAACAGTATAACAATAAAAGAACAAGGACGAACGCTCACTTCCAGTTTATAATTATTTGATAAGACTCTGTTACATCAGTTAAAATAAGGCGATCATTTAAATTTGCAAATGTCTATAACAACTAATGACGCATTTGTTTAAAATGTACAAACGTCAGATCCTCGGTAGTATAGTGGTCAGTATCCCCGCCTGTCACGCGGGAGACCGGGGTTCGATTCCCCGCCGGGGAGAGGATTATTTTTTTTCTTTTTTTTTACATTTTATTTTACTGTAACTCCATTATTTATTTCTAACAAGCGTATAATTAACTATTCATAACACTGCGTCTCTATATTTCTCTTGTGTATATATATATATGTTGCGTATCTCGAGTGATAAGATATCGATCAATGAAATAAAATAAAATACTACGATATTAAACTTTAAATAAAGGAAACGAAAATGTCTGCTATCTATTGTCGCATTTTTGAGTCGTCTTTCTGCCTTTGGGTACTGGCCCTATAGAATAGTTTATGGCTGTAGGCTTGTAAAACGTTTCGAGTGGCGGACGAGAGTTGAAAAGACATTTGTCAGTGACCCGTAGAGCCCGTGTCGAATTTCGATAATAGTTATGCTGACAGAATGGCCTTGAATCATGCGTACCGTAACGAGTGTAAAACTGCCACGAATAAAAACGATGACAATATTAAAAAAAAAATATCGATTGAATAATTTCTTCAAACCTTGTATTCCTAATTATCTGTTATCCCTTCCATTACTGACTTAATTCCATTTGTATTTACGTTACTGTCCGTAACTTCGTAGAACCGGAAGTTACAGTCGATAATCCATAAGAGTACTATACATATATGAAACTACAATATTTATCTTTCTTCTAAATCAATCATAAATAAAATTAACGATGACAACATTTTAGAAGTTTTAATTGAGAAATAAAATACTATAAAAATCTTTCACGTAATTATGAACGTTTTATTGACTGTGGTGCTTGAACAAAGTATTTACGATGTATAAAAAATAATACAGTGAAAAATAATAACGAAAATACAGCCGGGAGGTCTTAAATGGGGGGGAAAAAGAAGTCAACGAGTCAAAAGCTTAGATAAAACGTGAAATATTGCGAGATACATACGCAGATAAAAAAAAAACGATAAAGAACGTGTGCAACGATATTCGTAACTTGTTCATAGTATATCACACTCTCAATTTGGTTGCTTTAACCTTGTTGTTATCGTTTTTTGTTACAACCGTTCATTAAGTATTTTTGAACGGTGTTATTCGCGCCTGATTAACTGTTTATTATTCATAACTTATTACACGCTTGAAAGGAGGAAGTCCCGTTCATAAAGAAAGAGAGCATCGTTGACGACCCGTTTCCTTTCTTCGAAGCGTATAAAAAGAACGTCTCCAAACGGAAGTGAGTTTTCCATTCGATCGATCATAGCCACCAATAAAATGTATCGCGTGCACGAAGATTGCGAAACGACAGGTTGGAAATCGTGCATTTCTTGTTAACTGACAACGAAATTAATTGATGCATCGATTACTCGCCTCGTGAAATCTAAAATTGTAGAAATTAAAGATGCGTTCTACGTGCTTCCTGTTGCGATCGTAACGAGTTCCAACAGTTTCTATAAACACGACCGATGCTTTCGTTTCTAAATAAATCATTTTTTAGAATGTCTGTTTTGTGGAGCGATTTGGAGGTTATTCAATCTTCAAGTATAAGTTTCTAATAATCATCAGATATTAAGCGATTCAAAAGTTCAATCAGAGGATGACTAGTAATTTTAAGCAAGTTGTCTGTAATTAACTATAATCACGTGTAATAGACTCTCATCAGTCTATAATTGATAGTCAATGAATTTAATATTCGCACCTATCAGCTCTATTACTTATTCGATGCTTTTAGTTGGTGATTTTTTATTCTTAATTGACTTTCGATCCTTTTTATCGATTCTTTTGGTCAAGAATCGATCCTAGACTGAAAATTTCGATTTTCAGCTTGTTTGCCGCGAATTTCGAATGGATTTCGTTTCGTATTTTTCGAATTTCTTTTTTCTAAAATAGAAACAATTATTTCCCTTGGAATAAATATTTTGGATATTCAGGACATTATGAATTAAGCATGTACAAAGATATTAACATATTAAAATATTTAGTACCAAAATACGAGAAAATATAAGATGCAATATCTTTTCTTTCGACTCGTTCGCCGATTTGTCGCGAATTTCTGTGTTTACTTTATTTTAGCAATGGTGAAATCTGATGACGAATCGTGTGAACGTCCGAAACCGTAAACATTCGCGATCTCCGAACGAGACGCTAGTTTTAAAGGTCGAGAATGTTTACGTAAAAACGATCGTTGTCGCGAACGATCGACTCGATCCGATGGCCTCGATCGATGGCCAAACGCGAGCATCTGTGACGTATATGTATATAGGCGTCTAGCATTTCGACAGGTGGGCCAATGGGAACAATTGTCCCCACTGTTCGACTGTCGCGAAAGACGCTGAGTGTCGAAGCTGATTGCCAATAGAGGTGGAGAAACATCGATCGTTATCGATATAGCTTCTGCTGTCGAAAGGTATCGATGTATTTTTAACGATTATCGATGGTTCTGCTACTTTATTATTACCATTAGACTGCGAATCTTTATGCAAATTCATATTTTTGCCAATAGATTTAATGAAATGGGGAGCTTCGTAGAGTGTGGTCTCAACCCCTAAATATAATAATTCGTACCATACTTTAAGTACTTTTCCTATTTTTGTATATTAAGTGCATTCTGTAGTTTTTTGAGAATTAAGATTGTCTATATTATTAGATTAGTTTACATATTTCCATTTGCTAATGTACAGTTAACCATTAATTAACTTTATCACATTATTTCTAACCCACTAAAAATGATTTCTTTTTACTGGATTTGTTTCTAAGCTACTTAACAATGTGTTTTTTGTTAATTACTATATTGTATTTCACGTTTTAATACAGAATTATTAACGTGGTGTGTAATACGAAGGAAAATGATTTTTAAGGGGTTAAGGGTGATTCATAAAATAAATATTGAAGAGCACTTAACGCGCAGCGGAGACGAAAAGGGAGACACGATGGACGTCAGTGATGTCGTAACAGTTTTTGCAAATGGTGTTTAATGGGGGTTGATGTCATGCGTTACTCATTGCGAGCGTAGTAGGTGAAACAAGTTCGGCGGGAGACGCGTATTGTCATAAATGCTAGATTAGCCGCTGATGTCATAAACGCATAGCGTGGAGGGGTCTTCCGAGCTCGGGCACGCGTTTCCTTCCCATTATCCTTGATGATTCAGAGAACCTATTCGTTTTCGTTTCTTTCGAGCACGGCCTCGATTGGTCTCGCCGATACATCAAACCGCGAAGCGTCAGCAACGTTGGATTTACAAATCTCTCGTCGAAGTAACCCTTATGACATTTCCTTTTTTGGGAAAATTTGAATCCTGATGTTGGAGACTATTTTGGACAAGCTTTCCAAATACTTTGCAAGGATTGCCGAGGATGGTCAGAGAGGCGTGTGAACGGATTCAAACACGTGAATACTAAACGTAACGATATAACTATATTATTGAATATTTACTAAAACTATTCAACGTAAAGAACATAAAGCGTAAACATAAAAGAAAAAAACCATAAACGTGAAACGGTAACTGCTATCGTCTAGCGTTCGATGCAGAGTGACTTTCTGCCATCGAAGTTGAACATTCTCGATTTCTCTCTACATAATAATAATCTAAACAAAACGCACGTTCGAGGCGCAGTCCCCCCGAACATACTTTAGCTTAAACCTAAACACCTCACTCATCGATTCCAACGATCCTAGCCTAAACACTTCTATCGACGCCAACGATAACGGTTCTCCGATCCACACACATACACTCCTTACAACTTTTATATTTCTTTCATATTACAGTTCAATCGTTTGCAGATAGGACAATTTGCCAATTTTACCTCCTAGAATGGTTTCGTTAATACTCAAAAAAATGGCTGTCTCATTACTACATCTTGAGTCCCGTTTATAAGGCCCACAGTTTCAGAGTGTTTATTGATCATTTCGATCATGTAAAAAGTTTTGAAACAGGAAAATTTGTCAAGTGTTTTACGTCCTAGAATGGTTTCGTTAATCCTAAAAAAAATGGCGGAATCATTATTGAATCTTGAGTCTCGTTTATAAGGCCCACGATTTCAGAGTGTTTATTGATTATTTTGATCATGTAAAAAGTTTTGAAATAGAAAAACTTGCCAAGTGTTCCACCTCCTAGGATAATTTCTTTAACCTCAAGAAAAATGGTGGTTTCATTACTAAATCTTGAGCCCCGTTTGTAAAGCCCACGGTTTCAGAGTGTTCATTGATTATTTCCACCATGTAAAAAGTTTTGAAACAGAAAAATTTGCCAAGTGTTTTACCTCCTAGAATGGTTTCGTAATTCTCAACAAAATGGCGGCCTCATCACTGAATCTTGAGTCCCGTTTATAAGGCCCACGATTTCAGAGTGTTCATTGATCATTTCCACCATGTAAAAAGTATTGAAATAGAAAAACCTGCCAAGTGTTTCACCTCCTAGGATAATTTCTTTAATCTCAAGAAAAATGGCGTTGTCATTACTACATCTTGAGTCTCGCTAATAAGGCCCACGATTTCAGAGCATTCATTGATCATTTCGACCAAGCAAAAAATTTTGGACAAACACCATCGATATTATTCGATTTTTGCACGTATAAAATTGCATTTCCACATCGATGACCAACGAGAAAAGTGAAATTCCCTATCGCGACTTTCCGACTAGTTTTTTCCGAAACAGGCGGACAAATAACGACCGATCGTACGGAAAACACGGTTCGAAAGAGCTTTCCGGGACTGTCGGCGTCGGAGGGGCCAAGATAACGAAAGAAAAGACGCGTTCCCCGCAATTTTGAAGTCAGGCTGGCAGCGTGCCATACCCTCTCGCGGCATCTCAGCGCCGGGAGAGCGTGGGAGTGGAATTCCCTGATTGTTACGAGCCTTATTTTGGGAGCGGACGGCACAGCCGCCCGGAAGCGGGACTTACGAATTTGGAGCGGTGGCCCATTTTTTAACGCCGCTCCTACGCTCGGCCTGGCTCAACCGAATTCATCGGGCGATTCTTGGAACCGGTCCTCCCGCACCTTCAGAGTCGCCTTTCCCGTCTTGGCTTCGCGTTTCCTCGAACTCGAGTTCCCTTCTGTCTCCCACGAATCCCAGCTTTTCGTCTGGACCGAGCTTTTATTTATCTTACAAAACGATTCGCGAAGAGGAGGTAATTTTTCTTCGAATCAGTCTCGAAATATCCACTTCGAAGGGGGCGCTCGAAAGAATATCTGATTAATCAATTTGTGCAACAATTTGTGAAAGTGAGATAGGAGTTATTATATTTAAGGGTTGAGACAACCCTCTACAAAGCTTCCATTTCATTAATTCTATTAATAAAAATCCACAGTCTAATAATAACCGAGAATATTTTAGATCCAACCTATAAAATAGTATTGTACAAAAAAGTAGTAAGAATATTTTCCGAGATTAATGCAACGTAATGACTCAATTCGATTATATTTTCTGATAACCAAGGTCTCCAAGATCACCATTGCACTAGTAATAGTTAAACAAATTCTAACCTGCGTTTGATAACCTCGAGTGTTCAGTATAAACATACAAACTTTCAGTTTCCAGTATGAATTTCTAACACTTGATATAATTCGAATTCGTTATCCATCGTTATCAGACATCCAGTCGTTCCCAAAGTTGGAGTTATTGAACAGTTTTAAAAATTCGTGGAGAATCAATAAATATTGCACAAAACAAGAGACTTGGCGCAATAAAATTTTATAATGAAAATTGAACTCAAAAAAATATTTTCATGATCCACTGTTCACGGTTCGAGCTAATTCACGCGACATAGGGTTAAACGATCGTCGAAATCTAAATAAGAGCACCGCGGATGGTTCGCGACGCGCTCTCATTTTTATCGCGTGCAACTTGGACCAAATATTTGAAAAGATCAAGACTAAACTTGGCAAATATTGTGACGATCGAGCAGTGCTCGAAGGGATTCAACGAGCACTCGCGTTTACGGTGACTCGGAATCTGTGTACTTTGTACGCCTTTGGAGCTTCCTAGACGAACGGAGAGCAAATCGTCGTAAATAATAGCGCGCGCCAGGATGATTAGTTCCGAAAATAAGGATTGTCAGCGTCGACGGTTTCGGAATCGCGCGAAAAGGACCTGGCAAGCTTTCAGCTGACGTTGATCGCCGGCTACTCCGCGTCAACTGACCACCGAAATATTTTTCTGGACCTATTTTAAAACGTACCCGGTCTCCCTATAGTCGAGCAAGTTTCATTAAAGAGAGATTCAATTTTCGATTCGATTTTATCCGTAACCTCGTCGATTACTAAATAGAATCGCGTTTGACGACTGCGAAAATGAAGATTTATTCTTGGAATTTTGTTACGGTGATCGTTGTGTCAATAACCGGGTATCCGTTTCGAACATTTGCTCGTTGAAATAACGCGAAACCGCTTTGGATTCTTTGGGCAATTCTACCCTAATTTATGGTTGCACAGTAAACTTGTGTGCACGGGGCTTTCGGTACTAAAATTTCAAACTTATTTGTACGTTTATTTACCGGCAGAATTATTGCCACGCTTCGTACATTGCATTTTCTAAGTATATTACAAAAATTTTCAAACATTTTTCTTTATTTTGATATTTTTAATAGACATTATTTTATCAATTTTTCTATGTGATTCTCCATTTTCTCGTTGTGAAATTACAATATTTCTCGCTTCTGCATTTGATTTTATACCTTCGTCAGCCATTGCGTTATGCATCATAATATTACAATATAATGCAATTAATATAAATTCTTGAACAATAATGAAAATTTCCACCAGTCAACTATGCAGACTAAAATTATTTAGAAAGATTCTGTCCTTAAAGAAAACAGATAATGCCTACGTTACATTTACTTGTTTATAATAAGCATTCCTATGCTCTTGCTAATTATTTAATATATTTTGTAGCTCACTGAACGTTTAATAGTTGTATGAATTGCGTATGCGTTGTTAGAAGAAACAAAAAATTTTGTACATTTCATTATATCTTAACGACAGTATTATCGATAGATAGGCGACGTCTGTTCGATGAAAATGAGTCCAAACACGGCCCCTCTCGGACGAATAATAATTTAAAAATTTCTGAGTAGAAATCTCTCGTGCGGTCGTTTAATTTTTCGTATAAATTCGTGATTTCTTTAACGAGGTTAGTAAATGCCCGGAGAGGAAAAGATCGCGGAAAACAACGCCACTATCTAATTCAAAATAGTCCGATCGAGGCCGTGTTTGGACTCATTTTTATCAGGAAGGTCTCGACAACTTAATAAAATCCCTCTCATCGAGATAAGATAAGAACGATAAAAATTTCAGTTTTTATACACCGTTGATTCATCGTTGCGCCAACCGACATGTGCAGACAGCTAGAAAACGCTCGGCTGTTTCGCTCTTTCCTATTGTCTGTCGGTTTCGTTCGTCTGTCGCGGTACTCTCTATAGCATGATTCGAGCTCGACAAGTTCTTGGAAATGAATCTTGCCACGTTTCCGTTAGTTGCGTGTCACCGAACTCGTGCTGCGCGCAACGATCGAGATCTCTTTATCGTTCGCCGGGATTCACGAATCGAGATAACCCGAATTTTGCCCTCTCCGATGTTCAATTAAACGAGCAAGACCGATTATTATTTTCGAGGAGTTCGTAATATGCGGATACAGGCCATGGAAAAAATTTGGGAAGTTCCAGGAACCTCCAAATTAAAATAATCTAAAGTTATTACTCGATCGATATTCAGAAAATCTATGAACACGTGAACCTTGATCAAAATAAAATTTACGGATTTATAATGCTTTAATTTACATTCGTTTATAGTTTTGGTCAGGGTTTATTGTCAATGAATATTTAGAAAATTATAAATACGTAGATATTAAAATGTATAATATATAATTATTATTTAATTATTCGATGAAATTAAAAAATTTCAAATCGTTCTAAAAAAAATATTTCTGACTTCGGGGGTCAATTACAATCATTTTTGGTGAATAGACGTACCCTCGAAATCCTACGCACTTTCGAGAAAAAAATTCGAGTAGGTATTGAAATTTTTCGACAAAATTAAAATATTTCGAATCGTTCTATAAAAATTATTCTTGGCTGCGGGGGATAATTTCAATCATTTTTGGTGAATAGACATACCCTCGAAATCCTACCCACTTTCGAGAAAAAAATTCGAGTAAGTGGTCAAATTTTTTGGTGAAATTAAAAAATTTTAAATCGTTCTAAAAAAAATATTTTTAGTTGCAGGGGTCAATTACAATCATTTTTTGTCAATACACATACCCCTGAAATCCTACCCATTTTCGAGAAAAAAATTCCTTACCGAAAATATAATCTGAGACCCTGAAATGGTTCCCCGAAATTTCATGCAAATGTTTAAAAAATCATAACTTTTGAACGGTTTGTAGGATTGTAATGTTTAAAAAGGCAAACGACGCGTATTTTAGTGTAGAATATGTAGAAATTCCAAAAATATTCGGGAAGTTGATCCTTGACCCCGCAAAATGAAAAAAACCCCATAAAAATGGTTCAATTTTCAAACAGCCATAACTCCTACAGTAGTGAATATATTTGAATGAAACTTTTTTTTAAAGTAGAGCTCACGGGTACCTATACAAAAGTATTAGACAATTTTTCTATAGGACGTCAAATAAAATTATTATAAATAAAATTTTAACTAAAATTGATTTTTGGTCAATACACATACCCTCGAAATCCTACGTACTTTCGAGAAAAAAATTCTTTATCGAAAATATACCGTGTGAACAGAAACGTTTGTATAACTTTTTAACGAAGACTCAATCAACAAATTGGTATCCTTGATTTCCGTTTTATTTTGGCCTCAGGGGTGGACGAACACTCTGTACATTTTGCTGGAAGGAAATGAAACGAGGAAAGATAGACTTTGCGTAATTTTAATCCAGAACATCTGGATTCAGGAGTGGGCAACAAGTAGAAGAACGTTGCAAGTCCGTAGCTCCTGTCACCGGTGACAATCGTGGCAGTCAACGTGTTAATGAAGATTGCATGTTAAGCACAGATCCGTTTAGTGACAGTCTGCTTAGGAATGTCGTTACTTCCCGGTGAGAGATCACACGAAGGTTGTCGTGCTACCATTTCCTGCCTGCACGGTCGCCACGACTGGGAATAGTCGGGCCGCTGCAGCCTAGCATGATTGCTATCGAACCGTTAGCTATTCGTTCGATCGTCGCAACTGCCCGTTCGCCAGCCGGTGCGTTCGCCCTAACGAGTAAGAGAAGAGCATGATCGCGCGTAGGTGTTCGCTACACTTTGCCACGAGCGCAGAACTTTTCCCATAACGGTTCCGCTAGGAACATTTTCCAACTACGGTAAAATCCTTATCGATGCCGCTGCCAGCCATGCGATATGAAAAAGGCGTTAAGCTTGATTCCCACCGGCGCTCTCTGACCAACGCTCACGCGACGCACACACATCGAGCAGAGGAAACTATTAGGTCGTACCACGAGCTCGTGCTGCTCCATATTCCGACACCGACGTGGATAAAATTTGTAATTTAATCGAAAACGAACGAAGTTTATCGGTTCGTGGGACCTCCGAAGTTTTAAGCTTTCTTCGACGCTGATATCATTATAATATACAGAAGGTTCCGCATTTTTCCGTACACACTTGAGCAGCGTACCCTACAAGTAAGACTAAAATGTTATGTAACAAGAAATCCATAAATGCTTTGTTAAGAAGTTACCACCAGCCACCATTACCAACACTTATCTACCAACTCCAATTACCAATATATCAATGGCCACACAAATGTAGGACAATTAGGGACGTCGCTGTATGCTCATCCACTATGAGATAAGAGTAATTAAAATCTTTCGTACATTTGTGCAACTCGTCTAATGTTGCTTGTCACTTATTTCTGAGAGTTCTAGGCCCCGAACGTATCCGTGAGGATTCTTGTTGCCCCCGAGAAAAAAGGGTGCTTTGTAAATATACGCTCGCCAGGTGAGGAAGGGTGGCAGAGGATATTTCTCGAAGTGGTTGAAGTTCCAGGAACGTTTCGGCTTCCTCGTATTGTCGACAGTTTGATCCAACCTTTGCAAATCCGTCTCTTTCTCTTTCCCCATGGCCACCAATACGTTTCTCTCCTCTCTTCTCCTTCATTCACTTCTACGAAACTTTCATAATGCCACTGGTAGCGCGTTGCTGGAAGTTTCAATCGGGAAAGATTGCGGTGTAAAAGCATTCCTTCCCGATTCGTGTATTTTCCATGAAAAGCACTCGCTTCTATTCGAAACAAACTCGACTGTATTGTTTCCCCCAAAAGCTATTTATGTAATCCATGACATAATTAGCCTCTGTTCTTACGCCTATTCACGATTACCAGCTTCTTAATCCTTAAGTGAACTCTTGATCTCGAATGAATTACTTTACTTAATGTTGATTTTCACCAAATTGGTAAATGGAAATCAACTTTAAAGCAGTTAAAAAATAATGAACTAATCGGGGATGCATAAATTTTTAAATAATTGTTTATATGTATAATCCACGTTAAGGAGTTAAACATTCATGAAATCAAAGGAGCTTCAGTTTTGAATATTTCATAAACAAATTGAGCACCATTAGCTTCAGTGTTTTAACTTGGTAAATGGAAATCAACTTTAAAGCATTTGAAAAATAATGAACAAATGGAGGATACATACATTTTCGAATAATTATTTATATGTATAATCCACGTTAAGGAGCTAAATATTCATGAAATCAGAGAAGCTCCAGTCTCGAATATTTCATAAACAAATTGAGTACCATTAGCTTCAGTGTCTTAACACCTACGACTATGTAAAGGTTGATTCAAAAATGAGAGCTTTAGATTTTGGGACTTTTTCTTCTAAGAGCTCTAGAGCTATTAGACTCTATTTGAGTTTTATCTACCCTGTGACCTCTAAGGGAGTTTGGATCCAGAATTTCTAGCTTTCTTCATGTTTAGAATCATCGAGGAAAGGTACTTGATACACCTTGACTCCAAACACAATTGCAAGCGTGGACCTTTCTTCTTGAGTCCCTTTTTGGTTCCTTAAACATGGAAAACAATTAGTATTGCTCCACGTATCATAGTGTATTTGGGCTCTATTGAACTATATCATACAATCTATCCCTTAAGATACTTTTTCTCCTTTTTTTCAGGTTAACAAAACAGGTAACAAGACATCTTGTACAACTTCCATTATTTTTACTTGAAAACATACCATATATTCTCAAAATATCACTAAATATATAAAATCCCCATTTATGGTCTGTTTTTTAAAAAATAACAAGGCCCAAAAATTGCCACTTCTGGACCAGAACTAGAAAAATTAATTCTCGAATCGAGACGTCGAACAAAATAAATTTTAACAAGGTACGTGAATTTTATCAACGTTACAAAAATAAGTACCGAAATAAATTTTAAGTTACGTAGTTTACAATGGTCCAAAATCAAAAAACATCGTACTATCTTGATCTGACTAGGGACGCGATAAACGAAACTTTTTTGACTCCAAGAAATTCGCAAGTAAGGCCCCTTTCTCTGGGGGCCTCTTCTAACTGGCCCAAGTCTGTAATATTCCAGCGATCCAGGACCCGGAAACATCGGGGACAAAGAGCCAATTCAGGCTGGACGGGGCACAAATTCTGGGTATTGTTTCGGGAGAGTCGCGAAAGAGTTGGAACGTCGCCCGGCCGACAAAAGGCCCTTCGCAAGCAATTTCTGCCCGTAAGTCCGCAGTCGGGCCCGATTCGCGGTGCCCCCGGCGCAAATCTCAATGCTGGAAAGCGCGCGGGGTCCCCCGGGGCACCGCGAAATCACCGGAATGCCTGAACCGGACGATGGAATCCGTGTAAAGGCGATTGCCGGGGCAGCGAATCGGGACAAAATCGGGCCCCCGCCCGTCGCGAAAGAAAGAAGATATTCCCCGCGCGTCAGGATTTGCTCTGGAATCCCGTTCGGTAATTCATGGAGACAAAATCGTACGATCGGATGGCTCTTCCACGAAAAGGATGTTCTCTCCGCTCGGAAACGGGGAACCAAAAGCACGACACAGTCGTTTTAGAAGCCATCCGGCGGTGCTTTGGTAGTTTCACCTAACCTTCCTCCTTCGTATCACGATTTTCTTTTTTCTGGCAACGAAACTCACTCCTTGCCAGCTAGCTACCTAGCTCACTCCTTCAAGCTAGCTACCTAGCACTCTTCTTGGCAGCTAGCTTGCTAGCTCACTCCTTGTTAGATATCTACCTTGCTCACTCCTTCAAGCTAGCTACTTAGCACTCTTCTTGGCTGCCAGCTTGCTAGCTCACTCCTTTCTAGATATCTACCTTACTCACTCCTTGCTAGCTAGCTACCTAGCTCACTCCTTGCAAGCTAGCTACCTAGCTCAGTCCTTGCCTGGTAGCTACCTAGCTCACTCCTTGCCAGCTAGCTACCTAGCACACTCCTTGCTATCTAGCTACCCAGCTCACTCCTTGCCTGCTAGCTAACTAGCCCACTCCCTGCAAGCTAGATACCTAGCACACTCCTTGCTAGCTAGCTACCTAACTCACACCTCGCTATCTAGATACCTAGCTCACTCCTTGCAAGCTAGCTACCTAGTACACTCCTTGCTGGCTAGCTTTTCTGGCAACGAGAGTCTGGAATCTCGATGCAATTGTGATCAAAATGTAGACCTAGGCACGATACGTTCACGAAAAATATCGTTCAAGCGTGTTATCGTGATCTTTCTTGGGGGTCAAATTCAACGTTACAACCCTGGAAGAAGGAGGATACGGATCGACTTTTTTAATATGCTATTGCAGAATGAAAGTGATTTGTTTTGATGCATGTAAAATATCAGGTGCTGGTACTGGACGGTTTTTATATCACTCCAGCTAGATTTTTTAACACTTTGACTGCCACGTCACCCACATATGGGTGACAGGATTTACCACTACGATACTAGAAAAGTTAATTCTCAAGTTAAGACGTTGAGGGGAATAAATTTGGATAGAATTTGTGAATTTCAACGAGGTTACAAAAATAAGTACTGAAACGAATTTTTGCAGCTTACAATGGTCTGAAATCAAAATTGTACTTTTGCAGAATATTATACGGTTTTGATCTGGCAGTGAACGTGTTAAGAGACACCTTGATACTATCATATACTAAATATACGAAACTTATGCAGGGTGTTCGACCACTTTTGAGAAAATCGCATTCCTCATTCATAATCGTGTCATTATAGAAATTGATAGTGATACCACGAAAAATATCGAGGAAAAAATAGCGAACATTAACGAGGGACCTATCTTGTAACACTATCCTTTCCTCCTCCTCCTCAGTTCACTCTTTTGATATTTGGTGATAACAATCTCTGATTACGTCGTGTATCTTTGACCTTTTAGACGTGCTCCACGTCCTCGTTCCTCTCTCACGTTAATATTCTCATGACTTACAAGCTCTTAGCGTGTCATTAGGATCTCTATTTCATTCAGGAGTGCTGTTGCTACTACAGCGCCAACGCGTCGCGATGTCTCCTTCGTTTTCGGTTATCCGTTTCGTTCATACTGGGGATGCTTATATTCTTTTTCTCGACTGGTAGGTTCACCGTAAACGGTTACTATATTTCTCATTTCATTTTTCTCTTTTCTTGAAATCTCTAATCTTCCCCCTGGGTTCCAATTTTTTAATTACATCGAATGACAACACCATAGACTCAAGTTTAATCTGAACCCTTTTTCAATACAACCAGGATTTGAAAATATTTCAATTTCCAGTCTTAGGCCATCCACGCTGTATACAGGGTGTTCGGCCACCTCTAGCAAAAATTTTAATGAGCGATAGTAGAGGCCAAAATAAGACAAAAATCAAGAATACTAATTTGTTGGTGGAAGCTTCGTTAAAAAGTTATTAACGTTTAAAGTGCCGCTCTTACTGAATTTTTTTCTCGAAAATGCGCAAGATTTCGGGGGTATGTCTATTCACCAAAAATGACTGTAATTGAACCCTACAACCGAAAATAATTTTTCCACAACGATTTGCAATTTTTTAATTTTCTCGAATAATTTCACACCTTCTCTATTTTTTTTCTCGAAAGTGGGCAGGATTTCGTGGGTATGTCTAATGACAAAAACTGATTGTAATTGACCCCCGCAATCGAAAATAATTTTTCCACAACGATTTGCAATTTTTTTTCTCCGTTGAAAAATTTAGACACCTAATTGGATTTTCAGTAAGGAATTTTTTTCTCGAAAGTGCGTACGATTTCGGAGGTATGTGTAATGATAAAAAATGATTGTAATTGATCCCCGCAACCGAAAATAATTTTTTTAGAACGATTTGAAAAATTTTTTTTCGCCGAAAAATTTCAGCACCTACTCGATTTTTTTTCTCGAAAGTAGATAGGATTTCGGAGGTATGTGTACTCACCAAAAATGATTGTAGTTGACCCCCGCAACCGAAAATAATTTTTCCAGAACGATTTGAAATTTTTGAATTTAATTGTTAATAACTTTTTAACATAGCTTCCATCAACAAATTAGTATTCTTGATTTTCGTCTTATTTTGGCCTCTACTATCGCTCATTAAAATTTTTGCTAGAGGTGGCCGAACACCCTGTATACATATGTGTTTGAATTCGAGTAATTTTTAACCCCTTGACGTATGATTCAATTCCAAATAATTTTTCAAACCTATACTAAATTTATTCATCTAAGGAATGACCTAACCCAGACCTAACCCAGACCTAATACATTCAACATGCCAATACAGGTTCATCAATTGTTGCAAGCTAATTTAATTAAACTATTACTATTTTTTTACGTTTTTACATTATGTGATACCATTATTAATAAAAATATACCAACTTTGTTTAATTTAAAACGCAATAAAATTTCCATGCAACATGGATCTATTTTATTATTTGAAATCCTGTTAACCCTTTGACCGCTAAAGGCGTATATATACGCTCCCACAAGTCTATCAATATATACGAAAAGCGTAAATTTACGCCCTCTGCATTTTGTTTACTATAACACCTTCTCCTGTTTTACCAATTGATTCGATATGGAATTGGATAAAAATTGGATATTTTAATTTATTTGCATTTATTATTTCTTTAAATCCGTAAGAATGGGTACTTTTTTGGTCACCAGTCGCAGCGACAGGTATGTGACGATCGCGCCATCTATGTTGATGGATTCTTCCTAGGACGCAGTCAAAAGGTTAATAATCAAATATGAATGAATATTAACGAAATTATGCACAGAGCAGTTTGAGTTTGGATGCGCGTCGTCTGCGAGTGAAGGATTTTGGATTTCCCTGCGAGTAACCCGATCGAGGGGAGTGGACGCCCACATGGACGAAAGCCGGTCGATTAGCGGCGTCGTTCGACGAAGATCCCCGAGGAACGAGAGCCGGTGTATACGCTTCCAGAGATCAACACCTCCCTCGAAAAAGCGGCGGGTACGGTGAACGGGAAGAAAGGGAATGGGGGACCGGAGGCGCATCAATCGCACGCGTCCGTCGAGGGAACGTCGAACCGCGGCGAGGAAGAGAAACAGAGCAAAAGAGAGCAACCTCGGGGGTCTTCTCGCAGAAGGGAAACGATCTTCTCCATTCAACAGGCGGCAGGTACGATTTCCAATCGGGGGACCGCTTCCTTGAAACGGGTACCCCTTCTGCGGGATCCTGAACGACGGCACGGGGAGACCGCAGCCCGGAATACTGGTTCTAACCGTGGCTCCATTCAAGCGTTCTTGCGCCGCCGGCATCCCCTCGATTGCTTACCAAGAAACTCCTTGATATTCCGCCGTTGAACCGATCCAGTTCGTCCGCGAGCGTTGATAATGCCGGCCGGGGCGAAATAAAATAACGAGAAGCCACGGTTTGGGGAGGAACGAGAACCAACTCGTCGGAGGAGGTTACGACGGAATCGGAAACTCGCTACCGTCCTTTGTCTCTTTCGACGACCGGATTTTCGATTCATTTTTTCATTTACTGGGTTGTTTGGAAAGTAGTTTAGTAGTAGCCAACTTTATTCTAAACCGTATTCTCATTATATACAGTGGGGGACAAAAGTATTCGTACACTTGGAATATAGAAATAAAAGCAACAATATTTTCTATATTATTAATTATATTCAAACATATGTTGCTGTATATCATACATAACGCTTATAACAACAAATGAGTACAAAATAAAGGCAATAACATCAGTTAGTAACTTAATATGGATTGAAATTCGTACGATGGTCAGAAATTTATTTTCACAGCTGACGCTTCAAGGCTTGTTTGTAAAAAATTTTGTTCGTTTCTGTGCAATTGTATTTCTTTGGTGTCCCGTAGAATATGGAAAATCAGAAGCTGCATTGTCGGCATATTTTGTTTTTTTATCATATTTTATGTTTTCATTGGCATATATTCACTATTGCAGGAGTTATGGCTGTTTGAAGATTGGACCATTTTTATGGGGGTTTTCTAATTTTCCGGGGTCAATTTCAATATTGTTAGAATTTCTACATTCTCTATTTTCAAATATTAATAACTATACAATTATGTACGATGAAAAAGTAAAAACTGTTCGAAACTGTAGTATGTATATACCTATCTGGAAAGCTTCCATAATGTTTGTACTTCTTTAGAACATGTGAGCTTCCCTTTGCGTTTCGTAAATTCGAATCCATGTTTCAAACTATCTGGACGAGAAAAGCTACATGCTGAAGCTAGTTTCAAAACGAACCAGAAAGAAAGGGGTCCCGACTCTGGCACGCCATTTAAAATCGACGAATTTCCTAAATGGGCGAATCGCGGGGCACGTGGACGGGGAACGGGCTCTCCAGAAATGCACCATGATCTCATTATAGGTCCCCGGATGACGCGTTGCTCGCGTACAGAGACGCGGGGCGTTCTCCTATGGCGAAAGAGGGCCCAGTGGGCAGACGGTGATCGTCGGATAACAGGGGATATCGAATCGGGCAGAAGCACGAACGGAAAACGAAGAACGGAGCGGATGATCCCGTGCAGCGGCCGAGAAAAAAAAGGAGAATCTCGGTTCGGGAAGGTGGAAGGGAGGCGCGCAGTAGTTCAGAGGCTGTGTCAATGTGTCAGAGAGACGGTCTCCGTGCCCGGGGTTGCCTTTTATGTCCACGTAATGTGGGACCCCGGAGGGACTCCCGGGAGAAGGAAGTGGGGGGCCCTGAAACCCGACCCCCTCCACCCATTCTAACCACCGCGCCGGTCCCCGTCGCCCCTCTCCCCCTCCAACGGGCCGCGAGGGACCCCGAGCGTGCGAGATTTTTCGTCTTCATCCACGTGGCCCCACCTATATTTACGGGTATAAAGTAAAATTGTTTTCTTTTCACCTGTTCCACTGCGCGCGCGCGCGACGTTGATCATGATAGCTGGGTGTCCATTTTCTCGGACAGCTGTGCACTCGGAGAAATCGAAAATATGACTGTTGAGTAAAATAATAAATCTGTTCGGTGATTATTAATATTTATAATGTAATTTTAAACATCTCGATGGGAAACGAAGAACACTTCCCTGAGTAAACTAGAATTTTTTGGTGGATTTAATATTTATGGGGAAAATATATTTCCTATGTGGAACGTAATGAGTAATTTTGAGAGAACATTGCTGGAGGGTTTTATTAATTATTGTAAATAACTCGAGTGCTTGGAGTCAAGGTGTTATTTAAGTACGTTTCCACGATGAGTCTAAGCATGGAGAATGCTAGAAATTTTGGGTCCAAACTTAGAGGTCAGAGCATAGATAAAACTCAAATAGAGTGAAATAGCCCTAGAGCTCCTAGAAGAAAACTAAAATTGGTTCTTTTTTACCTGTATTTAAAATTATAATTGTTTTTATTCTAAAACAAAGTACCTTCCTGTGCACGATTCTACACAGTACAAAATTAAATTATTGTAATATCATTATTTCATAGAAGTGGAGATATGAACTGCAAAAACAGATTCCAAGCGGAATAGAAACGTCGAATTTCCGAGTAAAAATTTACGTATTTAAACAATTTCTAAGGATAAATAGTGTTTCAAATGAAGATTCTCAAGGATTGACAACTTAATGAGTGATTAGAGATGGTCAAAAATTGATTTTTCGCGTCTAAATCGCCGTTTTCGAACACTGCGTCATTCCAAACTGTCGCACAGTGGAGTATTTGCCCCGAAAAGCTGAACATAAGAGGATATGAAAAATTTAACGAAAACTACAACATTTTTACCGTCTGAGGTAGTTGAATATGTGAAGAACATTGTATTTGTGCACTCATAAACTGCTGTGCTTCATCAAAAGTTAAGAGACTTTATGGTACACGTTTCTACCTCGACCATTCTCTGAAACACTGTTCGCTTATAGCAATTTTTACACGTTCTAAAGAAGTTGTATAAACATTTCCATCATGAAAGCTTTTCAGATAAGTATATACTACACTTTTGAACAGTTTTTACTTTTTACCAGCGCACAGTGGGATATTTGCCCCGAAAAGCCAGACATAAGTTTAAAAATTTGACTTAAACTACAATATTTTTACTGCCTAAGGTAGTCGAACATGTGAGGAACATTGTATCAACATTCACCCTGTACACGTATTTGGATTCCAGTAATTTTTAACCCCTTGACATATGATTTAACTCCAAATAATTTTTCAAACCTATTTAATTTTGTTTAACACATTGACTGCCACGTCACCCACATATGGGTGACACGACTTTTCACCAAGGAGTTAAAAAAATTAACTCTCAAGATTAGATGCAAAATAAAATAAAGTTAGGTAGAGCCCTTGAATTTTAACGAGTCTGTAAAAATAAATTCCATGACAAATTCTTGGTATGCTAGTTTCCAGTTGTCTAAAAACAAAATTTAATTTTCTTCTTAATTTGAGGGGTTTGGTCTGGCAGTCAACGTGTTAAATTTACTCGTCCAAGGAATGGTCACGAAAATGAATAGATTTGTTATACGAATACATCGTGAATGTAAAAGTGTGTTGATTTTAATATACAGGGTGTCCAGTAACCAACGTGGGTACCACCAACAGTGGGGTATTTGCCCCCGAAAAGTTGGACATAAGACGATTTTTAAAACACGTAAACTACAATATTTTTGCTGCCTGAGGTAGTCGAATACGCGAGGAACATTGTATCAACATTCACAAAGAGTAAATTGAAAAAAGACCAGCACCCTGATGATCGAGAACGTTCAGCCAAAAATTCTGGTGTTCGTTAGGCGAAAACTCGATAGCGCGGAGGCTTAGGGACGATGAACGGCGGTCCCGATCAGGTGAGAACCGGGAACGGAAGGAGCGACAGAATAAGAGCACAGAGGGTAAGAAAGAGAGGCAGACGAGGCAAGGTGAGAGACGAGGTTGCTCGGTCTGCGAGGTTTAACCGTCCAACGAGTAAAAAGCATGAATGGACGCCATCACGGCGCCGTACATTATCTTGCCTCCTTGTCTCTTTATTATTATTCTCTTGGCTCCTTTTATCATCCCCTCCTCTGCCCCGTCGCTCCCCCACCGACTATCACGTCTCTCCTTTTCCGTCCCACGCGACTCCGTGGCGCTCTTTCCACGGATCATGCTCCGACGCTAGGCTTATCTTGTTCTCTTTCGCTCCCACCCTCCTCACCAGTGCCTCTTGTTCCCTCGCTCTGATATCTTGTTTGCAATGGAGGGAGATCAGGTTCACCGTACACTGGCAAGATCATGTAACCTGCTTCCACGGTTGTACGGGATTGGACCCGGGGACCTGTTGATATTCTCTGAACCCGATACCACCACGCTGCAACGAGCTTTCGCTGAATCCTCGAGGAAATCCTTCGGAACGCGATTCTTTTCCCGGGGATCACGTCCCCGCGAGATCTCGCGCCACATTGTCGACAGGGTTGGGATCCAGAAGCCAGAAAAGACGAAATTTTCATGGTTTCACGGTGGCTAGCAGAGGTATTGGAACGCTCAGATTTTTGGGATTTTTGGCGCAACAAACGTTGACAGCCATGCCTTGGAAATCGGACAAATTCTCTAGATAAGATCGTTGAATTTTATTTATCTGGGATCCAGAAGCCAGAAAAGACGAAATTTTCATGGTTTCACGGTGGCTAGCAGAGGTATTGGAACTTTCAGATTTTTGGGATTTTTGGTGCAACAAACGTTGACATGCCTTGGAAATCGGACAAATTCTCTAGATAAGATTGTCGAATTCTATCTGTAAAATCTATGACAAATTTTTAGTATGCTAGTTTCCAATTTTCTGAAAACAAAGCTCCGTTTTCGTGGGCAATTCGAGGTGTTTGGTCTGGCAGTCGACATGTTAGATCTGTGATCTGCGAGGATCTACCATCAATTTCGACCAGTTTCAAATTTAGTTGAAGTGTGTATATTTATTTTAAATAAATTCGACTGTATTAACATAACATTTGTATGGTTTTGACAATAAATAATAATAGCCCCACCCCAATATGTATCGTATCGGTGCAACCATATTTGGCGAACTTTTAACACTAAAAAAACAAAAGTGGAAACCAAGAGTTATGAAAATAGAGCCAATATAGCGAAATAAAAATCCCTTCGAGCAGCGAATGTTTTCCAAAAAAAAAAAATTATCAGCGTCAGTGTATCGAAAGAGAGGTATTTCCGTAAACTTTTGAGAGACGGTGTGTACAGTAAAGCAAACACGAGGGAAGTTTAACGAGAAACATCTTGAGACGGCATTTTTACGGCGCGTCGATAAGAAAGATACGAAATGGCTGTCCGATCGATGCCTAAGGCAACGATTGATAAGTCCCATCGACGGATTAGAGCGTTGACCAGCCCATTAAGAGAGCAGCCGAAAAAAAAAGTAATAAACCGGATACGATAATTGATATCGCATTGCCAGCCTGTCCTTTATCGTGCCACGTGGGTGGAATTGCTTTCCATTCATTCGCTTTCCTCCGCCAGCGGATATTGTGCAAAATTAATACATAATGCATATGCGCGTGATTAATTCTACGCTTATATCGGATCGATACGTTGCCCAAGAGCCGCGATAACGCCGTGATTTACGTCTCTTGTTACGTGTAATTTTCTTTCACCGGAATTCATAATGGTCTTTCCTCGCCCGTTGCCTTGAGTGAAGATTACGTTCGCAGCTGCGCCATAGAGGCTAGCGAGATCGCGGTGAAAATCGCGCGCATAAATCATCGATCAAAGACAAAGTTTGATACCCCAACCGTATCGGTGTGGACCAGTTCGATTTAATCTGGTTATCGAAGCGACGTTGGACTTTCCGCGAAAAACAGATTCGACGAGAAAACGATTTCTGACAAAGCGGGCTCGCGTTTGTCGCCATTTTCGAGGCAATTGTCACGCGTTAGCTTTTTAGTTTGTTCTGGTATTTATATTTCGAGAAGATCGAAACAGTACAAATTTCATGTATTTGTTCTTAACACTGGAACTACCAAACCAGTCTAAATGATCGATTCGTAATTTCTATAAAACGTGTACAAAATTTACTCGACTGAATTTTTGCAAATTTTTTTCGTAATTTTTTATAAGAGAATATATAAACACTTATTTCCATTGCATTATCGTTTCAATCTCTTTGGTACAAATAAACACACTATAATTGTTGGTAGTTCTAGTGTTAATAGGACTAGAAGTAAGATCACAGGACTTTCCATTGAAGAACTAAGCAAATTAATTTCTAAGCTTTTGGTAGATGTTGAAGAAAATAAATCTGAGTAGAACTTGTGAATTTCAACGATGTTGTAGAAGTGAATATTATAACAATATTAAATTAATTTCACGTTATAAAAAAATAAAATTGTTGAATTTAATTTGTTGATATTTGTTTCATATGTTTTCTAACTTTATGTTTTCGATGTTACTCTTTGGGTACTTGGGTCTTTGTTTTTGGTTAGCCATATTAAGTAGGTAAATACAAGGATCATTTAAAGGGGGCTTCTAGTGTGAAGGGCGTTTTTCTAGGCTTTCTTGCAGAATTTTTTGTGAATAAACTATAAGATCTTTCGCAATCAAATTTACAACGTTTATTTGTACATATTTTAGTGATATTTAAACATTTTTTCACCACAAAAAAGATAAAATTGATGACATTGCATACTCTCATAGTCGCTTTTAAAAATGGTCGTTTCACCGTGTCCATTTGTTTGAAATGAAAAAACGTGGAAGATTCTTAATTAGCATGAGTTTGGCTATAGTTGGTAGCAAGATAACACTTGAATCAGATTAACGATTTTTTCATGTTGTTTTTTAACTTAGGGGACCTAAAAAAATATAAAAAATAACAATTTTGAGTTGATTTTGATAGAGATCACAGCCATATATGTACTGAATGTGTACATAGAATTTCAAGCCAATTGATCAAGTAGATTTTGCTGTATCGTGGACACCATTTTGGAAAACAGTTTCTAGGAAAATTCTTTTAAAGTTTTGTATCCCTATAACAATCTTTAAACAGCCATAACTTCGTTAATTTTAGGAATATAGGCCATAAAGTTATGTAGACACATTTTTCAAATTATATTCTTTAAAAAAAATGTAAAAAAAGGAGATGGATTTTTTCAAAGGTTCACACTAGAAGACCCCCCCAATAACAGTAGTTTTCGATCATAAAAATCCTTAGAATCATGACAAAAATTCTTCTGAGTACCTAACAATATTAACATCCAATTATTTGAATAGGACATAATCATCCAACTATCTCGTCACGCCTAATAAACACGAATAATTTGCATTTGATTAGCCATATTAAGGGGGGTAAATAAAGATCAATGTTTCTTACAGAAGAACTGTAAAAGAGTTAACAAAAAAGGCAAGAAGACAATGAGCCAAAGAGACATGAAACTGAAGCAAACATCTACCCAATTAAAATTAATCTGCAACTCTTAACAAATGTTTCAATCCCGATATCCGAAAGATCGATGTTTACACCTAACTGTGACGATCCAACGATCCAAAGTACCCCCGATTATCGAGCAACCGTGACCCGTTTGGTCCTCGACGAAAGTTCTGGACAAGAATTCTGTCCTTTGTGTCGCAAAGAGTTAAGTCCACGTTCGATTACACGATTACACGGGATTTGCTGTCCCCCAAAAATAATCGCGATGGGAGTCCGTAGGAACTACAGCGCATAACAGACACGCCATTAAAGGACCCTTTTCCAAGAACAATGGATCCAGCACTTTTCCCTCGACTCCGGTTCTGCGTCGTAGAACTTTTCCACCGGAAATTGACGTAAACGACGACTCACCCTGACACCGGAGTTCCTCAACGTTGGAACGTACCCGGAGCGACTCCTCGTCCTTTATTTTTGTTTCGCCGCAAATTCGTCGTTCATCCTTGTTCCACGTTCCGTGACGGTCCTTTGCCACTTTTCTGCCCGTTCCCGACCCGCGAGACCGGCCAAAGCCCTCAGAGACCGAACTGATCCATACTTCGAACACCGACCCGCCCCGATACCATCGACATCGCCGCTTTCCCCGGCAATTTACGACTCTTTTGTCTCAAAGATCTATCCTGAGCCGGTAGAACCCACCGTCGAATAAAGGGACCCCCGACTTTTTCCTCGATTTCCTTCATCCGTGATTTTCCTCGCGCTGGGCGCCCGGACATAACCGAATTTGTACATTCAGTGGACGAAATACCTATATTTACAGCTAAAAATCAATTTATTTCATAACGAAAATCTCACGAACCCGGGAACATAAATAAACCAGGTTCTCGTTTTAGAAACTGAAATTTTATATTACTGATCGGTGAAAAGATTAATTTAAATGGACCGGATGGTTATCGAGTATTATCGAGCCCAGAGTTTGGACTTTTATTTTCGAACGAACAAAAATGTCAGACCTGTTAGCTCGTCTGAATATTGGTATAAAAAATTTATCGACAGACTCAAATTTACAAATAAAATTCATTATTTGGGAATAAAATTTGCCCAACCCTGATCGACAGGATCTGAAAATAGAAACAAGATTTGGGCTGCATTTAACGACAATAATCTTAACGACAGTAATTCGGAATAATTAACCTCTTCACGCTCTTTGCCACATATGTTAACGTTTAGTTTTTTTTTTTATATAATTATAGTTACTGTCAATAATAAATAGACAAAAAAATTCGTCCCTGAAGAGGTTAAATGATCGACGCCCTGGCGTTAGTTGTCATACTTAATTTCTGAAAACATTTATGTTTACATGTTTTTGTTAAGTACTGTACAATGTGTTGAATGAAAGATCTGATAACATGTTTGAAAAAAGGTTTCCGAAATCATGATTTTCGAAACGAAGGAAGTTGGAATAATGGTGAAAGATAAGCCTAAAAATTAGATCTGACATGGATGTATTTGGAATTATAATAAAGTGGAGTTTAAATAGATGGCTGTGAACGGGTAAAATGAGAATTAGCGAAGCTTGTATGGATGAGATTGATAAGATAAGAAGAAGAAGCGTTAAGGATCTTGCAAACGAAGCAGCGAAATTTGGAGATTAGTGTTTGTTTCTCTTCCAATCTCAAACTTCACAAATGTAGTCGATGTACATAATTCTCAAGAAAATTTGAAATTTACGTTTACCATATATCTATTTGCATTAAATTGCAAAACAGCTTTATGTACTAAACCTGAACCTTTCGTACACTTTGTTTCATTTTTAAATAAAAAATAAAAAAGATAGAGGAGTTAGAATTTCTACATACACCCTATGAGTTTATAATTAACTTTAGAAATACTTTGCAAAAATAATATTATTAAATAAACAACAAAATTGAGTACTAATTAATTCTGTAAAAATTCTCCAGAATTTCATAGATCGAGTCACATAAATCTATAAACACCCCATGAATCTAGCACCTTATGGAAAATTCTTCGATCGATAGTAATTAATATAATAAAATAATATTATTAAATAAATAACAAAATTGAGTACTAATTAATTCTGTAAAAATTCTCCAGAATTTCATAGATCGAGTCACATAAATCTATAAACACCTCATGAATCTAGCACCTTATGGAAAATTCTTCGATCGATAGTAATTAATATAATAAAATAATATTATTAAATAAATAACAAAATTGAGTACTAATTAATTCTGTAAAAATTCTCCAGAATTTCATAGATCGAGTCACATAAATCTATAAACATCCCATGAATCTAGCACCTTATGGAAAATTCTTCGATCGATAGTAATTAATATAATAAAATAATATTATTAAATAAATAACAAAATTGAGTACTAATTAATTCTGTAAAAATTCTCCAGAATTTCATAGATCGAGTCACATAAATCTATAAACACCCCATGAATCT
The DNA here is from genome assembly GCF_013123115.1 of Colletes gigas. Lineage (NCBI taxonomy): Eukaryota > Metazoa > Arthropoda > Insecta > Hymenoptera > Colletidae > Colletes > Colletes gigas. Next base: position 182,030 of record NW_025106678.1, read on the forward strand.
AGCACCTTATGGAAAATTCTTCGATCGATAGTAATTAATATAATAAAATAATATTATTAAATAAATAACAAAATTGAGTACTAATTAATTCTGTAAAAATTCTCCAGAATTTCATAGATCGAGTCACATAAATCTATAAACGCCCCATGAATCTAGCACCTTATGGAAAATTCTTCGATTGATAGTAATTAATATAATAAAATAATATTATTAAATAAATAACAAAATTGAGTACTAATTAATTCTGTAAAAATTCTCCAGAATTTCATAGATCGAGTCACATAAATCTATAAACATCCCATGAATCTAGCACCTTATGGAAAATTCTTCGATCGATAGTAATTAATATAATAAAATAATATTATTAAATAAATAACAAAATTGAGTACTAATTAATTCTGTAAAAATTCTCCAGAATTTCATAGATCGATCCACATAAATCTATAAACATCCCATGAATCTAGCACCTTATGGAAAATTCTTCGATCGATAGTAATTAATATAATAAAATAATATTATTAAATAAATAACAAAATTGAGTACTAATTAATTCTGTAAAAATTCTCCAGAATTTCATAGATCGAGTCACATAAATCTATAAACATCCCATGAATCTAGCACCTTATGGAAAATTCTTCGATCGATAGTAATTAATATAATAAAATAATATTATTAAATAAATAACAAAATTGAGTACTAATTAATTCTGTAAAAATTCTCCAGAATTTCATAGATCGAGTCACATAAATCTATAAACATCCCATGAATCTAGCACCTTATGGAAAATTCTTCGATTGATAGTAATTAATATAATAAAATAATATTATTAAATAAATAACAAAATTGCGTACTAATTAATTCTGTAAAAATTCTCCAGAATTTCATAGATCGAGTCACATAAATCTATAAACACCCCATGAATCTAGCACCTTATGGAAAATTCTTTGATCGATAGTAATTAATATAATAAAATAATATTATTAAATAAATAACAAAATTGAGTACTAATTAATTCTGTAAAAATTCTCCAGAATTTCATAGATCGAGTCACATAAATCTATAAACACCCCATGAATCTAGCACCTTATGGAAAATTCTTCGATCGATAGTAATTAACATTGGAAATAATATTTATTAAACTATCTTATTAGAAACCATTAATAAAAATTGAACACAACGTCATGGAATTGCAATTTAAATTATTAGAAGTACATTATCGTAATAAAAATTGTTACTATAAATATACAAACAAATATTTTGTTGGACCTTCGTGGTAAACATAACATACAACATCTTGCATCCTTACACTGGCTGTTCATATCACATTTGATGGGTGTACTTACGTAAACTTATACGACCGACCGTATTATATTTAGAAAACGCGTCAACGTGTTGATGTTTATAAGTCGGTAAAAGTTCCAAAATTATATATATAACTTCAACATTCCTCGATCTTGCGCAAGAAAATATTTCGTGAGAAAATTCTTTGGTGATCGAAGATTTGCTCCAATATCGTTCTATTTGAGCAATACATTACGGAGGAAAGTCTGTCAAAAAATTCTAAAAACTCTGACACATTCGAGAACGATAATAGTCGCTTGGTAAAGAGTAAATAATCTTACTCACGCTGTATTAATATTATCAATGTCGTGGGCTCGGTTAAATATAATATCCTGCTATTTCGAGTACGCGTTAAAAACTTTCGTATTTTAATTATGTCGTCTTTGCGCTAAAAACAAGCGATCGGTGTACAAAAGCAAATCGTATCGGCCCATAGATTGGTCGTACGCGCAATCTCTTTCATTATCTTATTTGCAGGTGATTTTGCCAAATTATGATGACTCATCGAGCTTCTTGTTGAGATTCGTGGCTTGATATCGTGAAATTCAAGATAAAAGCCCCGAACGCGTCTGTTTCGAAAATACTTCGATACACACGGTTAAATTCAATTAAAGACCGCTTCACATTTAAAATAAACGCTATTCGATCGATGTCTAGTGGAAAAACAAACTTTCAACGGCTAAAGATCCGAGTTAATCGCCCGTTTGCAAATTTCAGGCTACGAAAAACAAATTTTAATGTCTTCAATAGACACAATAATATTATAACATCGTACTAAATTCAATAAGCGTGATTTTTTATTCGTCCATTATCGTGAGTATGTAATTTGCTTAACTATAGTCAAAAATCTGTATTATAACCAGTAGCTTGAAACATGTTTGTTAATAGTATATTGGGACGGTTTAAGTGGTTAAAATTGTTTCTAATATTTCTAGAGAACAATTTATACGATACGAAAAATCTTTCCCTAAGAATTAATTTATAACAAATGCATGCACGATCATGGTTAATGTTAACGAAGAGAATTCACTTTGGTAAACGTGCAACAATGGCGTGCATAACCGCTGATATCTTTTTGGAGGCGATAAACGAGTGATTTTCTGATCCTCCTTGTATCTTCGCGATTTAGTCGTGAGCTGACAAGCTCTATATAATTTATGGACTTTCTGTAGCTGAAGTAATTCGAAAGTAATAGTGTCAGCAGTGGATGAGCTCGTCTCAACAGCATATAAACAAACATATATGGAATTTAATAACAAAAAAAACAATCTCGAAACATCTTAAGCAGCAATCTTGAGGGAAAAGCGATCTATGATCTAGGAGCATTTCATACCAAATAGTGCAAAATTTTCTTTTATTTTGATTCATTTTTTTTAACGTTGGTTTATTTTGTTCGTTATTGTTGTATATTGCGTTAAAATTCAATACAAATTTCTAAGTCTGAGGAACTCGAGAGCCACTTAGGATATAAACAAACATATACGACATTTAAAAACAAAATCTCGAAACATTTGAAGGGGGGATTTTCGTGTAACAGGCGTTAAAATTAAAGTTTCCTTTTTAAGAGTTCTATTGTTCTAGACTTTTAGGAGCACGAAGACCCTTAAACTATACAAAAACATTTTCTTAAACTATCTCTTATTATCTTTCATTAAGTAGTACAGTAGCATCCATCATAGAGATCAGAACGCAAAGAAAACAAAAGATTTTCTTAAAGCTGTTTTAAAAATTTTAAACTATTATAACACTTTGAAGAAGAAATTTCTGTTTTTTGTATGACAATTCTTTACAAAAGTAAAAAGGAAAGAGAATCCCCCCTTAAGGAATAATTTTAAGGAAAAAGCTACAGAGCAGTGCAAAATTTTCTTTCGTTTCGATATCTCTTCTTTAACGTCGGTTTATTGACCCCCATTTCTGTATATTGCGTTAGAATTTCCTGTTGGATCCAGGTGGGGGGAGCTCGAGGGCCAGTTCGCAAGTTGTTAACGTTTTAGCGTTTCTCAGTATTTTGTCGATCACTCGAGAAGAGGAGCGTCTCTTTAAAATGGCCACGGCTACGGTCAGAAGGGACACCCGGCCCTCCTCATCCCTCCTCCCACCTTCGTCACCCTGTTTTACCATACAACCCTCCTTCTTGTCCTCATTCTTTCCGTTACCTGCCAGAACTTTCGTTCCGTGAGACGCAAACCGGGTTGTTCGCTCTACAGATGCCACGCTTCGACGAAGACAAAGACCCCTATAAGGTGGCGTTGCAGCTGCCCCGGAGAAGTGTCCCGAAAAAATTTCAAGATTTTTCCAAGAACTACCTGCCTGGCAGACTGCGATGAGACAGACGGACGGACGGGCCTTTTTGTCGATCATCCAGCTCGGGGTGGAGGGCCAAAGAATTTCTGCCTTTCCAGAAACACGGTGCTCAGAAATTATTCCTAGCAGAATCCAACGAAACGCCATTAACCCTCTACAACCCAAATTACGAATAAAAATATACCGCGAGATATAATTTGGAAGGTAAAATACACATTGATATCAGAATTAAAGAATGGGTTTTGGAGGGTCGCCACCACGAACTCTGTTTCTTGCAAATAATTATTTTAACGTTATTTTTTTTATAATTTCTTCAAAATTGGGGACAAAATACAAATGATTACAACTTGTCTCAGAAGTTTCGAATTAAAATACTTCACATCTACAACCAGAACTATCGATTACGATACGAAATCTTGTCGAACTGAGCAGCTGTGGCGCAGATTGGATAATTTTTCTCGCGTAATCTCCGCTCGCGCGAATTAGGGTTTTTTCCGTAACGCTGGCAGAAAAAAAAAACTAGATTCTATTCCGCGTTCCCCAAAAGCTGCGTGATCTCTTATCGGTCACAACCGAGTATTGTGAAACGAGTGATACTCCTCCTGACCTTCGATACACGTAATTATACGCGATTCTATTTTTATTTAACATCGGTTCATACGTCGTTAACTTGGTAAATTGCATATTCCCAAGTACGCGTCGCTGAGGATCGCGCGGCACAATATTTCGTTGCAACGGAATAAATTCACTCTATGGACGCGCACGGTTTTTTTTCTATGCGTGCGTGTACATGTGTGCACACTGTTTAATGGTAGAGGCGATAGAAAAAATTGGCGTTTGAAATGAAATCGCTGATAAGCGTAAAAACTAACTCCTATCGTTTTCGCCATAAATAGATCATGGGTTAAAGTTGCAAACTTTTGATGCCGGCTTTCTCTAATCTCGGAAATACCGTCACGTCCGCGGAATAAACTCACGAGGACGGAATCAGACACGGAGACACGGTTTTTTAATGAGTCACACCTCGGTACAGACGCGGACAAATTAATCGTACGAGAGGAATCACACTTTGTCGATTGAACAGCCCGTTACATAAACACACGTTCCACGAATCTAATATATATTTCGTATATACGTGGCTAAGATCGATTAAATTATTCTTGTTAGAACGTCCATTTTTAATATTTTCATCTTATCGCTAGGAAAGTCCCGGTTATCGGACACTTGGGATTCTCTTTCTTCGTCCAAGCATTTCTGGCGATAAAAAGCATAGCAAGCGTTGACATAAGAGTAATTTCCTAATTTTAATTTCATTTATTTAAAGAAAATTTAAATATAGAAGTCTATAATTCAATTTCTTTGCTAGTTCGAATAAGCTTTGATAAAGAGCCAAGGTTGTTTCGATATAGGAAATAAATTAGAAATATTATGTGAAATATACAGGGTGACTTTCCCATTTTCGAGAAAAAAATTCAGGAAGATGAATTTTTCGACAAAATTAAAATATTTCGAATCGTTCTATAAAAATTATTCTTGGCTGCGGGGGATAATTTCAATCATTTTTGGTGAATAGATATACCCTCGAAATCCTACGCACTTTCGAGAAAAAAATTCCTTACCGAAAATATAATTTCTGACTTCCTCGAAGTTTCATGCAAATATTTGAAATATCATAACTTCTGAACGGATTGAAGGATTTTAATGTTTAAAAAGGCAAACGACGCGTATTTTAGTGTAGAATATATACAAATTCCAAAAATATTCGAAAAGTTGCTCCTTCATCTCGAAAACTAACAAAAATCTTATAAAAATGGTCCAATTTTTAAAGAGCCATAACTCCCACAATAGTGAATATATTTCAATGAAACTTTTTTCTGAAGTACAACCCATGAGTACCTACAGAAAAGTATTAGACAAAATTTCCGTGCATCGCCAAACAAAATTACTAAAAATCAAAAACGATTATCCAAGAAAAATCGACAGGAGGCAGGTGTCTAAATTTTTCGACGAAAAAAAAAATTTCAAATCGTTCTGAAAAAATTATTTTCGTTTGCAGGGGTCAATTACAATCATTTTTGGTCATTAGACATACCCTCGAAATCTTACGTAGTTTCGAGAAAAAAATTCTTTACCGAAAATATACCGTGTGGTCGGAAATGTTTCTATAACTTTTTAACGAAGCCTCAATCAACAAATTAATATTCTTGACTTTCGTCCTGTTTTGGACTCTAGAATCTCCCATTAAATTTTTTCTATATGATTATTAACGTCTTTTCCCAGATTCGTAATGCAACTGAAGGTAGACTTCCCAGTAAACAGAAGCACGAGAAATGGAATTGTACTGAAACACTAAACACGATGATTTTCGTGCATGACGTATGATTATTGCAATAGATCGCGGAATTATATTACGGGTAATTACTGACTCACTATTGCAAAACGGGGCTGCACGGTTCTGTGAGTAACTCTGCACAGGTTTCCACGAATATGACAATTCTGACTATGGTTTCTGTTTCTTTCATCTTCGATGCAAATGTCGTTGCCCCTGCGTGCTCGAGTTACAAGAAGAGGGTTTTGCGAAGAGCTAATTGTAAGTGTACAGCAGAGAGAAAATGTGGGGGACGTTTCGAAACAGGAAGACTTTCGTATTTTATTGTCACGGAGTTAAATTGACTTGACTCGTCAAGATTTTCCAATCGTTCGTACATTTTTCTTAACGTTAGTCAATTTTCGTGGACGAAATATCCTCTTCCAAAACAAATTAAAACTCTTAACTCAAATGTTAGTTTTTTTTTTGTATAATAAATTCATCTACTATTAGACGTTCGTAATATTTGTGCCATTTATTTATGATTTTCGTTTATTTTTTTTTTTTAATTTGAAGCTAGCAAAATTACTATTAGTTCGTTGAAAATTTGCAATACAATTTTATACTGTAACAGTAGTAGCTAAATTTTGTCGTACTAGGAATATACATATAGGATATATTGATTACCAGAAATTATCAAGAGACACAAAATAATTATCAATCATATTAAATAGTTATCAAGAATACTAAATATAATTATGATAGAGAATGCATAAAAGGGGCTAGTCGAAAAAGAAGAAACGTAAATTAATTTCTTCCTCAATTCTGTGCTCCACAGGGACAACAAAATGGCCGACGAGAGTCTTTAGGCAATGAAATGGATAACCGAATGCGGCTGATTCGACTTATACTGTGATTCAGCGTGCAATGCCAAAAGTACACCGTTTCTATCACAAATTAATGTAATCGGGCCGAATTTAAATGGACGTGTTACGTCGTGACTAGTGATGAGATCAGACGTACAGCAAACAGTATCACAACCATATGATACATCTTCGAATCCCATACGAGTGCTCCAAAGAATGAAAACTGTGCTCAATTGACTGTACTTGAATTTTACTAGAATGTATTTGAACCTCGTACAAGTAGAATAATTGGACCAGTATAAGTAAAATCGAATACTATTAAAATTTGTCCAAACCTAATGTACGTATCTGGAAAAATTGGTAGCCATTATAAATAAAATTGAATGATAATAAAACATATTCGAGTCCCGTATGAAAGAATAATTAATACTTGCTCAAATAACTCCAAAATCAGATATATCAACAATATACTATGAATACCTGGAAGAATAGTAGTCATTCTTATAAATAGATTCAAACTATACGAATACTTGGAAGAATTCTAACCGTACCTAGAAGTAGAATTCAGTATTAAATAGTAAATTACGTTCAAAGCTTGTACGTCTGAAAGAATACAAACAAGTAGAATTGAATTTCAATGGAACATTTCTTATAAAAAGAAGCAAACTTTACTAGAATGTGTTCGATCCATATGTGAGTGGAAAAGAATTATAAAATTCGAAGTCCAATAGAGTACGAAAGTAAATTTTATTGATTTATAGAAATGAAATATATTACGTACTGTTTTTAAAAATATATGTAAATGGTAAACAATCTAATAGAGAAGATAACAACAGTCGTTTGAAGCTGGTAATACTTCGAGAGAAATCGATAGTCGAATAACGATTTGAAAGATTTAAGCCAATAGCAATTTTAGCGACACATTTACAGTCAAATGCAACGTTCATCTTCCATTTTAAAACGATACATTTTACCGTTTCGATTTTCTTCAATTTTCACAATAATTTTCGCTAGCTAGTCGAAGCGTACCAGCATCGTTATACATTATTTATGACTTTTGTAAATTCACTTCGAAACACTCGGCTGCGAATCGATGGATACTTCAGGGACCAGTTTATTCTCGTAGAAACGGCGTTAAAATTTGATATTTCTGTTATTGATTCGAAAGAAGTGAACCACTTACGCGATATCGCGTACAATGCATCATTTTACAAACTCTTGATTATAAAAATCGTTAAATTTAACAATCATAAACCTAGCTTCGCTAATAAAATAAGGAATTACTTTTTACTATTACTTTTAATTACTTTTAAATAACTTGATTTTAGGTACTTTGAATATGAATCTTATGGAATTTGTTATTAATTTAGCCGTATAAAACTTGGAATAAAAATACCAAAGCACTCAAGCGATAGTATACTGTTCCATTGCTGTTTAAAATATTAAATTTCCAAAATTTGTACGTAACCTAATTGTGATACTTATCGTCACTTTTTTACTTATGCATTCTCCACCTATTATAATAATTCTATTTAGTATAATATATTCTAGAGGCCAAAATAAGACGAAAGTCAAGGATACTAATTTCTTGATTGAGACTTCGTTAAAAAGTTATAGAAACATTTCCAGCCACACGGTATATTTTCAGTAATGAATTTTTTTCTCGAAAGTGCGTAGGATTTCAGGAATATGTCTATTCACCAAAAATGATTGTAATTGATCCCCAAAACCGAAAATAATTTTTCCAGAACGATTTCAAATTTGTTTATTTTGTCAACAAATTCGTCCATCTACTCGAATTTTTTTCTCGAAAATGAGTAGGATTTCAGGAATATGTCTATTCACCAACAATGATTGTAATTGATCCCCAAAACCGAAAATAATTTTTCCAGAACGATTTAAAATTTTTTTTTCCGTCGAAAAATTCCTTCTCGAATTTTTTTCTCGAAAGTGCGTAGGATTTCGGGAGTATGTCTAATCACCAAAAATGATTATAATTGACCCCCAAAACCGAAAATAATTTTTCCAGAATGATTTGAAATTTTTTTAATAATTTTTTAACGAAGTCTCAATCAGCAAACTGATATTCTTGATTTTCGTCTCATTTTGGCGATTTTTGATAATTTTTGATAATAAATATTGTTTCCAGTACGACAAAATTTAGCTACCACTGTTAAAGTATGAAATTGTGTTGCAAGTTTTAAACGAACCTCGTTTTAAGGTTGCTAGCTTCAAAAAAAAAGTAAACAAAAAATAGCAAATATTACAAATGTCTCATAGCAGATGCATACAATTTGTTTTATTATCTAAAAATATTAGTCTATTTTATTTCTATTTAAAAAATATATTTGTACAGCTATTCTTTTCCTAAAATCAGTTTAAATGAGTCTATCAAGAATAGTGCAATACATAGTGGCCGTAGATTTTATAGATCTCGAAGCGGATGGTAAATAATTCCCCCTTACAAAACATGGATAGAAATAATATTTAAATTCAGAATTCCCATTAACACTAGAACTACCGAGAATTATAGTGTGTTTATTTGTACCAAAGAAATTAAAACGATAATGCAATGGAAATAAGTGTTTATATATTCTCTTATAGAAAATTACGATTTTTCAAAAATTCAATCGAGTAAATTTTTTACAAGTTTTATTAGAAATTACTGACTGGTTTGGTAGTTCTAGTGTTAAAATAGTGGTAATATTTGGTTCCAACGCGGACAAAAAACCCTGCACCAGGACATTCACGGTAGATCGCAATCGTTAACGCGTCCTCGAACGTTAGAGAAAATCGCCTCGATGTTCTAAGAACCGTCCACGCGCCGCGTTACATATTAATGAAGCTGCCGGATGATCGATCTCCCGATGGTCCGTTTTGCGAGAACCATCGGGTTCGAACGGTCAATTTTCATTGTTCATCTCGCCGTTCGAATGATTACCCGAATCGGTTACGATTCCGGTGGCGTCTGTCGCTTGTCACTTCGCTGTCCAATTATCCTGTTCAGGAGGGCCGGGAACGGAGTTCAACGAATTCCTCGAATGAACTGGAGCGCCAAGAACGATGCCAGGACGAAAATAGGAGACGTAGGATGTTACATGAATACTTTACCGGCGCCTCTATCCGCAAAAGTTCTCGCCGTTATCCGCATCATGGCGTCCCAATGAGACGGGGCTCTCAAATAAATTTAACCGTGTCGCGCAAGTACGCGTGGCCGCCATTACTTCACCTTCATCTTTGCCCGTGCTATCGTACAATCGTTAGAAATTACTATTCGATACAGTGACTTGTGTTATCGGTCAGGCGGTTCATGAATATAATTATTTTCGTTGTCGGAACGAAGTGGAGCTTCGCGATACACGTGGAACGATTTTTCATAACGCGTGTGTACTATCGTGGGAATCTATCGAGCATAAAAAGAAAACATAGCAACGTGTAGATTTTGGTGGAAACGCTTCGATAGGTTTGAATAAGTTTCTTAATTGAATTGTATATTAATAGAACAGGGTAAAGAGAATTCTTTTTTTTTTATAGAAGTTTAAAGTAGCATTAACAACTCAGGTCATGAGCTACTTGGTACATTTACATTCCTATGTTTCTAGCATTTTTCAATCGCGTTGCACAGTGGGAATACAACAAGCTTGCTTTTTAAATAGAATGTTGTTCTCTGCATTTTGTAAGAAATATTCTGCTGATTTTGAAATTCAGAAAATTCTGTGTTAGATTCCAAAGCTCGTGGGTAAATGACTGTTTATCGGAGGAAAACGAACATTCACAGCGCTAAGAAATTATTCAAAATGACCTGTTACGTCTATCTATTGTGTATCTTCGTATTAGTGTAAGATTTAAGAGAATTGTATTTGGAACAAATGTACAAATTATAAAATTTAGTAAACGAATTTGAAGCACACCAAGCACACAATCTTTTTACAGAAATTAATATGATAATCACGTCTGTCTTTCATAACCACTCGTTTCGTTCTCCCTGTTTACCCACTTTCAACACAAATATTCAATACAAACCTCCTACATCAGCAATAATAAAAATTGATTTACATCAAATCTGTGGTTAGCAGAATACCTATGCTCAGTTCGACAAATATTCGCGAATAATTAACAAAATTGTTAAATTTACTCGTAAACTTATTGAATGTCTGAAGGAGTTAATAGGAATTTTCCGATGAATTTAAAAAGGGCACGTTTCGTCTATCGTCTTCCATAGAAATTTCGTACGTGTTTATTTCCGCGGGAACGATTTCGACGGGGAAAGACAGTGTCTATCGGGGCTTCCGGTCACGGAGTAAGCGCGAGAAAGAAACGCGCCGGGAGTCGGACTTTGGCGCGAAAGTCGTCGAACGATTCATTTTCGTGGAATTCGCTCGATAATAGGGACGTGAGATTCGTGTGCAATACGGCGTATCGCGCGCGGAGGATCTTGCAAATTCGACGAGCATCGATTCCGTTTGTCGCTCGAGTATGTTTGTCGCGTGACTCATCCGGAGATACGAGCAAACGAAATTGCGCTCGGTGCGCGGGGAGGCACTCGAATCACGAAAGGAGGAGAAGGGGGGAAAAAGAACGCAGGATACGCGATTGGCCGTGTAATCGAAAACTGTCGAGACACCGTGTGCACGAGGACGACGAACGAAAATACTCGACGACGATCTCTGCCCCGGGGATTTCTCCTTTCTTGCGGAGGAATCCACCGCGGTGACGCTCGTATGAGGCAACCGAAACTTGCGTCACGTATCGCGATTTTTAACTGATAACGAACGCTGATATGGAAATTAATTCCAATATTTCGTGCACTCAACTTCCCGCATTATCGGTCAATTTATGTAAAAAATATATTGTCAAATAATCTGTTCGAAGAATTATTTATCTGGTACGTAGTTAACACGTTCACTGCCAGATGAAAGCTGTATAATATTCAGCAAGATTAAAATTTTGATTTTTCACCATTGCAAGCTACATAACCTAAAATTTGTTTCGGTACTTATTTTCGTAATCTTGTTAAAATTCACAAATTCCATCCAAATTCATTTCCCTCGACGTCTTAACTTGAGAATTAATTTTTCTAGTATCATAGTGGTAAATTCTGTCAAAGTGTTAAAGGAATTCTAGCATGGGACTCGAAAGAAATTAGTTTTTTAAATGGATGTTACAATGTTCGTCTCCAGATTGTAATCAGAGTTTGTGTGTTTTTCAATGGAAAAGGTTATCTTCGAAAATGACTTTTTAAGTATTTTAACTTCCATTTTAAACTTTTTCTCTGTGTTCTCTACCCTTTTTACACTTGATAATGTAATATAGAATATTCATAAGCAGGCAAACGTGATTTGGGGTTCGATGTTATTCTTGAAATCTTGTTTTTTAAACTAGCTTCCACACCTCAAGATCTGATTGGCTAATTGACTTCATATTTGATACACTTTCAAGCTGAATACAAAAAGAAGCTAGAAAATATAAATTGAAGATACGAAGTTTCACCATTTTGTTATTTATTGAGATGTCGACGTCTCCCTAGATCCTACTATAAGGCCACCCTCTTAACGAAGACACTTTCTATCCTCCTGCATCAAATTAGCATCCTTTTTAGAAGATACACACCAATGATTCTTAAAATGAACACAGGTTCATGATTGACATATTTATCTTTCCTATAGCGAATGTGAAATTCGACACCAACAGATATCTAACAGATATATAACAGATTCTTAAAATGAACACAGTTTCATGATTGACATATTTATCTTTCCTATAGCGGATGTGAAATTCGACACCAACAGATATTTACATACAACGCTACAGAAATGTTCAATTTACGAATCACGGTGTTCATTTCAAGAACGATTACTGTACCATCCCTAATATTTAATGTTTTTGGATTAACAAAATACTGACAATACTTATGAGACAAAGAAACATGTCTAGGGGATCTCGACACAAAATGGCCACGCCAACCATTAAAATAAAAATGACAAAAAAATGAAAATCTATACGGCAATACGTTAACCCTTTGCACTCCGAATTATATTTCAATTTTGTTACCAGCTTCCAACGCCTTCAAGTGTTTTATTTGAAATTCACCTGTTAAAATATCTGTTTTATTTACACTGTTGTTGTGTTTTGTAATTTTGAAGCGTACGATATCTCTTTGGTTTGGACTTGAAAAAATGTCGTGTGACGTCGAATCACACTCGACACAGGAGTGCAAAGGGTTAAATTTCCAAACAACGGAATACTTGTGAACGGTAGTGTACCTACTCCGAATCGCAGGATCCTAAGTTCGCGAGACGGACAAGGAATTCCCTGAAGACGGACGGCCAGCAGGTGTACAGAAAGCGGTGCAGGAGAGGATCCGTTCCACCTGCGGTTACCACGCTTCAAGGTCCTCCCGAGCAGCATAAACGGCCGTTCCCGCGATTTCGCCTAACGTCAACACGACAGGTAACCGGGTACGAGCCGATAATTGCGGAGGGTTCCGCGCGTCTAGCAAGAAGGTGGCTCAATTAATCTCGAGCGTCGTATAACGACCGTTTAGAATCCATAACACGAACTCGTCTTGACTCGGACTCTTAATAAAGAACATTCCCGAGAAACTGGGAATGCCGCGAATGTCTTCATTCCGTTTGATTCCGACCGGTTTCCATGCTCATTAGGTCACCTATAGTAGGTCAGAATTTTTCAAGCAACGGATCCCGCAGTGTCTGTAGAGGAGCTTCGTAAAAGCGTGCTACGTATTCGGGACGTGACGCGAGCGACGACGCCGCGGCTTTAAATCGAAATTCTTATATCGGACACGAGCGGAATACAACGCTCGTGGAATCCGCTGTTCGTCGAGTTTTTTCGCGACGAGCCGGCGAAACGGCCGGAACAAGGGTGCAAGTCCTATCACCGCAGGGAACGAAGGGAACAAAGCTTGCTAAACTCTATTTATGTATTATTAATTCTGATGTTGTTAAAATTGAAGTATCAACCGTCAATGTTTTTGCAATTCTCACATGTACGACGAATATTGGGTGAGTGTGGAGAGATCAATGATAAGTATGGAATACCACTTATGAAACTGGCTTATTCGAAACACGAAACATGTAATTGATCTTTTGTCGGGGATGTGGTATTTTTCAAAATAGAATTTGCTTTTATTCTTGTGAATTAGGCCTGCAAAAGCTAGTTTTTGTCAAAATAATTTTTTAGGTGACGTGGAAACATTGAAGTTTTAATTTATTGGTCCTTTAAACACACTTTTAAAGTGTTCGATGTGCCAATTTTTGTATAGTCTTGAGGTGAAAATAATAAAATTATAAAGGTTGTAGAAATAATGTTTGAGTGACTTATGGCAGATTAAATACCATTATAAAAGATAATTTTTGCCTACTGAAAAGTTAAAAGTTATGAATTATACAAAAATATCTGCCTCTATAGTTCAATATGGTCGATTTTGCGGCTACAATCATTGGCTGCCAGAGGACACATACGAGTTACATTTGTTTTCGTTTGTTGACTCGTCTCATTGGCCCAAGTATAGCATACAACCAATAGAGAAGTACAAATATTGAAAGCACTAAATTTTGACAAGTAAATGAATATAAAATTCTTCTTAATAATAATAAAATTAAAGCTGGAGGCAATAATCAAAATCTTACATTGTTTATTCGTGGAAATGCTATATCTGGAGCACCGATTACTAAAGGAATTAATCATTTGAGAAAATTTTATGAAAAAATATGTTGACCGGTTCATAATCTCGCGGCTAAAGTGGCGCCACCTACATATAAGGTTGAAGATCGCGCGGGGATTCCCGTGTCTTTCGTTCGAGCCGCTGTATTTTATGTTTAACTATGTAATATCTAATAAATAATTAAAGTGGTTGTGTTTAATATTTAAATATTGTCTATCTATAGTTATTTAATCAGTTCCTATGAAAAGGGACCTGATATAATTTGGCGTCTCTCGATACAACGCGAAAGATGAAACATTTTCAGCGAAGATTCGCGATTGAGACAACGAAAATTGACAATCGATTTTATAAAAATATATTTGACCATTTCTGATATAAGTCAGCTAATTGTCAAACTGTCAGATTCCCGTTTGAATAATTGTATTCTATTAATTACATCCACAGTTTGGTTTCAACCGACCCGTGACAGTATATATTTAGTTTCCACGTCGTTCACGCTTTTAATATACAAATATATATGTATGTACAATGAGTTTATCGTTTAAAAATTCTGAGGAGCTTTAAAATTTGGACAATTTTATTTTATTGTTCAAATCGATCCAATATCGGGAATTTTGTTATTTTAAATGGAAGTGATAGTATTAAATTTGTTTTTCTATGCTACAAATGCTTCTGGTATAAAAAATTGCACCCCCAATTCTTCCAAAAAGGAAAATAAACTGAGTAATAAGGGGGAGCGAAGAAATTCGGAGAAGACGATCCGAAAAGCAAAAATAGAGCGACGAAGAGGGCTGAAATGGTAAAAATAGAAGTTCACGAGAAATGGAGAGCAAGAAAAAAATGGACGTGCACGAGACAAAGAGGGACTAATGACGAAACAGAAGCAGGACGGAAAGATCGATGGGAAAGAAATAAAACGAAAAGAGCGGGAAATGATAAACGCAAAATAAAAACGATTAAAAGAATACAGAAATAGAGAGGAGAGAAAAGAATCGTAAAAAGCGTGTCGGAAGATGATGAAGAACGGTGATGAGAACAAAGGACGAAGAAAGGCCAAGAAAGAGAGGGGGAGGGGGAAGCTGGAAGAGATAGTATGAACTCTGACAAGGGAGTTTACGATTCGGACGAGCGCTTTTCGAACAGGACCAAACTCCTATTCGAAGAACCTGTAAGGAAGAAAAACAAACTATATAAAATAACAGCTGCATTTGACCAGATATTTTTCTAAAAGATTCAACGAAACTCTTAAATTTCAACGACCTCCGCAAAACATAAAAAAACTGAAACGTGCCATGATAGATTCGTAATTAAAATGTTTTAGGCTTGAATTTCGAATTTTGCAAATTGTCGTTCACTTAGCCACTTTCTTATGTAATAACTTACTGTATACAAATTGCAAACTTGAATTTGTTATTTGCAATATTATAAACGTCGTGTGTATACTGTAAATTATTATATCATACTATAGTGTTAGTCATATTTTTGTTTGTAACAAATACTACGAATAGGAAGAGACGAGTAACGATAGTCCATTGCTCCATAATTCGTATCGTTGAAAAAGGAAGTGGAAAAGTAGAAGAGCAATTTGAAAACGAAAGGATGGGAAGCAAAGTATTTTTTGAAAAAGTTTTCTTAAAGTTTACTTAAACAATAATACTAAAATGATTCGTGTCAGTCGTGTACTACGAACTCGAGTCTGTTGTGTTATGCACTGCTCACTTCTCGATTAAATTGTTTTGTTTCACTTGCATTATACGCGTACTAGTTTTAATCATTATTTACGATTTGTCGATTGAACTACTTTTTCATTTTTGACCCGATTGCGTTTCTTCTTCGTTATTGTTTTAAAAATACTGCTCGCTGCTACGTACACGTATATACATTCGATCACACGCACGAGAGTTGATGTATTTTTGTAAACAAATAAAAAAAAAGACGACTTTCTCGAAATTGATTTAACTTTGAATAATTCGATTTTCGTTAAAAAAAAACCAAAGTAAAATAAATGAATTAAACGAGAAAAAATATAAAACAGAAGTTTGTTTCGTTAAAAGTAACTGTTTGGGTCTAATCGTCAGTCGTCCATTTGCTTTACAAATACATGTGTAATGACAGAAATTTTACACTGTGTTTACACAAAATTACAGATATTTTACACTATTATTAAAGAAGAATTTCGGTTTAGAATTTTTGCAGGAAAAACGAAAGTAAATAAACCTATTTTCGCACTAATACCTGGTAACGCGAACCCAATGATTGCAAACTGAAGGAATAAACAATTACGAAACCTAAAACTGAAATTTCGAGTTACGAAAAAGTAAACTAACATATTCAATATAAATTATATTATTTCGTAAATAATAGTTGAAATATTACAGGGATTAATTTCCCATAAACACGACACCCAAAGCGTATAATTAAAATGGCCCTTCTGCACCTGTCTCATCACGTGTCCGACAGGGAAGCGCCTAAACGAAGTTGCCACATACTGTAAGTCGATATCTCGGGGAAAAGTTAGTTTTTAAAGAAGATGGCCGATCAGACGAACCAGATAAAGTTCTAGAATTTCAGTCTTGAAAAAAAAAACGAACGCCCCATCCGGACGGGGTGCTGCCCTGGCGAGCAAAACGGACGGTTGATTGTCAAGCTGCACACCGTGGCGCACGCAAATTGAACAAGCCTGTAGAGGCGAATAACCAACCCAACCAACCCAACCAGTCAGGCCAGAAGACTCGAGGCCTGTGCTCGATCGGAGTTCCGGAGGAGTCCGACTGTTGTTCGCCCGAGACGACGGGACATTCCACGAAATGCCCACCCGTTCTACCCCTCCCTGCTCGTCCCTTCTTCCTTTACGCTGCTCGATTTCCCCTCGAAGGCCCAACGTCCCGAGGGCCGCAAGGGGACGCTCCACGCGTCCAGCGATGGGACCGATCCGTCGTCGTTACAGAATCTCAAATCGCACCTCTCGAATTTGAACGGTTCTGCTCACGCTAGAACTTTGCTTGGCGCTTCCTGGCCTCCTATTGGCTTCCATCTTCCATCAATCGGAAGCCAAGACGCAGCTGGGGGCCTCTTCTGCGGAGCTTCACATCGAGGACTTATGTACCTGTACAGGTCGAAATTAAGAAATTATTATGATGGTTAAAATTATGCTTTTTCTTTAAACTAGAAAGCACTGCTTATACAAGATAGTTTTAACAATATTCACAAAAAATTTCGGAGGAAATTTTTTTCTCCTGAACAGTGTTTTTGAAAACAATTTTTTTGGCACCAAAGATATGATCTGAATTAAAGAATAACAATTACGTGTTAAACTAGATAAATAAGACTAGTGCTTGTCATAGTCGATTTTAAAAATATTGATTATTTCAGAAGAAAATGTTCGTTGAAGACAATTTTTTTTGCACCAAAGATATCTAATTGTGACCTGAATAATTAAAGAATAAAAATTACACGTTAAACCAGATGAATAAAACTAGTGCTCATCACAGTCGATATTAAAAATATTGATTGTATCAAAAGTACGTCTGCAACGAAAACTGTGGTACCTGGCCTTAAAATATGCTTTCTTTTATTTATGACAAAAAAAAGTTAATTCACAAATTTAAAAAGTCGTATAACAAGCACTATTTTACCATTTTGTTCGAGTGTGTAAGGAACCCGTTAAAAATTCGAAAGTAATCTGGAAACAATTTTACATTTAGAAAAAAGGCCCGAGAAATCGAACGCCTCTGGAGCGACTTATTGCTTATCATAGTTTTTTCAGCCGAGTCTATTGAAGTTCTTTCCAAACAGCAGGAAGAACGAGCAATTAGGAACAGTAAATAGTTTGCTCCTCGCCGGTCAAGTAATTGGTATCACGAAAAATTGCTAGAAGCGATGAACTTATCCCATTAGCGACTACGATCGACGCAATAAGAACACTTCGAGGCAATAATTAACAGTTTAGACGTTGCAGCGCGAAACGAATAGCATCGAACACTCGTTGCTGGTTAATTATCACCCAAGACGATCCCAGCGATTGATTTATACGTTTCCATGACCACCTCGATGGAGAGATTAAAATTGCACCGAGTCCGGCGAAATATTACAAGGGACTGTTCGGCCTCCGATGCAATTAGCAGTTAATATACTATCATTATCGTGGCTTATCACTCAAGGACAATCGGATGAAGGTATATAATTAACGATCGTATCGCGTATACCATAGCCAAGCTTCTAGCTGTGCAAGTTTATCGATCATATCGGATACCAAACGCCACTCGACTATGTAGTTTTTCCGCGGCCAATCAACTGTACGAATTGATTCCGCAACGCAACAGGTCATTTCGTTTTATTCATCGATTCCACCTCGAAGTTTACCATTCGATCTGAGGCTCTTGAATTTTACCGCGTCTTCCGCACAGTCATACCGTGACGCGTACGATAACACGATCGCGATACAAAATCGAGCTGCAAGCTCTATCAAACTCATCGAGACCGTGGAAAATGCTCGTGAAATATCTGCTCGGAGAGAACAATGTTTCTGGTGTTCCGTGGAACCGGTATTTCTAATTTTATTTTATCGAAAAATAAATAACAGAAATAGAATCGCGGAATGGCAAAGGAACACCTCGAATAATACACAATCTAATAAGAGAATCATCTGTTTTTAGTCGAGCTTCTAATTGTGATCTAAAATAAAAATGAAAGAATCTTAATAATAAGATAAGACATAAGAGTACAATTTATGGAAAAATTCTGTGCAAAAAAAAAATTAATTCATTCTGTTAAATACCCATATCAGATTATGGGTTTCTCAGAACGTATTGTTAAAATTCAAATTAGTAAACGTATATTATTGAATGAATTGACCTACCAATTCTTGTCAAATAAATTATTCTGATGAATAGTACTGGCAAAAGTAACCAACTGAAAATGTAATATTAAGAGTTTTCACAATCATCGCGAAGAATGATTATCATATATCTTTCTGTCTGGAATAATTGAATAGATATTGGAGAAAATACAATCGTCGACGTGAGAATGTTTTCTGACGTCTGCCAAACACAATTTGATTAATTCTAATAGGAGAATACGTCCATTGAAATTTTCATTTATATGCCAGGAAAGCTTATTTTTCTGAATCTTCGATCTGTTTCCTATGTTTTATCAAATCTATGAAATTTATCCCAAATTCTTGGTTCAATAGCTTTGCAATTAACGTGATCGATAAGCAAGTTGAACAACAAAATTGTAAATCACACGGTGCAAAATCGGGCTCGAAGCGTTAATAATAAACAATAATTGGGTTTCATTTCTCTCGGAAATTCGATTGTTCGGTATTTTAGTTACAAATCTACCTCGCCAACCCCACCATCTGACGTTATTTCCGTTTCAGCTGCTGATTTAATTCGCTGTTACCAGCAAGATCCAACGTAAGAGTCCATTTCACGAGCACGGAATAATTATCTTCGTTGAAAAATCATACGTAATTACGCGCGTGTTCCTGTCCCCCAAATCAATACGTTCAACTTAGTGTTTTATCGTACAAAGCGTGTAGATAACGAGATACAAGCCCAAAATACTTTTATGAAAATATTTTACGCAGTACATTTTAGAGCAACGTACTTTATAAATATTATATTTGTCGTGAGATTAGGTTTCAAGAACAACATTTCAGTTTAAACCTTGTCTCTTAAGAACTAACATTATTCAATTTTAAATTGGTTAGAATTTTGCAAATTTTTTGTTAATAAGGAATTTAAATGAGTAAAATAGTCCCTTTTATTTTAATTTAACACTATTAATATACAGTTTATACTTTCCATCAGTGATAATTCCTTGAATCCATAACTAACAGATTATTAGATTGAATACAGTTGTTTGTTATTGAATTTCTGTTACTGAACGGAATTAAAACAGAAGATACTTGTTATTTCCGCGGTGGACCAACAACCTTTGACCGGCAAATTGAAATTGTAAGAGAAATATTTAAAACGATGAAAAGGATGCGATGTGGGAAGATAATTATAGGAGAACTGATTTCACAAATTAAATGTAACTTCTGCGGTCTAGAAGCGTTACTTTATTGTTCGATTTGGAGCTTGTCAACAGTTCGAGAGGTTACACGTAACTGACTGTCGCTCGCCGGAATTCGGGATCCGTTACATGTGTTAGGCAACAACCAAAAACGTCCTCTTCGCGCGGAGAGAGGGGGGCTTTGTGTACACCGTACAGTAGCTATGTATACCGGGTACACGAAATACAAATTTAAAAAGACGGTTTACAAGATAAAAAATGGCGAGGACGTTCGATAACGTAGACTCGTTTCTAATTGTTTGAGCAGTTTGCACACTTGCACCAATTCGGATCTAATCTCAAGTTGCAAATACTTTGTTTAACACTAGAATCACCAAACCAGTAAAAATTCATAATTTTTAATAAAACTTGTAAAAAATTGACTCGACTGAATTTTTATAAGAGTAATTTTCTATGAGAGATTATATGTATAAACGCTTATTTCCATTGCATTATGTATTTCTTCGCGTATCTGTCGGTTAAACTTCTTTGGTGCAAATAAACACACTATAATTGTCGGAGGAAATTTAATAAGTAAACCGCGAATAAGAGGTACATCGATATCCACGAACCAACCGCTCCTTTCCGTTTCCTGCTCACTCTCGTGATTAGTATTTTCTTCCGATCGTCTTCCCCAAAGGAGCGGCCGTTTCGCAGAGGTCAATTCCCTGAAGGCCGTCCTTCCGGGACTGGCAGACGCGTGAGAAGAAGGTTGTATGTATCTGCGAGATAACAGGGTCCCCCTTGCGAGTGCCTCGAGCAGGGAAGACGAAACACAGCCGTGGCGACACCGAGGAAGACTTCGTCTGCCCTTGGCTTTTACAGATCCGGAATAGATAAGCCAGATTATCGCGCAGGGATTCCTGTTTGTCTACCGATTTCCCTACTTTCCTATCCGATGCTTGTAACAGAAAGCATCTCGAACGTCTCGCCTAAAAGTAGCCAAAAGATTCGGTGTTTTCCCTCCGAAACAAACACGTTAAAATCGTTCAGTAACGAAACAGAACAGCAATTTCTAAAGTAGAATTCATTAAAAATACAAACCGGTTGGTACGAAAGTATCTAGCCACCGTACAAAATTTGCAATACTTTATCGACTTATTTCTAATTTATTTTACGTTTCGAAATAGTAATCTACAATTTCTGAAACGAAGAAATAATTTCCAAAGAACGGAGTACCACCTCGCGTATAATTCGAACCGGCAAACCGATCTTAATTCACCAGTCGGCTTTAACCGATAATTAATTGGAGTTACTTGTTTCGATTAGATCGATCGTATGTACAATGTTCTTGGTAATTAATTGTACGCGACTTGGGTGTTTGCATGTGTTTCGAGAGTCCGTGTCATAATAACGGGTATGAGCGTCGTTTGTGGTCGTGTGGGCAGGATGGTCGGTGTATAATACGCGATTAAGCGACGGAAAAACATGTAGATTTATAAAAAGTCGATTACAATTGTAAAGGAATTATGCATCTCATTCATTGTTTATGCGATGACGGCGAAGAAAAGTCCGACGAATAGCGCGTCAGGAAATCCGCGTGACGTAAGGGGCCGCGATGGCGAACGGTGGTATTTTCTCGATTTTCCGTTTAACATGCTGCGGCGGCCGCAAGGCCACGGTTAAAAGCCTCATTATCGTCTTCAAATATGAGGCATAGACAAGAGAGAGCCGTAGTAGAGTGCGTCCCTGAGGATTCTGGCTGAATATCGCTAACTTTGTCTCTCCGCAGGCTTGAACTTTCTCGTGTCGAGATACGTTAAAGCCTATCCACACGACCTGGCTTGTTTAGATGTGTTTTAACACTTGAATGCCGCGTCGGTTCACCGTACTCGGGAATGTCCACCATGTTTGAATCGCAACGCGACAAATAGAACTGTTCGACAATTGTACCGGTACCACTGATCTTAACATTCTGATGAGAGTAGCATATTTAATATTAAATAGAAATCAGAAATGTTAAGAGTGCAAATCTTAATAAAAAAGTATAGCTCAAAGTAACCTACCAGAAAGTTAATATGAAAGAGTAGTATAATCTGAGAAAGTTCAGATATCGAACTCGTCGTCTCAAAATTCTTTAACCTCTTCAGGGACGAGTTTTTTCTTCTTTTTTTTTTGTCTATTTATTATTGACAGAAACCATAATTATAAAAAAAAAAAACTAAACGTCCACATATAAGGACGTGAAGAGGTTACAATCACAGAAAATGTTATTATTCCTAAATTTTTAAATATTACATCTGGCTAGAAAGTATACTTATAAGGTGATTATTGTAAATTAGGTTGGTTCGGTCGTCAAGAATTCTGTATTAATGATGTACAGCAGTGGTTCGTAACCTTTTATTTTTGTGAGAAGAGAAATATGTTAAAATTGCTCGGTAACGAAATAGCAGCAGTTTTAAAAATATTAATTTGTAAAGTAGAATTCATAAAAAATACAAGCCGTTGGCACGAAAGTATCTAGCAGTACTTCATCGACTTATTTCTAATTCATTTTACATTTCGAAATAGTACTCTACAATCTCTGGAAATAGTCTTCAATTTCGTGAATAATTGCTATTGAAATGAATGAAATTTTGCGAGATATAATTTAAAATCCGGCACCGAAAATAAAGAATACCAAAAGTCTTCATTTACAATTTTTTATTTTTATCTTGAATATTGAAAGATCAAATCAGATTCTAGTCAATCTAAGTACCAAGATAGTTGACTTTGAGACTCCATATTACATGCTGATTGGCAAATTTAGATCTTCGGAAGATTTGTATGTTTCCCACATTTAATTTAGACATTCAGTTACTGAAATACTCCTATAATTCTTTAAAGTGTTCTTTAAAGTGTAAATCATCAAAGGCTTTTTGTAAATCTAATATAGTACCACGATTATTCTTCTTTTCTCTAAATTATATTTTATAATTTCCGTTATTTTTGTCGTATGTTTGTGGAAATAGTATCAATGAAGTGCCGAGATTTTCCCAAGTAAAATGAGTACAAACACGACATACATCGAAATAATTGCAATAGCACAGTAGTGTCCGTTTAAATGTTAAATGATCGAGACCGGACGTAGACACTTAAACGGACAGATTCGGGAACAATTAACCGGGCATCACTGTAACTTGATGCATATACATAATTTGTATATTCGAATACAACTGATCCGATTTGCATCGTGTTTGGACTCATTTTAATTGGAAAAATCTCAGCAGTCCATTGATACTAGTTTCATAACTAATTTGACGTATATACATAATTTGTATGTTTTACTATAACTGATTAGATTTGCATCGTGTTTGGACTCATTTTAATCGGGAAAACCTCAAGAATCCATTGGTACTAATTTGATAACTAATTTGATAACTAATTTGACGTATATACATAATTTGTATGTTTTACTATAATTGACCCGATTTGCATCGTGTTTGGACTCATTTTAAGCAGGAAAACCTCAGCAGTATATTGGTACTATTTTCATAACTAATTTGACGTATATACATGATTTGTATGTTTCACTATAATTGACCCGATTTGCATCGTGTTTGGACTCATTTTAATCAGTAAAACCTCAAGAATCCATTGGTACTAATTTGATAACTAATTTGACGTATATATATAATTTGTATGTTTTACTATAATTGCTCCGATTTGCATCGTGTTTGGACTCATTTTAATCAGGAAAACCCAGCAATCCATCGGTACTAGTTTCACAAGCCTACGAGAAAATGAACAAAAACCGAAATTTTCGTTATCGCTTGACAATTTCTTTGACTCACGGCGACCCTTTGAAGTCTATCTCTACCTCGCTTTCTGCCATTAGATCTGTTTTCTATCCTTTGGCTAGGGTTAGACGTCGAATCTGCGACCTAGTGGGGTTCGTTTAAACGTACGCTATCAAGTTTCGTTCGATCAAAGCGGGCACCGTTGCTCGAAGTTCCATCGCTAGCAGGAGCGTTCGTAAAGAGTAAGCGCGTGTGGACGGGGCTTTACGCTCGTCTGAGCGTCGTGTCCGTTCCCCTCTCGTCCCTGTAGGATCCCCCACCCCGATGGTCGGCGTCCATCCCTTCAGTGGCTCGGCAGCGCGCGTTCGATACACGGAATCGCCTCGTGGTTCTCGGAAGGCAGTAGACTGTCGTCAGCCACGCCAGACGGCGCACTGCTCGCACACTCACTGCTCTTTCGGAGATACTCGCCCACTGGCTCACCCACGGCTAGCTGTTACCTCGCTGTCGCGACCTCTCTCTCTCCGGCTGCTGGCAGCAGCAGACTCGGCTTAGCGGGCCGCCAGTTACGCAACAATAACAACGCTGTCAGGAGGTGTAGCATGCGCGTGCTGTGCCACCTATACGCCGACGAACGACCCTGGAACGACGAGCTACCGATTCGTCGTCGTCGCCGCCGCCGCTTCTGCTGTTACTGCCACTGCGATCACTTGTTGAAAACCCGGTAGGAGAGCGCACATCCGTTTCGCAACGCACGCCACACGCTACCGACGATACTTCATTTGGTGGGAACAGACTGTGGCGGACGGTAGTGGTGGCGATCAAGGAGGAGCATGGAAAGTGCGTGCAGTGCCGTCGAACGGGAATTATGTTGCAGGAAGAGTGATGAGTTGTAACGGAGTAAACGTGGTGGGAAGCGATTCAGAGTACACGGTGCGGTGCGAGTGGCGCGGATCGACAGCTCGATACGCGACACGCGTCCAGAGATCCGAGCTTATGGACGATCGTGTCGATTCCCTGACGATCAGGCCGACGATGAATGAGCGAGAAATCGTAACGCCACGGTGCAACACAGCTGTCCGCTCGGAGCGCCGTCCCTGTTGGCTCTAGACCCCCGACGATCGCAACGAGGAAACTGATTTCTGCCAGTACGGGGTAAACGAGGAAGAGAAAAAAAGAAGAAGAAACGGAGTAGGATACTTGTTGATGCGAGACCGCCCGAAATACGGTTCCGCGGTGACGTCTTTGTCCAGGGGATCCGCGCGAGAGGAGAGGAGGATCGAGGAAAGAGATCTATCGTTCGGAGCGAGCCACGAGGTGCACGTCCGACAGAAGTACGCGAAGAAGTGGTACGCGAAATACGTCGCGATTAGGCGCCAATGACGTCAGGCAAGAGTCGCGAAGACGCGTAAGAGTCGCAAGGGGAATTCGTTTGTGGAGTTTGCGGTGCGTTTACCGACACGGTTCGAGCGTCGTTGTGTTGGGTGATATTACTGCTGGCAGTAGTAACCGTAGTAGTAACAACACCAGTATCTGTCAGCAGTGTCGGTGATGGTAACGGTTGTGTAGTGGGCTTGGTATCGGTGTTGCCGAACAAGTAGTGGGGCTAAAGGAGACCCCGGTGTGGAATTGCTGCGTGGTCCGTCGTGGTGGCCAATTATATTTTCTACGTGTGTGCTTCGCGGGCAATGACTAACTGCTCGCCGTTAAATGTGTTAGTAGGAGATATCGTCGACGGACCCGTTTCTGCGTTGGTGTTGCCGTCTACGTCAGCACCGGTCGGACGGGATTTGCATAGCAAACAGATTGACGCGCTGGTAAGTGGATAACGAGAGAGGAGTCGCGACTCTGTGTCCCACCACGTACCAAAGAGAAAAAGATAGTGCGTGTGCGTCTCTACGTGTTGGCCGTACGGGCTCCGTAAGAAAAGAAGAAAGAGCGAGTAGAGCCAAGAGACGCAGACGACGGGGCAAGTGTGGAGCTTAAAATAGAAGAGTGACTTCGGCTTAAGTACAAGCCGGGGGGAACGGGCAAATAAAGAGTAACCGGAGAGGGTGTCTCCTTTCCGATTTTCTTCCAAACAAAATGATTATTGTGCTTCTTCTGTGATACGTTTCTATATCCGGCGGTAATCGTGGCCCGTGGTCCGTGATTCGAAAGCAGGCAACACACATATACACACATATATAGTATATACGCATAGGATATAGGTGATAGAGTGAAACGGCGAATGAAAACAAATTTCGAACGGACGGGGATCGGTTATCGCATCGGGAAAATCGGTAGTAAGTGTTTCTGTGATAACAACGTGGTGCAAGCAGGAGGGGGGGTGGAAACGAGCCGCGATTCTCTCCCACCTATATCCCCCCCTCCCCGTCGGTCTGACATCTTTTCATTCTCCGCGGAGACTGCGGATTATTGTAAGAGAGAAGCTTCTGCATCACGGTCTCTCCTACGATGGATCGTGACTCGCGTTCGTATTCTTGCGGAGGCTGCGAGAGGACCGAGGGTCGAGCTATGCCGATGGAGTAACAAGTGAGCGGCGAAGCGGCGTTGCCATGACGACAGGTGAACCATGAGCTACTCCTCTCTCCTCTCTAGTAATCTATCTCTCTTTCTCACCCCCACCACCACTTCACATTTTACCCTTTTTATCCTTTCTTTCCTTTTTATCAATCCTTCTCCCCGACCGTCTCTTTCCCGCGTATGAATTCTTTCCTCTCTCGGAATCTCCTGCTCGCTGTCCCTTTCCATTCTTTCACGCTTCTCCGTTTCCCTCTTGTTTCTCTCCCCCCCACCACCTCGCTACGGGTACGTCTTCGGGCCGATTCTCGCAATTGTGTCCCTCTTCCCGTCTCTGACCTCGTATATTTACAGGATACCGTGCGACAACAGTGTCGTTCGTCTTTTAACTTCCCGCCATAAACCGCATTTATCTACCTGTCTCCGCTCCCCGGCCGCCCTTACTCCCCTCCACAATACATATCTTTTATCTTTCTCCGTATTCGAGCGCTCCGTTTCTTTCTTTTTTCCACGGACGGTCTTCCCTCGTACGTAGCCGATCCCCCCACCACCACCACCTAGAACGAGTCGTGTAATCTCTCGCGCTCGCTCGCACTCGCTCACGCTTGGCGAGAGCGCTCGTTGAACGCCGTTGTAGCATGCTTAACGCGTAGGCCGCACGATATTCCAAGTACGCTTGGCTATTTTCATGCTACACCAGAAAGACACCTAGCGACGCGCCGACCCGAGCCACGCCGAGCCGAGCCGAGCTTGCGGCTGGCTCCGAAACGCCCCGAACGGCGTATAAATCCGAAATCGGACGATCGGACCGACCGGTCGGAATCCCTGGAATTTATTCTCGATTTGTCCCGACCCTCCAGCGCAACGGGCATCCACCGGACCCGCTCACAATTTTTTCTCTCGCCGGTCACCGAAATGCTCGGACACCATCTTGACGTTACATCTTAACGCACTCCGATTCCGGGAGATCCGTGCTCCGAACGTACGCTACCAGTTCTAAGCTACCACGGTTGATCGAAGTCGATGTTTGGGACTGTTGGCTCCGGAATGAGAATTGGATAGATGAAAACCACTCGCATATTCTATCCATTTGCTCTGACTGTAATGTAATAATTGTTATGGAGAATTGTTTCTCCAGAAGGTTATTTTTTTGAGACAATTTTTACAAAATGAAAAGAGATATTGTTAGGTTTCTAAGAAAATATTTAAGACTCTGTGGAAGAAAACACAATCTTTCTGAGGTCTGGGTTAACCACTCCCACATTTTATCCATTTTCTCTGACTGTAACATAATAATTGCTATAGAATTTCTCCACAATTTTATTTCTTTCTAAAATCCAAATTTCTTTCCAAAATAATGTGAAATAATTGCTAATAATCAAACTTTAAAATTTTCAAACTGTGGAAAATACACAATCTTCGAAGGTTAGGTCTGGGTTAACCACTCCCACATTTTACTCATTTTCTCTGACTGTAACATAATAATTGCTATAGAATTTCTCCACAACTTTATTTTCTTAAAACAACTTCCACAAAAAGAAAATAGACAACTAAGTTTCTAAGAAAATCCAAATTTCTGTCTAAAATAGTGTGAAATAATTGCTAATAATCAAACTTTGAAACTCAGTGGAAAAAGACAATCTTCCTATAGTCTGGGTTAGGTCTATCCAAAATAGTGTAAAATAATTGCTAATAACCAATATTTTAAAACTCAGTGGAAAAACACAATTTTCCTGGAATCATTTTGAAGGTTGAAAAATTAGGAAAATTAGCTACGTTATTAAAGCAACCATTTTGAAGATTGAAACCTTTTACAACGACCCTCTAAAAAATTTATTTATCTCCAATGGGGGAACTGAAGTACCCAACAACCAATAAGTATCAAAACTTATATTTCTACAAAATGAGATTTTTGTCTTTATTTTCTGATTTGTATGAAAGTAATCAACTTCTAAATCATGTTCCAAAGGAACTGCGAGTTTTATTAGATCAAACGATGTGGTCAATCCTTCGTAAGGTCTGCCACTAAATGTAAGCAAAATGAAGGAGGATCTACTAAAAATTTAATTTATTAATAAATTTAAAAAAAATTTATATAATTATTAATCTATAATTTATTTTTTTTTCTATAATATAACTAAGATATTTATATGTAATAGAGTAAATATGCAACATTTTTTACTATTATTCCTTGCAGGATAAATGCCCCATGCGTATTCCAATACAGATGTTCCTCATTCAAAGTGGAATAAAACATCAACTTATAAGGTCGTCTAGAAAGGTTTCAATCTTTAAATTCATGGTGGTTTTAATTGCTCCAAAAATGTGAAAAACTTTCCTCGTGGGTGTATAATTATTTACATAAAAAAAATGTTTGTTATAAATAAATAGTTTCTCGTTAATTTTTTCCCCAATTAGAGGCCCCCAGTATTTTTAGTAATCGTTGAAAAGGGTCATGGAATTTTCATTTGTTTCGACTCTTTGTTACGCGAAATATGTAACATTACACGTGTAAACATTCATTTGCCGTGAGAGGCGAGATGCAAGAAAATAAAGTGTGCACGGAGACGAGGTGTAGCCGAAGTGCTATTTCTAAACTCAACCTCAGGATCGTAAATTTCTTCGACGTTTCATATTGCAGAGTCGCGATGTTATGTTCGCCAATTGTTTCCTACCGATGCAACGCATTCAACGCGAGAAACAATTCTGTTGTTGGTGATATGGCAATAATAAAAACGTGCACAAAATTTCAATTCACCCCAACATTGAAGTATGAATTTTGGAGCAGAAACGTTTATCAAGTTCTTGCTTATTACCCATTGCTAATATACACATATCATTATTATTAGAAACTGTGACACAATGGAAAATTTTTAAGAATTCCAGAAATTTTCTGCGATTAAAACATTAATCATCGCGTTGTTTGTATCCTGTATGTCTTATGTAAAACACAGTAGCTATGGGTCAGTCATAAATTCGGAGCAGGTTTCCTATACGGAACGAATTTTCTCTTTACTCCTATTTCTTCCTGGTGGCAACCATAAGAACGCAAAGATCTCGATTCAAATACTTAATTCGAGCATCAAAATTTATTTAAAACTCCAATGTTTACCTAGTATCAATAAATTGATAACTCCTCACTCGACATTGCATAAAAAATTTAGTCAATCTTATCGATTGTTTTTGCCCATTTCTGGCTTTAAACAGATACAGATGCACGAAAATTCTTCGTTTGCTCGTGATCGATAGTATCTGAAAGCTGTGCAAAATTTACTTCAAATTGTATCGTTAATTGTCGCTTCATATATTTATTGTTATTTGTGGAAATAATACTTGAAAATTTGTTTCTCAAATAATAGTCAGAATGAGTAAGATGTAACAGTGTGTTGCTAATGTATCAATATCTTATTGTAATAAACTCTAAGTGAAAACATAATAAAACTGTACATTAGAAAATTTGCTTTAGCTTTTAACAAAATTCGTTCTTTTTTAGTCATCGAAATTTCGGGAGTATCAGCAAGAAATAATAATAATATAAATGCTATATATTAAAAAATCAATTATGATGACTAATTAATAAGCAACAAGTAATTTGCTTCCTAGTGTCGAGTAAACCACTCAATTGCAAATAGATTTATCTGCTTTTCGTACGAAATACTTTGCAGTATTGTTTCAAAAATAGATTATTTCTTAAGTAGCCCAGTAATTTAAGTAAACCACTCAATTGCAAATAGATTTATCTGCTTTTCGTACGAAATACTTTGCAGTATCGTTTCAAAAATAGATTATTTCTTAAGTAGCCCAGTAATTTAAGTAAACCACTCAATTGCAAATAGATTTATCTACTTTTCGTACGAAATACTTTGCAGTATTGTTTCAAAAATAGATTATTTCTTAAGTAGCCCGGTAATTAAAAAATTTGATTTGAAATTGCGGAAAATTAGAAGCGCAACGATACGTCGACGGTTGTACATCGAGGCCCCAATCGTCGAGAGTCGCATGTTCGCGGAAACGGAGAACAAAAGAAAAGCATTCTTCGAGAAGTCCCAACGCGATAAATCTTGTATACGTAGTGGAAGGCAGAGGAGTTTCCCCAAGTTCCATTACGTCGACGCAAATACACGTGTCATAGATCTTCTAAGAACAAATTCCATCCGGTATTTATAGGTTCGTGAAGCAGAAGAAATTTTTCTGTTCCAAGTTCCACGGCGCGTTTCAGCGCACGGATTATTCCTATCGAAGAAACGGGGCAAAGAAAGTCGATTAAAGTCGCGATACTGTTTCTTCACGATAATTCTGAATGAATGCGATTTGTTGACGGATTGTTCATTGAGTACCGGGAACGCGCGCGCATTGCGTGCACGAAATTCCACGCGATCTTTTTTTGCCCCGACGATCTATTAAAGGAATTCGATTAATGCGTTCCGATAATTGTCCATAGTTGCGCGAAACCGAGAGAATTCTCGTTAATGATTAGCAACTTCCGCGAAGTAGCGCCGTTGTTTTCGACGTGACGCGATCAACGGGAAGAAGTTTCGGAAAATCGTTCGCGGAAATTCGTGCGACAGCTGCGAAACGTCGAGATAAGAGTGTGTACTAGGAGGATTTCACGTATCGTCGCCTGTTTCAAGGAGCGTCGCTTTCACGGAATATTGTACAACGTAAATAGTCGAAAATTACACCTCCATTCGCCGCTGAACTCCAAAATCTAAACGAACATGCAAGAATTTTCATTTTAAATTGACAAACATTCTCAAGTGCGTTTAGACCAATTTTATAGAGCTGATTGCATAACATAGGAAAATTAAAAAATATTTTATACTTCTAGACATTTTTATTTATTTTTTAATTTAAAAACATTTGAAATTTAATGATAGAGATTTTATATAAATTATATCGATGGTTGTAGGGGAATGAAAATTTCAGTATAGAAGCTCTGCTAATTTTCCAAGACTTTTTTTAGCTGACAGTATCCTGTACTAATTTTAATTTTAAGTAAAGTGACATTCTCAAACATACAACGTAGACATTTCTAAACTCGAAAATCTAAACGAACATGCAAGAATTTTAATTTTTAATTGATAAACATTCTCAAGTACGTTTAGACAAATTTTATAGAGCTGATTGCATAACATAGGAAAATTAAAAAATATTTTATACTTCTAGACATTTTTATTTATTTTTTAATTTAAAAACATTTGAAAAATGACAGAGATTTTATATAAATTATATCGATGGTTGTAGGGGAATGAAAATTTCAGTATAGAAGCTCTGCTAATTTTCCAAGACTTTTTTTAGCTGACAGTATCCTGTACTAATTTTAATTTTAAGTAGAGTGATATTCTCAAACATACAACGTAGACATTGCAACGTGAAACCGATAATTAACATCGAGGAAGTACAAAGTCCTTAATCGTGTACCGTGTTTCAGATATTGCATTCAGAAATTTTTATTCATTTTGTACGACGGAAACGTTTCAAATTTATTTTTCCTCTATGCTCACGAGGTTT
The DNA here is from genome assembly GCF_013123115.1 of Colletes gigas. Classification (NCBI taxonomy): domain Eukaryota; kingdom Metazoa; phylum Arthropoda; class Insecta; order Hymenoptera; family Colletidae; genus Colletes; species Colletes gigas. Next base: position 214,346 of record NW_025106678.1, read on the forward strand.
ACAAGAGAATAAAAATGCCAGCATCGTTCGTTAATTCGAAGCAGAAGCTTTGTTTATTTTCTGTAGCTTCTGGATACTCAACACTTTGTAACATAATTTTAATTGTGGGCGGAAAAATGTTCTTCACTTTGTTTCGAATATCGCATTCAAGAGTTTTTATTTATTTCACGCACAACAATTTGTTATTAAAGCCAACTTTGGCCTATTTCTGATAACTAAATATGTGGTGTATACTTTCTTTTGTTTAAAACTTCGCAAAAGTTTGAAGGAACACATATTTAAATCCAAAGGGATAGATCAATATAACGTGCAGTAATTTTAATTTCCATTTGGAATAATATTATCTACAGTTTATTGGAGTAAAATCAATAGAAACACTGATAATCTCTACTCGTCTACTTTATTTTAAATATAGTATCCAAGAATTCTTCTTTGTTTTGTAATTAAAATTTCATTATCATTAATAGTAGAATGTTTAGAATATCTATTACCCTGAAAATAGATATCGAAGACAATTATTACAAATTTATTTTGCAAGGGATTTTCGTTCAAAAATCCAAGAATTCTTTTTTATTTCGTAATTAAAATTTTATTATCATTAATAGTAGAATTTTTAGAATATCTATTACCTTGATAAGACAATTACTTTATTTCCAGTCTTACTTAATATGGGACAAAATTTAATCGAGCGAATTTGAAGGATATTTTCGTTTAAAAATCCAAAAATTCTCCTTTATTTCGTAATTAAAATTTTAGTATCATTAATAGTAGAATTTTTAGAATATCTATTACCCTGATAAGACAATTACTTTATTTCCAGTGTTACTTAATATGGGACAAAATTCAATCGAGCGAATTTGAAGGATATTTTCGTTTAAAAATCCAAAAATTCTCCTTTATTTCGTAATTAAAATTTTAGTATCATTAATAGTAGAATTTTTAGAATATCTATTACCCTGAAAAGGCAATTATTACTTTATTTCCAGTATTACCCAATATAGAACAAAATTCAATCGAACGAACTTGAAAGGGATTTTTGTATAAAAAATACAACTTCAAATCGTTTTAATTTATTTTATCATCTAAATGCACCCGTAATATTTTGTAACGATATCTACAAGCACTATTATTCGAAAAATAAATGCATAACGTTGATTCCAAATGGGACCAACAGTGGTTCGAGCCTGTTAGAAGAGAAGCAGGTTATAATAACTTTAACGTGTGACAATTTTAAGCCACTTAAGTTATTACGGTACGATAAAAGTAATTTTCCCCGAAAATAAACGGCCCGTTGTAAATTCGCCCGTCGAGACGCGAAATTAACGTGGACGTTGACGGAGCAATCGAATTTATTTGACCCGATGTTAAAATTTACTCGAACGGCCGGGGGGACCGGCGTCATAAATCTAGAGAACTTCATTACATTCGTTCAGTGATACCATAAAGCGGTTACGGCCTTGTAATAAGCTTAAAAGGATTGAATGCACTCGCTTTTCTCGTCGAAACTACTTTCGATCTTGTAACTTTGGCGGCTTCAACGGACCGGCACAATTCTCATTTTGCTGGTGTAGTTCAGTTCCAACGATAAGCGATATTACGCACACGTTGCGTAGAAAGGTAAATTACAGCTACGTCTATCACTCCTTATCTCTCGTTTTCTCGTTTCGACCCCGTATTATTTTCATCGCGGATGATCAACAATGGCGCCAAACGAAATTCTCTCGTGGACGATCGATCTATTGACGTCGGGCTAATATTATTACGGAAATCGATCGCGAGAACCTTTTCTATCGAGAGTACGAGCTTTCATGTTAAATTATTCTCAATTTCGTCAACGATTAAGAATTATTCTGGGAACAATTGAGGAGAAGAAACGATTTAAGCCATCGAGCTCCTAGCCTTCAATTACTCGACTTTATCCAGTAACATTTAAAATATCACTGTTATATTTTACTATTTGAAAGCTCTATTATTTAGTTCGAATATAGGGAAAGTGTTAAACAATAATAATTCACTGTAGCAGCAAGTTGAAACACTAATTCCTTTTTTTTAACAAGTTGACTAAAAGATAGAATCAAAAAGAAATATTATATTTGCAATATTATATTATAATGTACATTACGAGGTACTTGTGGTTACTCAAAGTACAGTTATCAATTATAGACTTAATATTGAATGCATGGGTTTAAAATTGATAACAAATAATTAAATAAACAAACATATTATTACATTCAAATGCAAAGTTGCCAAAAGACACCTTTTGGTCGAAAGAGTATAAATAATAAATATTGTAAAAATTCGTAGATATTCAGCAATTATAAGCGGCGAAGAATTTCTGTAAAATTGAGTCCCTGCAGTGTCGACGACGTTGGAATTGCTCGGTGGAAAGTTTTAATAATTGGAACGATCGGGGAACAAAGTCTTCCGTTCAAATGTCACGGTATTTCCCATAACGTATTCGAAACGATAAAGCCGTTGCACGTATTAAGAGAAAGGCAAAATGAAAGATGCCTTTCATTTACGACGATAACGAGTAAATTACTCGTAAACAATGAACGATTCTCGACGGTGAATGTCCTGCGATATTCCGCGCGCGGGACTCGTGACCTAATCACCCATTCACAAGTAGTACCTACTTCGTCATTGCCGTGCATTGAATGCTATTAAGCCGCGAACAAACCGGAGATTTGTCGTGAAAATCGTTAATGATTATCCGGAGGAGCCGCTATAGTCGGGCCGAGCACAATCGGCCGTACCCAAGGCCACTTCCCTAACTCTTTGAGTCACGCGAAACGCGACTCTCCGTTTTAAAAATGGAGGACGCGGTGGCCGCATATTTACGCGGACTGTCGGGAGATAGAGCCACCGAGTAGCCAAAAGGTGGCGGACAAAACTTATCGCTCAAGTCTACCAAACTTAAAAATTTGTAAAAAAATTGTATGGATATTAATTTTATCATAAGTGTAAAACGTTTTCGACTGTTTCATTTGAGCCATTCTTAACAAGATTCGACGATGTTGGTTATTGTTATTGGAAATATTAACTCCTATTCGAAAACGTTGGACACTCACAATGAAATTCTCGACTCGATTGAAGCAAAATAATTAACTTAAAAATGGTCAGATAACTTAAATAATTTCGATGCTCGACACGTTGACATAAAAAATGTACAATTTTAGACAATCGTAATAGTCTAAGGTTTGTTATAGAATTGATTTTCCGCGAATGAAATATTTTTTAGTTCTTCAGTGAAAACTACTGCCAAAGAGTGAAAGAAAGGCTTCCCAGTACTAAACGAACGTGTGAAAATTCATTAAATAAACGAGTCTGTTACGAAAGAGTGATTTCTATATTTGGCGCATTTCATAACATTCCACTGGAACGTTCCTTGGAAATTCGCATGATCGACGGTGTTCTACTTGCGATATATAATTTTATAACGGTGAAAAACCGACCGCTACTCCCGTTGTCGAAGACTAGGAATAAAGAGCGAAGCTTTTTAAGATGCACGTATATCTTTGGAGTGTCTCTGTGACGTTTAGCAGCACATAATCTTCGAGCGTACTTCAGTTTATCGTGGAAATTTCCTGGTAAAATCGGTCTTCGCGCTGGCCTCTAATGGCGCTCATGTTCACGGTAAATTGCAAACTCGCAATAATTCCCGTCCTCGATCGGGAAATTCGTCGAATTTAAGACTGAGATTGAAAAGATTTCGAGAATAATTGTTTCAATGTTTTATACATTGGTTCTAGTTATGAAAAACCTCAAAGATATCATCAAGGTGGGGTAAAAGGGGCACTTACCCCGTTCTTGGGAAAAAATGGCCGAAAAGTAGCGTCGAAAAAGACGGAAAATCGCAAACTCGCAATAATTCCTGTCCTCGATCGGAAAATTCGTCGAATTTAAGACTGAGATTGAAAAGATTCCAAGAATAATTGTTTAAAACTCTTATACATTGGTTCTAATTATGAAAAACCTCGAAAATATCATCAAAGTGGGGTAAAAGGGGCACTTACCTCGTTTTTGGGGAAAAAGGGCTGAAAAGTAGCATCGAAAAAGATGAAAAATGGCAAACATTCGATCCCACATTGATTATTGATTAAATATTGTATATTATATTAAAAAATAAGTAACAAAAATTGATAGACTATACTCCCCCTATTCTTTGCAATGTCACAAATCAGATAATATTAGCAATTTATTAGATGTCTCGGTATTCCAAATATGCTGCACCTCCTCAGCCTAAGTGGAAACAGTGGGCAGTGGACAGACACGTCAGACTTATTCGCGTACCCGAGAAACTTTCAAATCCAATTATCTCGAAAACGAAGCCCCCAAATGAACAAATTTTACTGTTAATTTTTGAATTATTTTTCGCATAGAGTCATCCCTCTTCTCGATGTTCAAGAATATTATATAGTAATATATGAAAAAAGTGCAAACTGGTTTGGAAAATAAGTACTTGCTTAGGTCATCATTAATTTGACCGTTTAAGGGATGATAATAATTGTTCCTCAAATTCTATGTCAGAAACGTAAGATTGTAATTAACAAAAAACACGTTGTGCCTAAAAAGAAATACTATAAAGAAATCTGATTATTCTTGGCTGGTTAAGGGGTTAACATTATTATAATATCAAAAGGGTGAATAATATTGTTGAGTATACGACTCAGTGCTAAATTATTAATATTTGGTCAATGAAGCAATCGAATCCTGAAAACGAGATGGTACGACTATTTTCAAACCCTGATCGAAGATTTTTTTAAAAAGAATGATCGAAATTTGTTTGGAAGGGGGAAGCGTGGTCACCCACGTAAAAGCGTTCCGCGCGTAGTTGCGAAAGTCGCTTATTCCGGGGCGGCGATTAGGTTGGAAACCGCGACAGAGAATGGGTTGGTAATAATAGGTAGCGCGGCGATCGGTGGCTCTCAAAAACAACAGGGGGATTCCGTGGATACACGGCCGTGAACGGCCTAGGGCACGTAGACGCACGGGGTGCGTGACCTAATCACCCGTTCACCGCTCCATCGGAGCGGCGCAAGTCGAACGACGCGAATCTGCGTCGAGTTTACTGCTTCTGCTGTTCCCTGTTGGTGACGGAGGGGGGGAGGAGGTGGAACGGGGACGACGGGAGGCGGGAGGACAAAGAGATGAGGGCAAGTGCGGAGCGGAGGGCCTCGGGGTTTCCTCGTGGCTGGCAAGGCGAGCCGAGCCAAGTCGAGCCGTGTCGACTCGTGGAGACGCAGCGGGGAACCGACGACCGTCTCCGTGTTCGCTTTTGCTACGGGGAAGACGCTCGCGGGGAGGGTGTTGGCACTTCGTCAGACCGGAGAGGATGAGAGAGGCGCTTCGTCAGACGCGCGAGCTTAGACGCACGCGTGACTCACTTGCCTATCGCGGGGATCTCCCGTTTCTCTGCCGGGTGGCAGCACCGTACGTTAACCGTCCACAGCGACGCTCGCGAGGACGCGTGAAGAAAGTTTCGCAATCGCGTCGAACGTTGTTCGAAACTAGGCCTGAGGGACTACAGTCGGCGACAAAAAGATTAACACCAGAACTAGGCGCTCCAAAAAACTCGCAATTTCTAACAAAAACTGTCAAAAATTTACTACATCATACGTTACACGTTTCGTCGAGTATCTACCGTACAAATAAATACACCATAATTGTCGGTAGTTCTACCATTTTATATTAAATTTATTTCTAAACTTTTTATTCGATACTTCATATTTGGTAAAGCACTTTATTCAAGAGGAACATAAAATTTTATTTCCATGCTTTTCCTAAATTCTTTTCTGACCCATGATGTACCACGTGCTACAGCAGCAACCACCGAAAGACTCGATATTTCTAATAAAAATTGTTACAAATTTACTGGACCATATGTTATACATTTCATCGAGTATCTACCGTTCTAATTTCTGCGGTACAAATAAATACGCCATAATTGTCGGTAGTTATATAGCATTTTATATTATATTTAAAAAGTACTATATTCAAGGCGAACATAAAATGGCGATTTTGCTTCCATGCTTTTCCTAAATTCTTTTCTGACCCATGATGCACCACGTGCTACAGTAGCAACCACCGAAGCGTTCCAAAAGACTCGATATTTCTAATAAAAATTGTTACAAATTTACTAGACCATATGTTATACATTTCATCGGATATTTACCATTCTAATTTCTGAAATTTTAATTTCTAAATTTATTTCTAAATTTTTAAATGCTTCACATTTCATTGTACCTAAAGTACTTCATTCAAGGCGAATATAAAATGGCGATTTTCTTTCCATGCTTTTTCTAAATTCTTTTCTGACCCATGATGCACCACGTGCTACAGTGGCGCCCGCTTAAGTGTTCAACGATCGTGACCGGGCGCGGACACTTAAACGGGGAGGTTCGTTCCAGAAATTGGCCAACTATAGTGCATACTGTCACGCGTAAATAATGCTGTCTATTGATGCAGATCGTAGATAACGCCGCGATTCGACTCGAGCAAGGAATTCTAAGAAATGGTGGGGGATAACTGGTGGACATTTAAGCAGACATCACTGTATTTTAAAAGATTACAGCTAAAGAATATTTACAATTGACGAGGAATCGTTCAGCATAGATTCTTTCGATTTTGTGCATACTAATCAGACCGTTCCATGACATTTAACGATCATGAATATAATACCACGATACTCAATAAGGTTAGACACGTTGTAAACCAAAGCTTTGTTTCTAATTTAATTAGCAATCGTACCGATTGTTCGTCTCTGCTCGAGCAAATTAATTTCTACTCTCTGACGAGCAAGCTTGGATTTAGGTCGTGTATTATTTTTGGAATTGCTGTCACTCTTGTTTGATCACATTGTTTCGACAACCCGACAATTTTATATAATATTTAACTCCGTCGATTTGGCACGTTACACGTACTCAGATTAGCCAAATAACACGTGGACAATTGCACTGTATTAACACGTCGCTTCACATTGTCGAAGAATCAATTTTCCTACAAAGTAGTCAGGTTTCAATCGAACGTAACGCGATCGGTTGCCCAAGTGTTAAGAAGCCACGCGGGGAAGTAAATTTACTATTCCATCGGTGGATGTAGATTTACTTCACTTACCTCGCGTTTACCGTTAGCATTTTCTTGGCTTTGTAGTCAGAATCTACTTTCTACGAGCCATTCTTTCCCAGACCTCACCTACGTCGAATTAGAATTAAAAAAATGTTGTTCCAAAAGGAAAATACGTTCACCATTTCGCGATACCTTTGTCAAGATGTTTTGGCGTTTCGTGGTATCGGGAAACATTCAAAATTGTCTAACTTTATGGTATTCTAAGGTTTGCAAAAAAGAAAATTTAATGTCCGCCGCTGGTTACTGCGGTTCATTCCAAGCCCAGCGCTTCTCGTCCAGAAATAGGTTGCAGACCGATGCAGCTTGTTCATCTTTCTTTTACCACGGTGCAGTGGACCAAAAATGTTCTCGGCACACTCTTCTGGGATTTAGAAATATTTAACTGGGAATTAGAGCTCCTTGATATCGATCCATAGTGTCATAAACATCGAACACATTTCTAGTTTTATTATATCGTTGAACATAAAAAGAATCTTGGCTCTGAAACTATTAAGATTTATCCCTGAAATGGCACACTGATTCCAGCAAAATTTTCTGTATAAAATAAATAAACAGTGATTTATTTTATCAGCCATCATTTTGTAAAACAATTGATGTAAAACAAACTGATGTGTATAATTTAGGTAAACGTGATGACGAGATATTAGCTGAATTCTAAACAATACAAAGTTCAAATCAATGCAGAACACGGAAGACCCAAAATTTGTAGGAATATGAAACCTTTTGCAAGTTCGTATTAGTTATGAACAGTTATATAATAGCAAACATTGAAATAAAATATATAAATCAGTGAAAAATTATTTAAAGACCAACTTTACTAAGTATTCAATTTTATTAAGTATTCAATTAATGATTTTTTTATTCCAGAAACCTTTATCTCCAGAATTTAATAGATTTCCCAGAAAAACTATATATTTTGTTTAAATTGAAAAGAATTGGAATATATTAAAAATTGATTTACTAGATTTTGAGTACCCAAAAACGAAAAGTTTAAAAACTTGTAATTCAGGTCACGTATCCTATGAATTACGCGTCTAAAAATATGATGATTAGAAAATTTAAGTTTTCGTTTATGTAAACTTGCATGCCAATAGTAATATCGTGTACATTCATAACACGCGTAAATATACTAATTTTTGTTGTTTTCCCAATTGAGAATGTTAGATATGTTTCAAGTACGCGATCGCTATAATCGCCCGTTTATTGTTGCTTTTTTGCCATTGAACAGTTCCAGCTGTTAACGACGTCGTCCCTGCGTCCCTATTTATCATTCGTATGTCCCGCTTTTTTAACCTTTAACCCCTCGACGGTTCAACGTCGAGAGTGACCAAGAAGATTTCGGTGTTCCGATTGCGGCGTTATTTATCGAGACGCGGCCATTGAATACTTGAGTTTTGTGTAATATCGAAAATCACAAACGCATCGTTTCCAAAATATTCTAATTGCTCCAGTTAAAAAATGTCTCCTTGTCCAAGAGTGTTTGTTTTAGTATTCAACGACAGTTCGACGCTCTGTTAAACGATGAGATCATATTGAAAAATAATATGTATTACGTTTGAACAGGAAAGTTTAAACAAATTCTTCGTTCGCAATGCACAATGAAAAATATGGAGAAATATATCATTCTAGTTTTGTAATAATACAGTATCATACTTCAACTTCGCGCTGGGGGCCGATGAATCATGCATCGCTTCGATAAATTTTCCTCCACTCGGGCATCTCATAAATAAACGATTGTATTGTACGAACTTGCTAATATAAAACTTCACAGTATTCTTAGACCGTTTATCGCTTGTTTTGACTTGTTTTTAAATTCGTATTTCGTTCGGGATCTAATCGTTGCAATTACATGGCTCTCCGTACGACCAGCATTCAATTTACTGGCATAGAAATTTTTCCGACGCGAAGACCAACGTTATCGAGTGAAATTATTTTCCAATATTTCGATTCCACGTCGAAAGCCATTTGTAGCGAGCGTATAAAACCATTTTAAAAGCATCCCGCGTTCGTTTTTCTATTATTAATCGTTATGCCCCCGCGAAAACCACAAATCCCGGGGAATAAAAAATATTGAAACGAATCGGCACGATCGTAGCAATTATTTCGTCCGTCGATGATTTACAATATTTTTCGATTAATCGTTTCAAAAACAAATATGAAACACTATTTTGCATTTGCAAAAGCAACACAATGAAAATGAAGGAGACCATCGTCGTTTGAACAAAATATTCACACGGAAACATACATTTTCGTTTATTCGCGAAACAGAAAATAACCGTGGAAATTTCAATATTTACCTTTTCATACATACTTTGTTTTTTAATTTATAAAACTCAAATAAAATCATTACAGAACGTTGCAGTTTTAATTCCCTGTACAGAGTAGACTTTTTAACGTGAATTTACAATTTTTCATGGCGAAATATGAGGGAGAAAAAATATTATAATTTTTTCAAAGGTTTTGCATCGAAAAACGAACAATTTTGCAGCTGAAATTTATGGATAAAGAATATTTCTTATATTTTATTTGTATTGCTTATTAGGTCGTTTCAATTTACTGAAAATAATAAATACTTAAATAGGTAATTATGCAATCTATTTTTCTGGAATCATCAATTTTACGTTTATTGGAAAATGAAATTTTCAGAGATATCTTATTACGTAGACTCTGATTAACTGATTTATTGTGATTTTTTTCTAAGATGAATATTCAAGCGAATTGCGTAGAATCTTTGTAATATTCATCTCGGATGAATTAAAACACGCTACATTTACGTGCGAAGAATTCGCGAATGAATGATTCATACACGCAACACTGACGTTACACAATAAGAAGACCGTCTGCCATTAAGGTGTTAATAATCCATTTAGTTTTCCGTTGCGTAACGCTTGTCGATTTTTCTTTTTCGTCCACGTGGCGTGCTTCTTTTCGTGGAACGTTTAAAAATATTTCATTAAAATAATTCCTTCCTTTCGAATATTCCATTAACGAACGAGTATAATAAAACGATGAATTTATTAACATCTTTACGAGTTTAAAATTTTTTGCACAGTGTGTTCGGAATAGAATTTTTACCGGGATTCAATGACTCGACCGGAACAGTAATTTTTCACACGTTCGAACGAACAAAGTCGGTGAGCACACACAAGAGAACTTATCACACGTACGGAAGGAAAAATAATTGGTATAACGAGGTCTATACACTTATGACGCATTTTCTTCGTGAACGCGTTGATGCACCTGCAAACTTAGCTTTTAAATCGAGCCACGTTTTACTTCAGATCAATGTCCGCCATTTTAGAGAAGTTCATATCACGCGTTCAAACAGTGAAAATGAAACTTTTAAAAATTAAGAGTAAATTGTTTTGTTTACATACAGAATTCATATTCCACATACTCGAAACTATCGATTTACGGGGGGGAAAAGAGTCGAAACTATCGATTTACGGGGGGGAAAAGAGTGATTTTTCCTTTAAAAAATTGAGCAAAACGAAAACGACGAACACGACAAATTGAAGCGAAGTTCGAGGACCGTTGGAGAAACGTTTAACAGAGCTAACGCGTCCGGCATAAAACGGTTAACAAATTATGTACAAGGCCTGGCCAGTGGCTCGATGCACAATAGTCTGAACGGACTATTCATGGCTCGTAATTGATCGTTTGTCGTGCGAGTTACGCTTCATTTCTTGGACTCTAGCGTTATCTTAGAGCGGCAGCCTTCGTTTGTCACCGGGCACTATTTGGCGCGCGATACTCGTGATACTGCAGCTCGGGAGTATGCGAGCATAGCGCAGATAATTTTCACGGAAAAGTGCCAGCGCTAGACGAACAGATCGTGCAACAGCGGTCTGTTATAGCGGCGGGCAAAAAGTTTCACGCGACTTAACTTTATCTTTTCGATAGATAACAGCGAGTGAGTCGTAGGTCTTGGGATCGCGTGTACGCTTGGACTCTATGATCCAGCAACTTTCGAAACGTAAACAGTACTTGGAATTACGCTCGAACACGATGGCGCCTCAATAAGTTTCATTAATATAATGTAGGAAATTTGTAATAACAAGATTCACGTGGAAAAACATCGATAAAGCTAGCTGTCTACGCCCAGAACATAGCGATTGTTGTATCATGTAAGGAGACAATATTATTGGAAAATTTGTGTTTCAAAGAAGTCAGGAAATGAAAATTAATTGCTTGACGTTTTGTCGAAAAGTTAACTTTCCTATTGACGTGCAAAATAGTGAAATTTTTTCTTAAAACTTACTGTATACGCGTCTTTTCATCACTCACTGTATCTACTTACGGATGTATGTATTTTCAAGCTCGATTATCTGGAAAACGAAGCATTCTACGAGACAAATTTTAAAGTATTACGAGTAAAGGAACAACCTGAGCACACCGACTTAATATTTTCCATTTCCTTATCAGTTTCATGGTTAGTTTGGAACAGCGATTCCCAGTGCTTTCCACCGGAATTATCAGACTAGAATAATTGCAAGTTGAACGACTTCGACAGCGAACGGCTCTATTATTAACGCGACAGTCGAACGTTGTTAATTGATCGAACGTTTCATTGTTACAGCCGCGATTGTTTGTAACGATAGAACGGGCCACCCTTCGATAATGCTCGTGGATGCAGTTCGCGGTCGTTAATGCGAGCATTCCGATTCGTAGAATACGGGAAGGCGATCGAATTAGTATCGAACGGAATCGGTGAAAATAGAACAAACTCGGGAGACGGTTATACCATTTCTTGAACCAGTTTGAACATCAGAATTAACGGAAAAGGCTCGTAAATATAATTAAAAATAAAAGCAATAATTGTCATTTACGGTGGAAATCCAAAATTATTGGTACACTCTTTTGTTATTTAAACAAATTCTATCGTTTTTATAGTAATGTACGTATTTAGTAATAATTTTGCAATTTAAAATTTCTCTTGCTATACAAGATGTTCCCTGTAAAATAAAAAATTAATGAGAGATTCTAGAGGTCAAAATAAAACGAAAATCAAGAATACCAATTTGTTGATTGAAGCTTCCTTAAAAAGTTATTAACAAAATTATTGTTAACAATTTGTCTACCTACACGAATTTCTTTCTCGAAAATGCGTAGGATTTCGAGGTTATGGCTATTCACCAAAAATGATTGAAATTATCCCTCGCAACCAAAAATAATTTTTTTAGAACGATTCGAAATATTTTAATTTTGTCGACAAATTTCTACACCTTCCTGAATTTCTTTCTCGAAAATGCGTAGGATTTCGAGGTTATGGCTATTCACCAAAAATGATCGAAATTATCCCCCACAACCAAAAATAATTTTTTTAGAACGATTCGAAATATTTTAATTTTGTCGACAAATTTCTACACCTTCCTGAATTTTTTTCTCGAAAGTGCGAAGGATTTCGGTGTTATGTGTATTCACCAAAAATTATTATAATTGACCCCCGGAACCGCAAATAATTTTTTTAGAACAATTCAAAATTTGTTTTTTCGCCAGAAAATGTAGGCACCTGTCGATTATTCTTAAAAAGTCGTTTTTGATTTTTAATAAATGTGTTTGACGCTGTACGGAAAAGTTTTCTAATACTATTTTGTACGTATCCATGGGCTCTATTTTAGAAAAAAATTTCAATAAGATTTATTCATTATTATAGGAGTTATGGCTCTTTAAAAATTGGACCATTTTTATAAAGTTTTTGTCAGTTTTTGAGGTGAAGGAGCAACTTTTCGAATATTTTTGGAATTCCCACATATTCTTCATTAAAATACGCGTTGTTTGCATTTTGAAACATTAAAATCGTCCAAACCGTTCAGAAGTTATGACGTTTTAAAGAAACGCATGAAATTTTAGAGTGACATTTCTGGCCTGAAATTATATTTTCGGAAAAGAATTTTTTTCTCGAAACTGCGTAGGATTTCAGGGGTATGCCTATTCACCAAAAATGATTGTAATGTACCCCCGCGGCCAAAAATATTTTTTCCAGAACGATTTGAAATTTTTTTTTCGCCAAAAATTTTCCAGTCGGTATGGAACTTCAAACGTTAATAACTTTTTAACGAAGCCTCAATCTACAAATTGGTATTCTTGATTTTCGTCTTATTTTGGCCTCTAGAATCTCCCATTAAAATTTTTCCCTGATATGGCCGAACATCCTGTATAGTCCTACCCCGATAGACAACTGTTTTTATCCTTCGTTTTAAAAATTAGTTTTTAAATCTATCCACGAATGCAATTACAATTATATATCGATGTCAATTATGTTTTCGTTGAAACCACTCGCAGAAATTTCTAAGCGGGATTGGAAAATGAACGAAGGGGGATGGCTTCCGGTACGTTGGGGGTTTATCTCGATATTCTCGATAAATATGGAGGATCACGCGAGAGAAGCACGACGATCGAGAGCAAGGGTTCACGTTGAAGCAAACGCATTATTTACGCATACGCGTGTCCGTTCCACTCCGCTCGACAATTTCAATTTTCAACTTACGACTGTTGGTTCGAGGTCCGCGCGGCATTGATTTTATTGGTCTAACAATAACCACAGTTGTCTGCCCGATAACGCGGCAGGCATGCGCGACGAAAGCCTCGAAACAAACAGCGCGGAGAAAGCAAGAAATTTTTCGAAACCCGCGTCTGCCGACGGAACATAATGAAACAGAGAAGTCTCGCGTAGACGAGCTCGAAAACCTGACGTCTGACGAGTAAAAAGACGAGCAAAAAGGGGGAAGGAGGGGTACGAGGTCACGGTGTGAACTATCGAGATAGAGAGCAAACAATAATAACACCAATGCGTCAAGAAAACGCTCTATTTTACGTAATGCGCTATAGTCCGTCAAAGATGAGGCCAGTACTATGTTTTAACCCTCTTGCATCATCGACGTGTTGCGTAAACTCCCCGTAGGGGGTTGAAATTTACGTAGAAAGTGATTTACCAATTTTTTAAGCAGCTGAATTTAGATTATACGCGGAGACATTTTTTATTCTTCACTTGGAATCTTAATCAGTGGTTTGAGTAATTAAAAACAGTATAAATAATATTCTTTTGGTAAGAATAAAACATTCCCAAACTGGTCAAGGTAGACAAACAGTTTTCAGATAAAAGTCATTCCTTTAAACTGAACCTGTTATTTAGAAAATAATTTGCCAATTTTTTAAGCAGTTGAAAGTAAATGATAAATGAAGATATATTTTTTTAAATTTTTTATTTTTTATTTGGAATCTTAATCAATGGTTTGAGTAATTAAAAAGAATATAAATAATGCTCTTTTAGTAAGAATAAAACATTCCCAAACTGGTCAAGGTAGACAAACAGTTTTCAGATAAAAGTCACCCCTTTAAACTACATCTGTCATTTAGAAAATGTTTTTCCAATTTTGTAAACAACTGAATTTAGATTTTACATGAAAATATTTTTGTCTAGTTTGTATTATTACGACAAGGGTGTGTTTTTTTATTTTTGTACAACGTAAATGAATTGAACAGAATAAAAACGAATCACAATCCATTTCCGTGTCCCATAGGTGTAATTGCATTCGGCTGCAGAGGAACTCGAGCCGAAAAAGCACAAGGTTCGCGATGTTTGTAAACGTAAAACGGCAAATAGACCGAGTTTCCATTCGGCCACTGTAACGGACACGGCGTTGGAATAACAAAATGACCCGGTCGTGTGACTTCGCGAGCGATCGTTCGCAGAAAATCCCCGAAATCGAAGTTCTATTTCGGAAAAATAACGCGTCATGGCGCGGAATCGCCGTCAGTGGCAGTTGTTTGCTTCAAATATTTACAGTTGCATAAAAAATATTCGGGTTCTTTTCTCGCTCGTAACAGTTCTGTTTCGATAAAAACGATGTTTACTAAATTTGATACACAAGACGTGTAAACGAAAGTAATAAAGGAACGATTTGTAATGGTCGATAGACGCTGTAGTGAAACTGTTGATACAGTAATCTCCAGATAAGTGAAACGAAGTTTATGTTTCTTTATTGAGAACGTAATTATCGCACGTGGGTCGAATTTCGTATTGTAAATTACGATTTTTGTGAACATTATTAATATTGATGGACTAGTAATGTTTTTCTAGTGGAAATGAATCCAAACACGCCCACATTTGAGCTATTTTCAATTATGAAAATTTTTTTAGAAATTCGAATTACAGGTTATTGATAGTAGTTGGAACGATGTCGTATTTGGACTCATTTTTATTGAGAAAACCTTGCCAATCTGCTGATAGGTGTAATTAACAATATTTCTGGAATAAATTGACTCATTAGATATTTGGTGATTATTATAAAAAGCATAAACAGAGAAAAAATTCCATTACTTTTAATCAGTCAATAACATAAGTCATTTCACTGTTTTCAAATACTTCGAATAAAAATGTATCATTTTAGTAAATTAAGTACTCAAATAAACCATGCCTTACATTTTCGAAACTGTAGCCAAATAAAATTCTTTTCACTCTTCCCAACTCAACGTACGTAAATGAATGTGAAAAAAAGCTTGATAATAAAGAATACAAATTGCTGTTTAAATTTGTGAAAGTGTCCTGAAAGTTTCATCGAAATGGGGAACCAGAAAAAAAGCTATAGGACGCCAGGCCATGAAAATCGGGAGATTCTGAATTGTAAATATTAATTTTTTTTTTTAAATCTTTTACTTCCTGGATCGATCTGATACCCCACGAAATCGATGGCGCGTTTACTCGCGACACTTTGAACGTAGATTGTACGGTGAAAAAATAAGGCTTCCTGTGATAATTCCACGCTGATATCGCGCGTTCCCGGAACAGTAGGATTTCATAGGAACGAGTACAACGAAGAGTGCCGTCACTGTCGTTTCATTCATTTCTGTGGATTTCCTGTTCGAGGATCCAATAAAGTCGTAAAGCGCCGTTTGTTCCACATAACTTCAGAGACTTGGTTATCCATTTACAAAGGGGCTTCCTCGTATTCAATGAATCTGTTATACACAAGGGTTGCGAAATTGCATTAACCTCGTCGCTTCTTCCGTTTTTAATTGGCACGATACGGTTTTACGCGACCTGTTTCGTATCGGTTTATTGGTTTCTGCGTATTCCTTGCTCGGCTCTCGATTCCACTTTCATAATCTTCCCTCGTTACCGGCCAGATCCTTGTCGCGAGGTTATATTAACGACCCCCGGAATCTGCGAGGCAAATTACGGGGGAAAACTTTTCGAAAAATTATACCGTACACGGAAACTCCATGGACAACAAAGCACAGTCGTTGTCTTATTCGAAATATACTCAACTATTCACTATTCAACAGTGGACGAATATTCTTTATCCCCTTGACCTACGATTTAATTTCAAATAATTCTTCAAACCTGTACTATTTAATTTTGTTTATGTTCGTACAAGAATAGATTTTTGGGAAAGAATTTCTTTCTCTCTTTCTCTTACGCGATAAGAGTCCACTTTCAGTCTGGTGTTCGATATAAGTCCAACGTTAGACTTTGCCTCCATTTTATTTATATTTCTCCTTAGTACTGTGTTGCTTCACATTCTCTTGCACCACAATAATTTTTCAAACGTGTACTATTTAATTTTGTTGAAATTTGTTTATACAAGGAATGTAAAAATATCTTGATTTTAATAGATAAGACTTGATGACAAGTAGTCTCATGATTGTGAAAGATATCATCAAGAACTTGTAACGAATCAGACTCGTCATTGTACGACAAGGGGTTAAGAACACTGTTATGAATAAAAAGAATTTTGATAATAACATTAAAGAAATAACGAAAAACAAAAAACCCAATGTACAGAATTTAAACAAAAACCCAGTGTTCAAAAATCTGAATTCGTATTCTTAGTTCCCTTTTTTTTTATTTCTCGTCTACTTTCGACGAACTTTGCTATACAAGCAAGCCTGTAGCTTGGTCCATTTTGTAGCTGTGGACTCACGAAAAACCCGCACCTATCGCGTCCAGTATAGTGTGTTGGGCAAACAGTAGCGCCGCGTTAATTGACCGCGACTCGAGATCAAGTATCGAGGGAGGCGCGGTTCCAGGGCCTGCCAAACGCTTTCTTTGCCCGTTGACCGGGTAAAATATTCGAAAATGAAATTATTCGAATAGCCCGAGCCTCGCTTAGTATCGCAACGAGCCTGCGTGGAATGCTTCCGTCGACAAAGCAGGTTGGCTCTCGTTCTGCCAGCCTCCGCCGTCCTCGTCCTCGTCCTCTTTCTCTTTCTCTTCGCGTCTTTCCGGCATCTCGCTTGCCGCGTATAAATAGCACGATCCAAAATTACCAACAGTCCGGCGAGCAGCACCGCAGAAGACGACGTCATCGAAGAAAAGTCCCTCCGCTGAATGCGTCGACCATAGCCGGGAGGAACGCGTGGGGGTTGCTTGAAGTTTTGCACGCTTATGCACCGAGACCAACGCGATCGACGACCATAAACAGCGGGACAAAAAATAACACGCTTCTAAATCTATCTAATCTTTGCTGTAAGGTTTCAATTTCTCCTATATAGGATACTCCTTTGAAAAACTTTTCATCCAAATATCTTGAAATGCAATTTTCAGAGAAAACAAAATTCTCCTCAGGGGTGAAATACCACAGACCTTTGTTGTTGTTTTTTTAAATAAAAATTTGTGTCTCGATTTACAAATTTTTGTTGTACTGGGTTAGGTTTGTTTATTAGACTTCTAAATCTATCTAATCTTTGCTAAGAGATTTCAATTTCTCCTATACAGGTTTCTTCTTTGAAAACTTTTCATCCAAGTATCTTGAAATGCAATTTACAGAGAAAACAAAACTCTCCTCAGGGGTGAAATATCACAGACCTTTGTTGTTTTTTTTTTAAATAACAATGTGTGTTCCTATTTACAAATTTTTGTTGTGCTGGGTTAGGTTTGTCTATTAGACTTCGAAATCAGTCTAATCTTTGTTAGAAGATTTTAGTTTCTCCTATAAAGAATACTCCTTTGAAAACTTTTCATTCAAATGTCTTGAAATGCAATTTTCAGAGAAAACAAAACTCTCCCCAGGGGTGAAATACCACAGACCTTTGTTGTTTTTTTTTTTAAATAACAATGTGTGTTTCTATTTACAAATTTTTGTTCTACTTGGAAGAAAAAGATAACATTTTTTTATTAAACTCCTTTAATAAAATAAGAAACTGCATCGACTGAAGTACACAAAGAATTTTCTTTAGAATTTTTTTAATAAAATTACTTTTAATATTGGTAAAATTTTGAATACTTGGAATGAAATTTTTCAGTGATTTAACACATCAACGTTATAAAATTGCTATTATATTATAGCACTTATTCAAAGTTTCAACTATCACTGCCCTAATAATAAATTATAATATTAAAAGTATAAAAATTGATGGAAATCGCAGATTTGAAGAAAAGTACTTCATTGACGAACCATTTTTTAATTACAATATTCTTCGTGGCAATAAGTATAACAGACTCGCTTAGCGTCAGAACGCTTTCCGCGTTCGTTATATAGATTTTGAAATTAACATAACGTCGACAGTAATACGTGTCGCAAAATATTAACGACAGCGAACAGGAGCATTTCTAAGAATAAATGTTTCAACGTCGACAATGATCACCGTGTAATGTAACGATACGTCATTTTCCGGTATCAGACGTCATCTTATCAACATGAGAAACGAACGCGTTAAAATTACATTATGAAGCAACGTTTTCGCATATTGCAGAATTGATCATTGATTATTATTGAAAGCAAACAACTATAATTCTAAGAAACGACACACACACCGCGTCTGCTACGCAATGACGCGTAAATTCAAAGGAACGTCGTAAAAAAAATGTGCTGGGTGGTGTCGAGTAAATAATTTTTCGTGTAAAATTCATGCATAAACAACACGTGTGTACCTTTTTCCATTCCCCGTTCAATGACAATTCTACATTCGAGTTTCCTCGATGTTAGTAAACAATTCCAAGAAGACTGAACCATAATTATTCTATGAATAGGATTTCTCATAATTCGTGAAAAGCAGAATGTTTAAAAATATGATTTCCAAGGTTGAATTTGACATGACTCAAATGTCGATTTTCAACTTTTTGAAGAACGATGATTTCGAGGTTGGCTTATTAAAAGACGCGTAACGGCAATAGAAATGAATGGACGTTGGAGAAATTAATTTTAGTCGACAGACTGAGCGTTGATTATGTCTGAGAATTTTCTCGATAACGAAGGTTTTTTTTCTCGCGTTTGGCTACGAGCCTTGATCGCTTACGAATGGAAATCCGAAAGAAGGAAAGTTCTGTTCGCGCGCAAACCGACGACCGAGTGATCTGAACTGTTGAACTTGCCTCCTTCCGCTTTCGTAATGTAATTCTCGCATAAAACCGTAAGAATGACCTTCCAGGCCTTGAATATTAAGCGATCTGATAAATGCGCATTAAACGTGCACGTCTAGGCTGTCGTTCGATCCGACTAATCGGAACTGATAGTTGTTTCAGCGCGAGCGTCGCGTTTTATAGTTTCCTCTACGCTACGCGACAAAATAATAGGACGACGAAATTTTCCTGTTTCACCAAACTACGTAGAAAGATACCCTTGACTGTGATAAGTCGTTAATAACCTCGATATCGGTGCGGCTCTAAACTCGAACAAAACGAACAGAATACGTAAAAAGGCTTTGTCCACGCGTCAATTTAACAGGTAAACTTCGAAATGAGCCGAAAAAGAGTTATTAATCGTTAATAGAACGTAATTCGAAAGGTACTTCGAAGCTCCTATGTTACTGTTATCCTTTCATTTTATCGAATCTGTTTTTCGTATAAGTAGAAATAATTACTGAAAAGCTGCGTGTACAGGGTGTTCCACCCCTGGGAAAAATTTTTGGGAAATTCTAGAGGCCAAAATAAGACGAAAATCAAGAATACCAATTTGTTGATGGAGGCTTCGTTAAAAAGTTATCAACGTTTAAAGTTCCGACCATACTAAATTTTTTTCTCGAAAATGCGCAAGATTTCGGGGGTATGTCTATTCACCAAAAATGATTGTAATTGACCCCCGCAACCGAAAATAATTTTTCCAAAACGATTTGAAATTTTTTTTTCCCGTCAAAAAATGTCACACCTTCTCGAATTTTTTTCTCGAAAATGCGCAAGATTTCGGGGGTATGTCTATTCACCAAAAATGATTGTAATTGACCCCAGAAACCGAAAATAATTTTTCCAGAACGATTTGAAATTTTTGAGTTTAATGGTTAATATCTTTTTATCGCAGCCTCCATCAACAAATTGGTATTCTTGATTTTCGTCTTATTTTGGCCTCTAGAATTCCCCATTAAAATTTTTTCCAGGGTTGGCCGAACACCCTGTATAATAGTTTCTTCGTACATTACTAAAAGAGGAACATTATTTACACTTATATACAGGGTATCCTAGTGTCGATGGTTAAATCTAAAATAGGGGATGATTCTACATGAAAAAACAAATCGAGAACAAAGTATAAAATTTGTTCGTTCGAAGCTTCGTTTTCGAGATACACAATTGAATTTGAATAAGAGTCTGGTCATGTCTGCCCACTACCCACTGTTTCTACTTACTACACTGCTAATATTATTTAATTTGTAAGATTGCAAATAATAGGGACGAATTACTGACTGATGCTGACTGATGACATTTGTCATGTAATTATAACATTTCCGTTTCATCAAAACAAAAAAATGTCAGCTTAAAAAAGCTATACGTACTTCTAAAACAGTAAAAGCTACAAAAAAGTGCCATTGAGCAAAATTAAATGGTCATAATTATATTAACTTTCATGCATAGATGGAATTCTATAATTTGGATTGCACTGCTCAACCTAATCGTTCAAGAGTCATAACACATTAAAGTTTACTGAATTATTTCAATGTACCACTGTTCATTTTTGAACATACTGTTACACATTAGAATATTTGTAAACAAGAGTCTACGTCTAATATCAATCAATTTAAGATTAATCAATTTCCTTGTTGATAACTCTGTACCATATACGAGTAATGAAAGAGCAGATATATTTATTTTGTTTATTAAATGTAATTAGAATGGATGTGGTCGTGCAAAATTGCATACAGGAACGTATCCTCATCGAAAACAAGTTTCATACATCTACAAATGAATTCTACAAACATAAACACTAACAAACAGCCGTGTAACAACGTATATAATTTATTTTTCTTTGATTTTCCATAAAACGTACAAAACACTTTTATCTTTCTTTTAAAAATATGTCCTTTTAATATCAATGGTATGTTAAAGCAAGACAAGGTTACCATTTATATTTATAGTAATAATTGCTTAAGCTAATAGTTCCTTAGAACCAAAAAATTTTTCAGCCAACTTTTCCACCGCTTTTACGAAAGCAATTCTCATCCAACTCGAATTTCTGAATCGACGAAACAAATTTGTCGGTTTAAGATCAAACAAAAGGCGCTTGGATATTTCCCACACGCAACGGGTGCAGTTAAATAATCGAATGAATATTCTTATCGTAGCTCGAGCTTGCTTATAACATTATGTAGGTACTTGTTTACTCGATCGTTATATCTGCGACATATTTTAATGAGATCGTTATGAAGAAATCGCGAATTGTACTCGTTTCTTGCGCGTACTTTTTTAAAACTATAGTTTATGTAGGTATGTTTTGCCTATTATTAACATCATATATTTAATTATTTCGTTACGTAACATATCCTGTTAAAACGCTTGCTTATTTTCACATGGAAGATTTTATATCTTCGACGTCGAGTAAGAAACTGTTAAATCCCGATTGTAAAAAGCGCTCCATTGCGCGTCGCGTGAAAAAAGCACGAAGATAAAACGATTGCTTCACTCGATGAGACATTACGCACGAAACAAGACGATACGTTCACTTGGAATCTTTTCGACAGTAAACTTTTTACGGGTACGGTAATCTTCCTATAACGCGAGTCATTTGAATGAATTCTCGCGCGAGTAACCTTTTGTTCCAACAATTTCTTGTTAAGATAAATCCTTATACACATAAAAATTTATTCGTCTAGACAAATGAACTGTTATTCCCGATTTCTATCCGTTATCCGAATAAAATTTTCCCTCCGCTATGGCGTCACGAACAGCGATCGATAAAACGTGTGTATGTTTTGTTTGCAGAGACTCATACTGTGGCGATGACAGACCCACAGTTGTCGAACAATAACAATAATAACAACAACAACAACAACGATGGCGAGCCAAAGTACCTGCACAAAAAGTTCAAGAAGATGGCGACGACGGAGGTTGCGCCAAAGCTGGAGCCAAAGAAGGACACCGCGGCCAACAACGGTTCTCCAGAGGCACCCAAGAAGAAGGATTCGGCCAAAGACTCCAGAGAGTCGCTCAAAGATCCGATCAAGGTCGAGGCCTCTCCGGAACCGGGGGATGGAGAGCCGACGGAGTCCAGGAAAAGCGGCTACGTGTGTCCTTATTGCAGGCTATCGTGCGCCAAGCCGAGCGTCCTGCAGAAACACATACGAGCCCACACGAACGAAAGACCGTATCCCTGCGTGCCTTGCGGTTTCGCGTTCAAGACGAAGTCGAATCTCTACAAACACTGCAGGTCCCGTGCTCACGCCCTGAAGATGGAGGGTGGCGATGCCAGCAAGGTACATATTCGCTGAATTTTTTAAAATCGAAACGAGAATCTCCTCGCAAGGAGAGATCACCAAACTGATACTCTAAACAGTGATAGATTTCGACATCCCCATTACAGTAATAAAGGGTTAGAAACACGACGTAGTTTACTTTTGGTTTGCATTCTGTTTGAAAAGTCCTTTAAAATTAGTCTTCATCGTCCCTTGTAGATCGAATAACTATAGTCGAAGCTATAATTTTATGTATTTTAGAACGTTAGTTTGGTCCAAGACGGATTGTCAAACGCAATCAATTTTCTTGATATTAAAAAAGACGGGTTTGTACCTCCGATAAGACTCGATTGGGCGAATGTTCGCAGGTATCGGAGGACTCGGACATAAGCCTATCCGACAGCGCGAGCAACGGAACCGGGACGCCGCCGCCCCCGCCATCATCGACGCCGACGTCGACCATGTCCAGCATAAAAACGATCAGGACCGGGAAAATCTACAAGCCAAAATTCCACACGGCGCTCCAGTGCGTCAACAACGACACCGAAACGTCTTCCCTTTCATCCGTTTCTTCCAATAACAGTTCTTCCTCGACCGCAGCCGCCGGTTCCAAGCCCAATCCAGAGCAAGTACAAGAGCACATCGACAAGATCATCACCGATAACCAGGCGATCGTCGATGCGGTGGACCCGCGTCTGCACAAGCTGATGCAAAGGCAACAGAGTCTCGTCGAGACGAAACAGTGCGATCAACCGTTGAATCTCTCTTCCTTCGAGGAGTCCGCCTCGCGGAAACGATGCTACAGCGAGAGCTTCGTCCGCGAGAGCAAGGACTGCCCGAACAGCTCGGACGGTTCGTTGATCAAGGATCTCCTACTGAACAATCCGAACACGTGCCAAGAGGGGGAGAACGAGAATTACCGGTGTTCGTCTTGCGGCATGCACTATTTGAGCATCGAGGACCTCGAGGCTCACCGAAGATACTCTTGCAAGGGCACCGCGAGTCCCCATAGAGAGTGCCAACTGGACATGGAGAGGAGAGAGTCCGATTTCGAATCGAAGTCTTCCGATTATTACAATACGCTGCAACCCTTGCCCTCCCCGGGGCCGCTGTTGGGTAACACGAGGCTCGTGGACGCGTACGCGCCGCCCGCGAAGAAGCAACGCTCGGAGTCCGTGCCCACGACGCTGCGATCGCTCGAGGAGTTGAGCAAATACCCGCGACCGAATTCGCTACAGATGTTCGGCGGTGAGGTGAGGATCCTGGACAACACCGGCGAGACGAAGACGATGAGGATCGAGCCGCGACAGACGAACTCGCCCACCAGCGAGCAGCACATCGTGAGCAGCAAGTGCGTCACCTCGGAGACCGCGTCGATCGTGGTTAGATCGGGTCTCCATTCGGGGGGTACGATGGTGCACAAGCCACCGGGCACGCCAGCTAGCACACCCAGTTCCTCCATATCTTTGCCCAACACGCCGCAGATGTTGGCGCCGATCATGCCGAACATATCAACTCCGAACATAGCCCCCAGCATGTCGTGCTACAATTACCTGGAAACCCACCTGAACCCCCTGACCAGCATCACTGCCTACAATCCGTTGACGTTGCCCCAGCCGGGCATCACGAATATCCTGCACGGCGGCAAAGTAATACCGTACGTGCCCGGCATGCCCGGGCCCCACACCCTCGCGCCAGCCATAGACATATCTTCGAGCATAGCGACGAGCAACGCCGGTTACAAAGTGATACCAGGCTTGCCCGGCCTCCACATGATCCCCCAGCCCCTGGACCTCGCCAGTCCGGTGAAGATACAAACACCAAGCGTACCTGGTATTCCGGGACCGATGTCCAGTGGACACGCCACAATGATGGGCCAGCCACTGGACCTCGCCAGCCCGGCCAAGGACTCGAAGCTCGGCTTCAAGACGCCCAACAGCGACGCCTCGAAGCCCGGGTTCACCAGTCCGAAAGTTCCTAGCGTTAAGATTGAGACTTCCACGGACAAGTACCGCAGGGTGCCGCTCGCGGGGGAGATCGCCAAAGTGGAGCTTGACCGTCATATCAAGAATAGCGTGACCATGAAGTACAAGGCTATGGAGAGTCCGCGGGAGAGGCGGGAGTTCACGTACGACAGGAGCCCCAAAGCGGAGAAGTCGTTCGGGTACGCGAACGGCGTCGATCCGGGCAACTCCTACAGCAAGCTGAGATACTCGCCGAAGGAGTCGTCGTCCGAAAGCAGGAAGAGGCTGTCGACGTGGAACGTCAGCGAGCTGGAGTCCGGCAAGACGCCCGTTGTTGACCCGTTGGGGTACAACGCGGGTAAATACGATTCGCCGCCGCCCGTGGAGAACGGTCGCGTGAAGACGAGTTTCGTCGACAGCAGGGACAAGTCGATCGAGAGCTACGGCGCGGTGAACGGCGCGAAAATGAAGCCCGATACCGTGGCGCCGATGGTGCTCGGCAACTTGGACGGCTCGAAGACGGACGCGCCGAGCAAAGCTTCCGTAGATTTAATCGTTAAAGTAGACAAGCCCGAGGCGAGATCCCCGAAGAACGGCGACGCCACCAAAGAGGAGATGAACTCGAGCAAATTTCTAAGGCCCACGTCGTTGCCGCTGAAACCTGGCACCTTCACGCCGAAGAAGCATCACGGCATCACGCCCACGGCGAACACGCTGCCGCTGATCAGCCCGGAGACTCCGCGACCAAAGAAATCCTACGGGCAGCTTTACCTGAACGGACACGCCTACACATATCTAGGCCTCAAGTGCTCCACCAGAGTGTTTTACTGCACCCTGAACCGACCCCAGCCGATGTACGTCACCCAGCAGCACGGTTTGTCCATGTACTCGAACTGGAAGATATGCAAGGAAGCGCCGCCCGACGTCGACATGGCGCATTACGATTCGAGGCACAGGCCTCTAAATTACACCACCGCCTCCAAGAAACAGGAGGACGTTTTGACGCATTCCTCGCAGAGGCCCACCACGCCGACGAATACCGACAATGGATCGGACGGCGACATGCAGGAGAAAGCGAAGAGGGTCAAGATATTCGATGGCGGGTTCGAGAGCAACGAGGACTACACCTACGTTAGGGGCAGAGGTGAGGAAACTATATCTCCTTCTATGAATTCCATGTTTTAAACTGACTCGACGTTCGGTGTTTATTACAAAGGACTTCACCGAGTGCTAGGGGTACCAGCTTTGAAATGGTTTCAAGTTTTTAGGGCTACGGAGATTAGAACTCTTGAAGGTTTTTATAGATTCGAGAGTGAAGAACCACTGCTGTATTTTATAAATAGTTTTCTTTTAACCACGCCTTCGTTTTGCATAATTAAAGATGTAAATTTCTTTGTTATGTCAGGTCGGGGTCGATACGTTTGCGAGGAATGCGGCATTCGCTGTAAAAAGCCATCTATGTTAAAGAAACATATCAGAACGCACACAGACGTGAGACCGTACACGTGCAAGCACTGTGCTTTTAGGTAAGATTTTTAACATTCGAATTTAGTACACTTACACTACATAAATACCCTGGATAATTGAACTATACCTACATACGAAATGATAAACGAGGAATATAATCGCAAACGAGGTATACGAGTAGATCTTAAATCCAATGTATTTTTCGGCCCAATTTTCTGGGACTCCAGAGAAAAGAACACAAGACGAAGTGAGACAGAAAATGTTTCAATATGTTTTTACAGAATTTGTTGTGCGTGCAAAATGTGCGCGAATCCAAACTTGAAAACCCTCATTGTATCGAATTAATATTGTCCATCAAAATGATTGATCAGAAACGGCTGATATTCTATTATCTGTTTCCATTCATCGCGTCCCGCATTTCTAACTAATGTATTCGCTATTCGATCATTCTAATCAAATTATATCCGTACAGTTTCAAAACCAAAGGCAACCTGACGAAGCACATGAAATCGAAGGCTCATTACAAGAAGTGCGTCGAGCTGGGCGTCGTCCCCGTCCCGACGTCGGTCTGCGACGAGAACATCGACAAGGACGCCATCGCCCGACTGGCCGCGGGTGGAAACACCGAGGAATCCTCGGAGGAGGAGGACGAGAGCGACGGGGACGAGAGCGAGGAGTCAGGAAGCGAGGAACAGGAAGCTGCGCAGAGTCTGCTGAGCCTCTCTCAACGGAACACGAACCGATTCCCAGGGCTGCTTCCGTCCGGAAGACCCACGACCTATCCTTACACCCTGACGTTTCCAACGACCTCTACGTCGTCGACCGTGTCGGTGGCCGTAAGCAACTCGCCTCTGAGCAGCCAAGGCTGCGTCAGCACGCAGGCAACCACCCTCGTTCGAAACGAGTTGCCCTATCGGTATTATTTCCCCTCGAGCCGCAGCGCTCCGGAGGAATCGAGGACGACCGTGATTCAATCGTCCAAGAAGGAAACCGCCGACGTGGAAGTGGACGAGGTAGACGGGGATTCGCATAGCAGTTTGCCTCAACCCATGGATCTCACAACGAAGCCGGCTGTGCAACCCTTGCCGTCGCCAATCTTGCAAAGGGCCAAACCAGCCGACATTTTGACCCCCGTTTCCGAACCGGTGCTGCTCCAAACGATCGTCCAAACGATGGAAAGACTACCGATACAGGGAAGGGAATGGAAACCGGATGCAGAGGGCCATATGTTGCAGGCGTATCTGACCGAGAGGCACGTGATGGACAGCAAGATCAAGCAACAGTACCGGGTGGGGAACACGAAGATGGACAAGCTTCCGAAGGACAGGGACTTCTACTTG
Organism: Colletes gigas; assembly: GCF_013123115.1. Lineage (NCBI taxonomy): Eukaryota > Metazoa > Arthropoda > Insecta > Hymenoptera > Colletidae > Colletes > Colletes gigas. Next base: position 241,845 of record NW_025106678.1, read on the forward strand.
AGGCAGTTGTCACCCAACTCGAGGAACATGGAGCCGAACAACGTGTCCACGGTGACGTACACCGACCCTAGCAAGATGCAACAGACCGTGATGGACTCGAGGATCAAACACGTGTCGAAGCACACCACGGACGAGATCAAGATGGAGATCAGGGAGAAGATTTATCAGAACAACGTCGCGGTTGATCGACGGTCCTTCGACATCGAGTCGATCCACAGGGAGAAGGAACAAGGCCGGACGATCGTCGAGAGAGAGAATTACGAGCACGGGTTGATCAATCCCGTCGGTTCGAAGACCAGCGTGGAGTACGGTATGCCTAAGAGTAACAATTGCGCGGAGAGGTCCAGCTATTCCGTGGAGTCGCCTAACAGGAGCACGCCGCAGAGCGTGGACTGCCACTCGCCCAAGTCGTTCAACGCCGACGTCAATAATCGGCTGTTGTCGATACCGCAACTGAACAACGACATCGAGCGAAACTCGGTGTTCGGTTCGATGAAGGCGATGAACGAGTTGGAAAGGGCGCGGGAATGTCACGCGACGGGTCAGGAAATCAGGCAAACGGGTCACGAGATCAGGGTCGCGACGACGGATCACCGAATGCAGAGCCAGAGTCCGCGTAACTTGGACATGAGGCCGCCCAGCAGAGAGATGCGTACACCGAGCCAGGACTACAGAAGCCAGATGCAGGAATTGCGGCCGCCCGGCCAGGACTACAAACTCTGCCGGCAAGAATTGAGGCCCCCCAGTCGGGAGTTCAAGCCGCTGGTCCACGATATACGCTCTGGCCAAGAGATGGTGGCCATGAACAGCATGGAGATCAGACAGAGCAACGTGGACAACCGTCCGCCCAGCAGGGACATGATCCTGTTGTCGGAGTACAGGCACGCGCAGCCTCAGGAATCGAGGGTGAACTTCGAGATGATGCCGTTGGCCATGCACGAGGCCGCCAAGATGCAAGATGTCTCGAGGCCGCAGATCGTGGACATGAGAAACGTGGATCGCGTCGAAATGAAACATCCGGAGATGACGAAACAGAGTTTGGCCGAGAGCATCAAGCACACGGTGGCGCGGAAAATGGTCGTCGGAGGACCAGGTTTTAGATCACCCTCGCCTACAGCAGGGAATCTCAAACCGCAAGCAGAGTTCTTGCAGCCCTCCAGCGGACCTGCGCCCAACTATGTTAGGTGAGCTACGCACGAACAAGCTTTTGTAGATTGTTTTATACTACTATGATCGCTAGATGATAACAGTTAAATTATTTCTTTTCTACCGTGATTTTATGCGTACCTAAGAGGATGGAACTAATTATTATCGCAAGTTATTTTTAATATGATTTTACCTGGAGGAAAATAATTTTGAGTTGAAATTTTGAAACGCGTTTTTTGTCGGTTTTCTTATACGATTTTATATCTTCTAGCTATTTGACTTTCATTTTGCTCGTTAAATATTAAATGATAGCTATGATAAAAGGACGTTTCAAGCATGATCTATGATCTGCCATCGTTCTGAAAAACTTGCGTTCCTTTGCAACGCCGTGCTGCTTCTCTGAATACAAAAAACTATGCATATTCGCGTTTGATGTCGTCATCATAATTCTTGAACCATCTCCCACTCGAAAAATACGCAATTATTCGGAAAAGGTAATAATCAAACAGAACGAAGTCCAGATTGTACACTGAGTGAATTATAGTTTCAATAATAAAAATATAGTTTCGAATCAAAGTAAATGGAAACGCAGACAAATGGATATATTTTCTTAATACAAAGCTCGCTACTAATTCCACGATTATTCGTTAATTACAGCGCTAGTCGATACTTTTTCTTTTAAAATCGATTTCTTCGGTGTTCGACGAAGGGTGAGCTATCGAATTTTCCAGGGCAATGCAATTTTCGATTGTCAATAGTTTGAAACATTGTAATTCGAAAGTTTCGTCTTGTAACTTCTCGTGACTTCACGATGGCTCTATAGATTATAAATCCCTAACTCTTGAAGGGCTGCTTGAAAAGTTACGAAACGAAACGTCGAATATTATAACATTTCAGTTCATCGACCAATGAAAAACGAAATATTGCTGCGAAAAGTCTAGTAACGAACCTTTCTCGAACTATTTTTTAAAATAAGGATCTCTGTTGTTTCGTTCGAACGTCGACATAGTGTTGGTCGAAAGAACTGAATCTACCGAATATAGTTACAGTGTGACCGAAGATGGGAGAAGCGTCTGTGGGATTTGTAACAAGGTGTTCAACAAACCTAGTCAGTTACGGTTGCATATCAACATTCATTACTTCGAGAGACCATTTAGATGCGAAAGTTGCGCAGTTTCGTTCCGAACCAAGGGTCATCTGACAAAACACGAAAGATCTGTTTCTCATCACAATAAGGTAATTTAATTTTTTCATTCAATAAAATGTTTACCGAGTAATCGTTCAAATAAATGTTAATCGAACGTTTATATTACAGGTCAGTATGACTTCTACGTTCGGAGCAGCAACTACCAGCAATCCTAGACCATTCAAGTGCACCGACTGTAAAATAGCGTTCAGAATACACGGTCACTTGGCGAAACATCTTCGTAGCAAGATGCACATTATGAAATTAGAATGTTTAGGTAAATTACCGTTCGGGACGTATGCTGAAATGGAGAGGTCCGGCGTCAATTTGAACGACATTGATACTACCGACTGTGATAATAGTCTTACTAGTCTTCAGGTACGTAACCCGGTCGTTTAATTATTTTTTAACACAATTAAAATAGATTTTAATCTGCATCCAAGCTCAAAACGTTGTTTCTTTGAATAATCTCTTAGATTCTATTTATTATAACAGATTCGATCAGAATCCTTGTACCCGAAATAATAAAATTCGGCTTCGTGCCAAAAAATAAATTCTTTGTGACTAAGCTTAAGGGGTCATTCTGGTTTATCGGGCCGAAAAGTGAGGTAAATTCTATGAATTTTTTCTGATTTAAATACATTATATATTGAAATAAATACATGTAGTATTTATTGTACTATCTTTTGGCTTTATGAAAAATATTTTGTTATACATAAACAATTATTATTGTTAGTGTTCTATTAGCGTAAATATTTTATTGATATTAAATTACATTTACAACTAGCTTCATTGAGCTAACCAGCAAATTTGATGAACTAGAGACGTGGCATGCGCGCAGTAAACGCTCCGTAGCGTTGCCGCTTCCATTACATGTGATGTTCCTTCTTTACTTAACTCTGCAAATCGGTCGGTTTGTTCCTTTTTAGTCTTCTGTGTTGTGGTGCCTGATTTAGATCCTTGACATTGTCGTTGGGGTGATTTAATATTCGTTTCTTGTGTGCTGTCGCAAATTTGTCTATGTGTTGTTTGATATTATGTATGTTCAAATCATTATGAAGAGAGTCTGAGGTAATGTACCAAGGGGCGGCAGCAATAGTTCTCAGTGTTTTGTTCTGAAACCTTTGGATGATGTCTATGTTACTTCTCTTGGCACATCCCCAGAGTTGTATTCCATATGTCCAAATAAGAATGATAGCGACCTTATACAGGAGTAGTTTATTGTGTAGTGTAAGTTTCGATTTTCAACCAAGCACCCAATACATGGTTCTCATTTTGTGATTTAGTTGCATTTTTTTCTTTTTTATGTGGTCTTTCCATGTGAGTCTTTTATCCATGTGCAGACCAAGATATCTGACACAGTCCTTGATCTCGAGGTATTCGCTGTTCAGTTTGACTGCAGGGGACGTAATATGTCTGGTAGTAAATGTAATATGTGCTGATTTGTTTACGTTGATCTTAATTTTCCATTTTTTGGTCCATTCTGTAGTCTTATCAAGAACTCCCTGCAAGAATCGTGACGCCTCCGCAGGGTTTTCATGGGAAGATAAGAACGCAGTGTCGTCCGCGAATGTGGCCACGAGTACGTTTTCATCTGCAGGAAGATCTGCTGTATAGATTTGATATAATGTGGGACCTAGGACGCTACCTTGAGGAACACCCGCGAGTATAGGGTAGATTTTCGAGTATTTGTCGTTTTGATTGACCTGGAAGAACCTGTCATTTAAGTATGATTTTAGCAGAACATAGTAGTTATATGGAAGGTTTTGCCTAATTTTATATAACAAGCCCATGTGCCACACTATCAAAAGCTTGGTTAATGTCAATAAACGCAGCGGAGCATACCATGCGTTTCTCGAAACATTCTTCTATCACATTGACTATACGATGTACTTGTTCGATAGTAGAGTGTTGCTTCCGAAAACCGAATTGATGTTGTGGGATTATGCATTTCTCCGTTAATATTGGTGTTAGCCTGTTTAGCAGTAATCTTTCAAATCATTTTGACAAGATTGGTAACAGTGAGATAGGCCTGTAAGAGGTCACTTCTGTGGGTGGTTTGCCAGGCTTTTGAATCAGAATGATTGTCGCAAATTTCCATTGGATGGGAAAATACTGAACTCTCAGTATCGCATTATATATTTGCGTGATAGCTACTACACCTTTCTTTTTTGGTAATTCTTTTAACATTTTAGCGGTAATGAGATCATATCCAGGTGCTTTTCGGTCATTAAGTTTCTTTATTTCTTGTGCTATTTCTCCGGGAGAGAAATGTATGATGGGTTCGCAAGGTTGCGAGGGAGCATTAAGGAAGTTCGTGATGTCTCTGTAGTCGCTGTCGAGCGTTGGTATGTCATTCGGTGTGAAGATTGTAGATAAATGATTTGCAAAAGTATCGGCTTTTTCTTGATCGTTCCTGGCCCATCGGTTGTTTCCCATTTTTATAGGAGAGATGTGTTCAGTTGGCCTTTTCAATTTTTTTGTGATTTTCCACAAGGAGTAATTATCTTCCTGACGTGGAGACAAGCTTTGAAGGTAATCTTGGATGCGCTCATTTGTAATTTGGTGCAGCAGCTTTGTGAGTTCCCTGGTTAACTTATTTAGCGTTCTCTTATCATCAGGGTGTCTAGATAACTGCCATTTTTTCCTAGCTTTCCTCTTTTCTGCAATTTTAATTCTCACGGATAACGGATGGTTCATTGCGTGTTTATTTTCAGCTTTGGTTTCAGGCGTCGATTTATATGCTGCATCTTGCAGCGTCTTAGTTAGGAGTTCTACCGCCTGATCTAAGTTGTTTGCAGTTTTTAATGGGATATTTAGATCTATATTATTATTTATAAGTGTTCTGTAAAGAGACCAGTCTGTTTTCGAGTTTGTCCAATACGGCCGTTTTTCGTTGTCTACCAGTGTAGAGCTCAATGTGAGTATAATTGGCGAATGATCAGATGACAAGTCCAAGCTTGTATTTACCTCAACCTGGCTTAGCGAGATACCTTTGGCTATAAAAAAGTCAAGTAAGTCTGGTGTTTTCCTGGGGTCGGTTGGCCAGTAAGTCGGTTCACCGGTGCTGATGTGATTATACCCTTTTGATGTCATTGTTTTCTGGAGTTCTTTACCTTTTGGGTTGCTGAGTCTTGAACCCCATTGGGGGTGTTTTGCATTGTAGTCTCCACCTGAGATAAATCTCACACCTAGCGTGTTAAAGAATTGATCAAATTTTTCTTTGCTTATTGCATGTCTGGGTGGACAGTAGACTGCAGCAATGACGATTGTACTGTATGCATCTTTGATTTCGACACTAGTTGACTGTAGACAAGCTTCTTCGAATTTTGATGATTCAGAGTGCGATATCTTTTCGTTTATAATAATAGCAGTTCCTCCGTGAGCTGTTCCGTCTGGATGATTGGTGCTATATGTTTTGTACTTGTAAATATTGAAATAGCTTCTGTCAGTAAAATGAGTTTCAGAAATTAGGAGAATATCTATTTTATTTTGATTTAGAAATAATTCTATTTCCTGTTTGCGTTGCTGCAAACCGTTTGCATTCCATAAGGCTATTCTTATATTATCAGGCATTGTTATTTTCTGTTGATGAAGGCGGTAAGCAGATTTATAATCATGCTGTTTTGGTCCATTAATTGTTTGAAAAGAGACTCGAATTTCTGAAGGAGTTGATTTGACATTGTGTTAGTAGCATCATTATGGTCATGTTGGATAGTATTACCTTCTGTGGCTTGAGCGTAACTTATGTTTTCACATATACTATAATTTCTATTTACAATTGTATTTTTATCTGGCTTACCTCTTATTTCCTGTAATTCTCGATATACACTGCATCCTTTGTAATTTGCAGGATGCGGGCCGTCGCGCAATACACATTTTGCAGGAGTGTTTTTCTCCTTGGTGCAAGTATTTGTAGGATGATTTTCAGCACATTTCACGCAGTTAAATGGCTTGGTGCAATAACCCTTGGTATGCCCATATTTTTGACAGCGATGACACTGAGGTATCACGTTCTTTTTACGCGGTGGTACGACTTCTATTATAGTGTTAAGAAGGTGTTTTAATTTATAGATTTCTTTATTTTTCTCACCTGGTACTTGGTCTACAAAGAATAAAGGGAGTGATTCTTTCGTTTTCCAGCTACGTATATTAGTGACACTTCTGATTTCAAAACCTTTTTTTTCTAGTTCATCTTTAATATCCGTTGTTGGAATTGAGCTATGTAGATTTTTGATAACAACTCTGAAAGATCTTTCCTGACGCGGTTGATACGTGTGAAATGCTATGTTATTTCTTTTTAGGAAATGGACTAGTTTTCGGTAGGCGTCTGGTGTGTTGGTGTTTACTTTAACCGAGTCCGCAGACATTGATTTGCAGGAAAAATCTTCACTTATTAGGACAGTTTTAAAGCTTTCTAACATTAGTGGGAAGTTTGCTATATCGTTCATAAATATTGGAGGAGGTTTTTGTATTTTATTAGTGTTTTCATTGACATTCTCGGTAATTTCATCTTCTTGCATTGGTTCATTATTATTCAGCTCTGAAAATCTATTGAAGTTTTGTTTGCTGATATCCTGCAAGGCTTGTTTCTTTCTTGTGTAGTTATCTGATTGAACTGTATCTCCATTTCTTTTATTCCTCCGGGGTTTTACTTGTTGCCACGTGAGTTCTTGATCTGATATATTCGTATCGAAGTGTTGTCTAAATTCCTCCTGTTCCTGTAGTGGCGTATCTATGTGTATTACTCACCATTTCTGTACGTTGTGTTGTTCCGAGTTGCCGGCGTTGGCTGTGTGTGTGTGTGGGTCTGCTTATTTGTTGTGATTTCTGTAGCCATAATAGGTGCTCTTCCAAATATGGATTGTCCGTAATATGGATATGTAGAGTACGAAGTTGTGGTTACTGTATCACTTGCGCAAGTGAATATCGGTGAGGGAAATGCCCCTCCACTTCCTTGCTGCATTTTGCAATATCTTAACCGTTCGCTTATGTATATTTACACTCAAGGATCGCAACGTATACACGTCTGTACTCTCCGACGGTCCGCACGCGAATTCTTATATTTCTTGAATGAATTTCAATTAGTTCGGCAAAAAACAATTAATATTAACGCTCCAGATTAAATGTCAACTGCTAGGTTATATACACGCGCGTGAAGTAGCGTAAATATAACACTGAAAAAAAAACCTAAGTTGCTGGCGTAGGTGATTACAGTCTTCAGGGTTATCTGAAAGAAGAAAATGAACAAGATTTTTAATCGGCATGAATGTCGCTATCGCCAGTACCTCGTCGAACAATTTCTGTTAAAAAATAACAAAATGGCAGCGGTTAAAAGAAACGTAAAAGAAAAACAGCGTTTTTTTAGGTTTTTTTTTCAGCGTTATATTTACGCTAATAGAACACTAACAATAATAATTGTTTATGTATAACAAAATATTTTTCATAAAGCCAAAAGATAGTACAATAAATACTACATGTATTTATTTCAATATATAATGTATTTAAATCAGAAAAAATTCATAGAATTTACCTCACTTTTCGGCCCGATAAACCAGAATGACCCCTTAACAAACGAATTAACAAACGAAGTTATTATAATTTTGAAATTGAGAAAACACAGTCTTGATGAAATTGATCAAACATAAAATACCATGATGATGCACTGATGCAATAAGAATTCTGTCTATTAAATTTGTATATACAGGGTGTTCGGCTACCTCTAGCAAAAATTTTAATGAGCGATAGTAGAGGCAGAAATAAGACGAAAATCAAGAATACTAATTTGTTGATGGAGGCTTCGTTGCAAAGTTATTAACATTTAAAGTTCCGCCTGTAGAATGACAATCCGGTAAACAGCTGCGTTCGCGCGGACGGTTGCGACAGGCGAGTGCTAGTGGTTCTCACGCAGCATGAAAAATTCTGCTTACCGACATTATCGACAGCCTTAGATTTTTGTCCACTTATGGGAATGCGAACACCTTACGTTGAATAAGATTCAACCTGTCTTATGAAAATCCAGAAGGGCATATCAAAACTCGCCCGACGAGATTTTCACAGAGAAAGGGTGAATGCCAGTTCCAATACACAATGTTGTGAACAAAAATCACCCACATGCGATTATACACGCCCCACGATTGTCCACAGTGTCCACAAGTATCCACAAATAATCCTTTCAGGCACTAACCACTATGCAATTAAATAAACACGTACCGCGATTATGTTATTCGTGAATGTCTACGTGTACGTGTATCACGATTCTTCCGAGTTACTTACGAATAAAACTGTTATTAATTTTTCAAATACACTTCAATTTAAAAATGTAAAAAGGAATCGCAGGATAAATGAAATTTTCGCATCGATTTACGTTCACGGCGAAGAATGTAACAATACTAGCAGCTGACTGTGCCATCGATCGACGAGGTTCAGAGAAACATATGCCGAACAGGCCCCGATTCTACGTCACTCGCCTCGCTTATCTCTCTCACACACAGCGGAGACAAAGGGCAGCATCGGCACGTGTTCGGCCAGCTAGTCAGTCGTAAAACAGAATCAGTCAAGCTAGTTCATGCGACACATTTTAGACATATTTGATTCAGTTATGTATTAAGTAGCATGTAAGAAATACAGTGATATAAACAATCAGCGAATACTTATTAAATTCCTGTTTACATTTTTAAATTGAAGTGTATTTGAAAAATTAATAACAGTTTTATTCGTAAGTAACTCGGAAGAATCGTGATACACGTACACGTAGACATTCACGAATAACATAATCGCGGTACGTGTTTATTTAATTGCATAGTGGTTAGTGCCTGAAAGGATTATTTGTGGATACTTGTGGACACTGTGGACAATCGTGGGGCGTGTATAATCGCATGTGGGTGATTTTTGTTCACAACATTGTGTATTGGAACTGGCATTCACCCTTTCTCTGTGAAAATCTCGTCGGGCGAGTTTTGATATGCCCTTCTGGATTTTCATAAGACAGGTTGAATCTTATTCAACGTAAGGTGTTCGCATTCCCATAAGTGGACAAAAATCTAAGGCTGTCGATAATGTCGGTAAGCAGAATTTTTCATGCTGCGTGAGAACCACTAGCACTCGCCTGTCGCAACCGTCCGCGCGAACGGAGCTGTTTACCGGATTGTCATTCTACAGGCGGAACTTTAAATGTTAATAACTTTGCAACGAAGCCTCCATCAACAAATTAGTATTCTTGATTTTCGTCTTATTTTTGCCTCTACTATCGCTCATTAAAATTTTTGCTAGAGGTAGCCGAACACCCTGTATACAGGGTATTCAGCCAAGCCTGGGAAAAATTTTAATGGGAGATTCTATAGGCCAAAATGAAACGAAAATCAAGAATACCAATTTGTTGATCGAGGCTTCGTTAAAAAGTTATTAACGTTTAAAGTTGCGCCTGCAGATAGGCAACCTGCGCACAACTGCGTGCGCGCGATAGAGGTTCTCACTCAGCGTGAGAACTACAGGTGGAACTTCAAACGTTAATAACTTGTTAACGAAGCCTCGATCAACAAATTGGTATTCTTGATTTTCGTCTTATTTTGGTCTCTAGAATCTTCCATTAAAATTTTTCCCAGCTTTGTAAATAGAATTTTTTAATTGTTTTTGTACGATACCGATATTGTAGAGGATGAATTTCTTTCGGCAGATGCTGGCTCAGAGACTTTGCGAGAAGGATCCTAGTAAAATAGGGCAATGGGATTCGGAGGCGATTCCAAGCCAGGTAATCAGTGGAGGCGAGACTTCGTCGGACGAGGGTGAGCCAATACCGCAGCATGCGATGCATCCGTGCCCTGTAAAAGTAACAGCAGACGCAAATATGTCTCGATCATATCATGTGCCAATCATCGAAGATCCAAAGTCTGATGTTCACATTGGGAATTCACAATTTAAGCAACAGGGACGGGAGTACGGCGTCAAAGAGAGGCCGAATCAGCCCACATTTCCGGTGGACGATGTAAGGCCGGACGAAAGCATGCAATCATACAAGTGCCAAATTTGCACGGTGTCTATGCGTACTATGAACGAGTTACAAGTACATTGTTTTGTTGAACATAATATCGAATCGGAGTCTAGTACAAATATACATGGGGATAGGGGTGTGGACAAGTGTAGAGAGAAAGAGAATACTCAGAAGAAAGTTGCGGACGAGTCTGTAATAAAGGAAGATCACAATAGACAAAAAGTTGAAGACACATAGTGCCAAAATGATACAGTGAACCAGGAAACCAGCGGTGAAGTTGTTCGAACGAATTCGTTGCCGTGCCGATAAAATAGTTGTAGTAAATATATGCCATCACGTTTCGAAGGAAAGCTGCCCTGAATCGAGGATGTTTTCCAACGCTCGTTGTTGCCAATCGAGAATTGTAATAATCTTCCAAGTATTAAAAAGGTAATTATAACAGACTTCGTTAAACAAAAGTTGTGCGTTACGACGATGTACAGCAAATTTTGGTAGCAATAAGAGTTTTGCTACTTTTACCATATAAATCTGATTTATTTAATATTTTAGTTTGTGCATTTACTGACCAGTAAATCTCGTGCACATCGAAAAAGAAAGAACTTTATATCTTCCTGTATGAAATTTGAAAATTGAATCATCGAAACAGCGACACTTGACGTCTTAAACATATTTTTTAAATAGCTACAACTTTATTGTAGAAAGGGAATCGGAATTCTATTTTTTTTTTAACAATATGTTTAACTGTTTTTTCAATTTCACTCGGTAATGTTTTGATAAAAAGGTTGCCCTTTGATTTAGTTTTAATGTCATGAAAATTTATAATGTTAAGTTCAAAGATCAGTCTTCCCTGTTATATGAAATCTGTTCCTTTTGGTTCTGTTTTTAGTGTTTTGTATTTAGTCTTTCCAATAGACATAAGGTTTTCTGTAAATTGCTACAAAATGGCGGTTTCACTCTTGTTCTTCCTGCAAAGAGACACAACAGACCAACCACAAAGAAAGTATGATCTTCAAATTCAGCATAATGTGTACTGCGATCCAACAATAATAAAAATGTATATATCGATTTATACCAGTAAAGCATACAAAATATAGAGTAGATAATATTTAAAACTAGTATATACCAGAATACGCAATGCGTTTCTCTATTTAAATTTAATTAAATATTTCTTTTTTAATTTTGTTGAATCTCATTTTTCTTTTTCTTTTTTTTTGTTTTATTGTTAATCAATATCGTTACTAAAGAATCACAGAAAAGGGATTTCCGTCTACGTACGCGTTCTTCACATTGTTATAGCATTCAATGCAATAGATGTTTAATTGTTGTTCGTATTGTTTAAAAATACATAATGATAACGTATATCCGATATCACCGAATTCTCGCTTCCGATTGTTGTTGTACCTCAAGGCCGGTGTTGAAAGTTCGAATTTAAAACTTGTTGAGCTTCCCTTCGAAATTTGATGGAATGTAACTTATAAGAGCATAGTTCTCATACGTAGTGAAAATATGATATTTATATACAATAGTCTTGTATCAGCATGAGGTGCAATGGACTGGCATGTGATTCTGTATTTAAAGTGCAACTGTTGCGTTCAACATTGAAGAGTATTCTAACATTAAAAATTAATATTATATCTTAATTATTGGTACATGAAGTATACACGAAACACGCGCACGCGTACACACATACACACAAACATTGAGCGAGAGAGGGGTGAGTCGGCAGAAACTAAAATTATAAACATACCTGTTGGTTTCGGTGATACGAAAAAATTCACCTTGAATTATCAAAGAGTGATAATTCAAACCTTGAAAAAAAATGATTTTTTTTTACGTACTGTGCGTTGTTGCTTCGAATCGATCATTTTCTTCTTCAAACCTCGGATCACCGAAAGCAACAAGTACATTTGCAATTTTAGTATCGGATAACGCATCCTGTATATACTTGTATGATATTAGTATGAGCAATTACGAGAATCATTGTTGACATAAGAGAAGATGTGTTTGTATATATTTATGTGTAATATAATGAAACCATGTTAGTCTTTATTATAATTTTAAGTGATCCGTAATGGGGAACAGAATCGGTTATTCGGTCATTATTGTACATTTTGTTAATTTCAATGCATCATCTTTGTGCCCTGCAATCCTCCTACTCGTCTTTCCGGGATACGTATGTATTACAATTCTTCAAAAACAGAGTTACAAATTCGATGGAAATAATTTCGTATCGATGGGGGAAAAAAAAGAAATGTACAAATACCGATAATTCAAAATTCCATCTTCAATATGTATGGACGAACATACAAACGCCCTGATGCAAACGAAAATATTTTATAACTTTGTGTACCAGTGCCAACAAAAAGTTCTGTCAGCTTATATGTACCAATATTGTTGTAAGTTAAAGGATAAGTTCAGCGATAGAAGTAGAACTTAACGAACAACTGAGGTTTGTTGTATACATATTTTTGCTAATTTCATAAATTCCGACGATAAGATAAACGAATAGCGGATAAAATCGTAGCGGTAATGAAAATCATTATTCGAGTAATATTTTGCTAACTATTAAATACGATTATTTCCTGACTCTGTTGACGATTGGTATGAAACGTTAATACTTTCTAGTAAATTTAAGCGAACTTTACCGATGGATCGACGATCGTTATCGGCGAGCTGGATAACCGATTTCCTGATCTTGCTTAAAACAGTTAAGGAGCAACATACCTTCCACGAGAGACAGCTATTCTATCTTATAATTATCTATATAGTATACAGCACCCAGTTTTTAACATCTCATTCAAGCACGACATGTCTTTCCTACTGCATAATCAGATTTGAATTATCATAATTTGTACCTAGATGTGCTTGAGACGAAGTAGTAGACGAATAGACCGACCGCACAATCGTATACATTTGAGGTCCAGTTGAAGTGATTGTCGCCAAACAATATCAATGTAGTATAATTTAATATAGCATTTGGTGTATATTCATTCTAATGCTATCGACTCGGATTACAAGAAACCATGTATGAATTTCCAAAGCGTGCACGTGTGTATGTCCATAATGGCCAAGCCAACGATGTTTGTATTTTGGAAGAAACGACGAGACAAGCAAACAAACAAAAAGAAAAAAAAGTAACTTTTGCATTGAAATTAATATTTGATAAGGTATACTAGAAGGGAAAAGGAAAAAAGAATTCCACGGAAGAAGAATATTTTGGAACGTAGCTAAAGCCAAATTTCGTACGGTGTAATATTTATCTCTTCGCTATCTTGTATGTGATTACCAAGGGTAGTTCTTTCAGATTATGATTCTGGATATATTTTCGAAACGATTGTTTTTTCTAGAAGTATCGCACTACTTTCATGAGCATACATAACAAACCGTCATTTACATATCAAATCTATTGATTTAGATTAAGGGACAATGGATACGATCACTTTTCATCATTTGTATCCTACAGTAGAGAACAAACAATTCGATATAAAATAAATTTATATTATATTGGAAAGCCAACTTGATTTTATCCAAGACGTCGTTGTTCTATTCGAAAATATTTTTTTATCACTTACACAGAGATGTTCGGTTAAACCCGTAGAAAATTTTTACGAACAATTAAGTATATGATATTCAAATTCATTTATATATTATACGTTCATTAGATAACTGATAATCGAGAAAATCGTGTAAACGTTATTTTAAAGCCGAATAGGATATAAAATTAACAGAGAAGAAACTATAAACAAATTTTAAAGTACTTGATACGTGCAAAGCATTTATCATCTAAAATAACTCATATTCTACGAGAACTATTAAGTCGTAAAAGATTTTTTACTTTAACACTTTGACTGCCACGTCACCCATATATATGGGTGACAGAACTTTTAACAGTAGAACTATAACAACGAATTCTCAAGTTGAAATGTTAAAGAAAATAAATTTTAATGGGGTCACAAAAGTAACTGCTACAACTTTTTAAGTTGTGTAGTGTACAATTGCATAAAATGAAAGTTTTTTGGTCTCGTGAACAATTTTAGGATTTTAGACTGGCAGTTAACGTGTTAAAGATATCTACTTATAAATAACGAATATGCTATCATTACACAATCTGCAATTTTTTCAAGAATTTCTGTATAAGACGACCATAGAATTATCTTCCATTAGTATTCTAAGTATCCATAGATTTTCATCGACCAGTGAATTCCGAAATTTCTTTAAAAGTATTTTACATACTTAATTATACATTGTTATTTAAATGTTTAGATACTTCAGCCTTTTAAGCGCGAAGAAGCCAAATTCTATTGTCTTCCATTTTCACGAAAATTTCAAGACTCCCAACATTTTCAGGATTTTTGAAATGAAAATATATAGATCTCGCTGATTGAGAACATTTGTATTAGGAGTTTTAAAATATGAAATCGCACTCCTAGACGAAAGTACCTAGTATTACACAGAGAACTTTATATCGTTTATTATATACTATAGTCATTTCTTTTAAAGCACAAACGATCTTAAAGTTTAAAATAATGTGTAAAAAAGAGAATCGATACTGTGTAACATTCTCTTTAAATTTCATACTCTTTCGAACGAAGAGAAAAACGAACGCGAGTTATTATAGATGATAAATCGTTTTGCCTTGCATATTATCGTATCGAAAAATTCTGTAAGAAGTTGGCTTGGCTCCTTCCAAACACAGTATTAGAAATCTTAAGAACAAGCAGGATTAGAATCACGATGCGTGAATTATTTTTAATCGAACTGTTTTACGAGAAAATACTTCAAAAATTATCAGCTTTTGTCATCTCGTTTAAGTTGAATTTCTGAAACGGCCCCTACCTTTTTACTGTTTTATAATAAATATATTGACGGTAAGGCAAACAGTTGGCAGGTTGGTATTTTACATATATTATAAACGATGTAGGCCATTAAAAATTGTATAAATAATTTTCTGAGCGCGTAATCTAAATTGTGCTCGTGTACCGTTCTATCGTATGCTTTTGTAATCAGTTGCTAGATCATTAAAATATTTCGGGTTTGAGAAGTTAATCGATGAGATAAAAAAAAAAAAAAAAAAGAAACAAAGAGGGTACTTTAACAGAAACCAATCGAGCGTCCGCTCGTGAATATCAAACAATGGGACCGGAGTAAGATTTTATAAAATGTACACAGAAACGTTAAGAACATTGGCTTTTATGAAGTGTGAGAATGCCAACACTTTGCTAGTGTCACTGTCACTTTTCTTCCTGATTCTGTGACTCTGTTGAACTACTGATGAAAATGTAATTTATTTATTGTAAATAAAAAACATATATTGCTTAAAATGTTTTATATTACATGATCTGCATTGATAGATAATCGACGAAATTTTGGTGAACAATGTGAGAAAAAAAAAAAAAATAATCGTTTTAAAAGTTTATAAAGAGCTATGAAATATATTTGGATTAATATTGTTATAATTTTCTAAGGTAATATTGCAAGCATAAAAGTACAATTTTATGAATAATGTGGGATGGGAATAAATATTTAATTTGCAATAACATTGTGTATTTTTTTATTAAAAAATATGACCTTTACATTAAACGTTAATATATACATAATACTAAAACATTCTTCAAAGTTGCAGCATCTTCTTTATTCATATCCTTAATTTTATAACATTTGCTTACATATTACCGGGCATCGAATACAACAACTAAGAATCATTGTTAAGGAAAATAAATAGTTCGTTGACCTTATTCAGTATGCATACGCGATTAGGTATTTTATTAGCTAAACTTTGTTGATAAAAGGATACGTCTCTTGGTACGTTTCTTGTACATAATTCTGTATCCACACTCCCTACATCGGATTGGATCCCTGGGACGTATTTCGTTGTCGTGATGACATTCTACGAGTATAGAAATTTTTTGTTTATTATAAAAATTATTTTTTTTATTACCACGCAAACGGCGACTTTTTCTAATTTGGCACAACGCGTACATAACGTTTGTATTTCCATATGTATACTATATATAAAGTTTGTAAATATAATTATTACATTTTATCATATCATTACTGGGTCAAAATGATCTAATTCTGATTGTAAAAGGTTTAAATTAACACGTAGATTAGAAATAATCATGAGTAGCTACTAAGAGTAAAAGAACTGATAAGAAATATCAATTCAAAATCAACTATATATATTTGGTGCCTGAGAACAATGTATCCAGCATCTTCAGGGGCCATTTATTCTTTTTATGCAAATAGCAAGCCACAAACTTCTATACCAACCAAGATGCCTGCTCAAAAAATACAGAATCTTAGTTGGTACTAGAATTGGTAACTTTCTACATGCATAGAAACAATTAAAGGACCCTAGTAGCGACTGAGATGCATTCTTCTCAAAATAAACCAGCTATAGTTGGACTATACTTCTGAAAATACAAATAAAAATTAACCTGTTAGAAGAGATCTATTATAAAGTTCTTTCTTAATTATGGATATGTTGAATCCTGGGAATATCAGAACTGAATACATAAAAAACAATTAATTAGTGGCTCTGTGTTTGTTTAAGCTTTTCTATTTTGTTATGTAGGTTCCATTAAGTAACTGGGATAATACTTACATTTTTAAAAACACAATTACATACAAATCTCTGAAAATATAACACAGAAAAAAATATTTTTGCATCACACTAGAAACACTAGAAACGTATTATGCACTGTCTTCATAAAAAAAATTCTTTTCTTGCATGCAACACTATTTCGAAATTTTTGTATAAACCAAATCATCTTTATAAAAATAAAGGTAAATTTAATTTGGTATTGCTTGCAGAATATTGTAACATTCAAGGTTACTCAAAACACATATTTCATGTTAAAAACATTTATAACAGATTAAATGATAATAAATTTGACAATGTACTATCTACATATTTTCATTAACGATACTGTCATTTTATAATTTTGTTTTGACGGAAGATTTCATGTTTATGTATACAAAGAAGGAAAAAGTGAGGTTAAAAGTGGCTATATGTAATTTTAATCATACCTCCGCAAATATACACCATAGCTTGCTTTGGGGTCGAGTCTGATTTGCTAGATTCCATTTTAAGTGAATACTCGTATTTTATCGCACAATACTTTAAATGAACATTAAATAACTATTTATGTATCATCTGAACGCTTGCAAACTTGATAATGTCGTATTGACGATCAAGTTAGTGTCCATATAAAATGACACAACTAGTCAAATGAACGTTTCGAGCTTTTGATTATTGACCGAGTTTTATATACTACTTTATCAACAAATTATTCCAGATAATTTAATTATACCATAATACGATAATATTTATTAATATTACTCCTAATAAATTTTTAATATTCTTAAATTCTTTTATGGATTTTCGAAATTCTTCTGCATCTTACAAATGCATAAAATAACTAATTTTTGCATTTATCAATGGTTTTTCGACTGTTACCTCATGAAAGTAATAAAGAGTTGTATTGAAATAATATTTTGAAAAATAAATTCAAGCATTTATTGTAATAAATTACTTCTAATAAACTCATTCTATGTTTTATTCGAGGTTTAGATGTGCATTATAATTTTGCATTATAAAAAATACACACATGTTATTGTGCAACAAAATGGCGACCAAAAAGTCGGAAAAAAATTACCTTGAGAGAGAAAAAACATGAATCATAATATTCTTAGCTGTAAACCAAACAAGTTTGTTCCGACATATTTTTTCGTATCGCAAAATAATAAAGATATTAATATATGTATATGCATATATGATTTCAACATTTAATAAAGAAATTTCATTAATATTACAAAGCAAGAATACATATGATATCGCATTATCGAAAATAAATCTGAAATTATTTAATAAATAGTTGAAATATGCAAAGAAATAATCATAACCACTAATAGAATGACAATGCATTCGGCATTAGCGTGATGGCTTCAATAACGTATAAATTAACATTTCGAAAGTACATGTTCAAAATCGAAGTTTCTAAAAACTTTTGACTATTTACATATGTATCAAGTTTTCTAAGATTTCATGCAGAATGTAAAAGACTATTTCAAATTTCAAGTACGTTACGATCTTTTCGTTGGAGTTCCGGCAAGTCGGGAATTTTCTACGCAACAAACAGCATCCGGAAAAAACATATGTCACTATGTAATATATTATTCTGCGCCTCTCCAAGTGAAATATTATTGACTTTAAAATGTTGTCGCAAAGGCAGTCATGTTAAGAAGTGGCTCCAATCAGTTTCTTGCAAAAGATACGTTGATTGTAAAGAAATCGCGAGGAAAATGAACGGCTATTGTGACACTCGCAAATTTCAACGCTTCCCCGTGAGCGCGCTACGAAAGAGAAACGAGGAACCAAGAAAGTCTCCCCAGCAACAGAATTCGATAAGTTAAACGATGACCGATAGGGGCGCCAACGTCGTAAACGCGGCTAACAACTTTCGGCCAATAGCAGCGCTTGGCAACGAACGGCGGGATGAAACGGGCCAGTCGATTGGTCAGGCAATCGCCAAGGGAGCCACGGTGGGACAACGGATAAACAGATTTCAAAGTTTCGAAGTGCTCGCAGCGGAAGAACACACAGAGAGAGAGAGTTAATGCCCGCGTACGCACGTTTCCTACGAATCCTCGCTTCGGGTCCTTGGATCGCGAATATCAAGAATTTTAGATCAAGCGATTCCGTTTGTCGACAAATATTAAACGTTTTACACGAAATGTCACGCGTTAATAACAGTGACAAGTGAAAGGCGAGAAAATACCGAGCGTTGTTTTTCTTCCCTCCGCCGAACAGTGGCTTTTGTTTACGAAGAGGAGGGGTGACTTCCACGATCGGCGAGGATTCTCGAACAGATGCTGCCCGCGAGGCAGTTTCCCGCGCGACGCACGTGAGCGTGGCGAGTGGGGCGATACGAGAGGCATGGACGAAACTCGTGACTTAAACTCTGAAGACAGATGTGATGCGTAGAAAGTGGTTGAAACGTCAACGCGGGAAAACGTGCACGAACAGTTACGATTTTGTTTTCGTTGGTGAATTGGAAGAGAGGAAACTAATTATGCTGCTTATCAGGACGCGTTTGATCGAGTGTAAGAAGAGGTAGTTCGATTGGTATTTGTCAACAGATTATCCTTCGGTAGAATCATGGAGATAGACGAGATGGAGAGCATAAATATTGGCGAAACGCCTCACAGTACAATAAACGCAAGCAATCGTAGTTCTCACGACAGTGTGGATAGTGGTTACTTCGCCCTTACTCCTCATTCTGGCGCGTACACGCCGGTAATCTCGGGATGCAGGTCCAGGCTGTCTTGCATATCGTCGAAAAGGCATCACCGTGTCAGGTTGGATCCTCTTCAGTCGGAACGAGCCCACCGGCATCGATCGAAATTAAATCATATGTTAAATGCATCCGAATCCGATTACTTCGTATCGGAGAGTTCGGAACTCGAAAGTTTGCTCGAAGACAAGTCGAGTTTCGGCGGCAATCATAAGAGTCTGTCCCTCGAGCATTCGAGCGGCGAATTAATTAATCAGAGCACGGAATGCCGAGAATGTAATGCCGGTTATCGGGGTAGAACACGTCGAAGTTTGAGGACGACGGTCCCCATTACGCCAGCTTCGACGAAGTTGCAACTTCTTTCGCCACCACCATCGCCGGCGGTGCCTTCTTCTTCGTTTGTCGCCTCCGAACCTATCGAAGAGGATGTAGAAATGAAGCTAGTCATCGTGCCACAGAGCACACCCGAGGTAACCAATTCACTTAAACGCAAACCGCCGTTCCAACCGCCTCCACGTATCGTTATTTCACCAGCCTATAGAAAAGCTAGTCCTGCAATCAGTTCAGCAGATAACCGGAAATTAAGCCAGCTCTCTATCACGGATCTTGCTGCCATTGCAGAGATCAAGCCAAAGAGGCTGGACTTCAGTCAAAATGCCTTTCCTTTAGCGTGCCATCGTACCAGAGCTAATCCAGACTACACGGGCAAAGAAACCGTGGACATGTTAGCCCTATTCGGCGACAAGAGCAACAACTGGTGTATAGTTTCCAAAATCCTATCCTACCTCGGACCTCAGGATCTGTGTTCTGTCAGTATGGTGTCCAAAACGTGGAGGAGGATCTGCTTGAACGACTTCAGGGCCAATACTAGAAGACTGACCCACGTAATACTCAGACAGAATGCTAAAGAAAACTTGAAACTAATCAAAAAGTCAAAGATAGAAGGAGATATCCAGTCCAGTCCTAAGAGTAGATATGCCAGAAAGGGCTACTTATTGCAAGTTCAGAACCTTCTCCAAGAACCAAGAAAGCAACGGCCACCGAGCAGCCCGCCTGTTTCCCCCAGTAAAGTAAAATTCCACTCCTTCGTTAAGGTAAGCGACACCAGAAATTTCTATCTTTTAAATTGTATAGAGCATGAACTTTTGTATCACTATTTTAATGTATTTTATTATATCTTATATTGGATGCAAAGATTGAGAGAAAGCAGAAGTCGTCTTGATCCTATTGATTTGTATGGTTAATAATATTAATGTACAGAAATGAGATTGGATTAGTTAGGCATAAAATTCATTGACCTTATTGTCTCTTTGGCGAACGTGAGAAAATGTTCGACGAGTTAATCTGACCGGCGCGAAGGTACGCGTTCAAACGGTACACAAAGTTTCTCGCAGGGGATCGAATTTGATACCAGTGAAGAAAGTAATTTATGTTACACACCACTGGGAATCATGTTCCCCGCTGTTATCGTGCCGCGGCAGACACTCGACCGGTGCAGCCAAATTCCCATGTTCAGTACCAAAGTCATACAGTTACATTTTTATTATCGAAGAATTGTATTTCCTGTTTCCCTTTTGCAATTATAATTTTGTAACATCTCTCTATATTAAAACGTGGTCGTTGCTTCGTAATCTTGAACGTACCGCTCTCGACGATCCAGACGCAACTAACTACATTGTGGTTTGCGGTTTGAAAACGTAGTAGTTAATATTCCTCGCGGTAGTAAGAGAATAGAGCGAAACAAAAATATTTGTACCCTGAACGTGGTTTCTCTTTAATTGACTAATAGTGATCTACGCTTCGGTGATCGTTTCAGAAACGAGGAGATCGTGTAGGTGTGCAAAAAAGATATTCGATATGAAATATAGCAATGCTTCTCAACCATTTTAAATCATAATAACTTGATATTATATCTTCTTTAAAATTTTATATCTGTGTCAGTAAGTTCCTGAAAATTTGTTCTGTTATTCATTACATTTTGAATATGTAAAAAAATAACAGAAAAACTGTTTTTAATTTTTAAGATTCAGGGGTGATGACGATAGTCGTGACCCACAGGTTGAGAGACTCTAGATCCTAGTATGGCATATCCAAACCTATAATTAGGTTGCTGATTTTTTTCTCTCATCAAGTATCGTTGCCTATAGTTTTTATGGGCAGAAACGCGGAGAATAATTAGGCAGCGGTAATCGTCTACGACCCGATATCTCACGAATTCTTTCAACAGTTACGCGTTTGTATATGTTTCGCCCCCCCTTTACCTCTCTGAGGCATAATTTGCACAGGACCGAACTCTCCTCGACGCACGGAAAATAATTGTTTCGTTCTTAATATCGCCTCTTTGACGTTGATTTATCGTGATTTCTTCTTTGAAACGCCGCTAGTCGTCGACCACGCGAAGTAATTCAGATTGAAAAATTGCCCTGGCAATGTTTGCGCTGCTTTAATTGCAACAAATTCTGTGTTCCGTAGTAATTCCTTCTCCGTTGTATAATTACTTTGCACGGTGTGCTTTCGAATATAGAATGCTATTTAATTTGCCTGTCGTCGCAATTAAGATAAATATTAAGAGAAAACAATGTTACAAAAGAGGTTTTCCATTTTGTACGGTAAGTGATTCGATTATTGATCAGAATTGGACGACCGTTATTTTACACAATAATAGAAATATATTATTTTTCGCATACATAAATACAGGGTGTTCGGTCACTCCGAAAAATTTTAATGGGAGATTCTAGAGAGCAAAATAAGACGAAAATCAAGAATATCAATTTCTTCACTGAGGCTTCGTTAAAAAGTTATTAAAAAATTAAATTAACAAATTTCAAATCGTTTTGGAAAAATTATTTTCAGTTGCGGGGGTCAATTACAATCATTTTTGGTGAATATACATACCCTCGAAATCCTACCCACTTTTGAGAAAAAAATTCGGGTATGTGTCTAAATTTTTCGGCGAAAAAAAAATTTTCAAATCGTTCCAAAAAAATTATTGTCGGTTGCAAAGGCGGATTACAATCATTTTTGGTGGTTACAGATACCCCTGAAATCCTACGCATTTTCGAGAAAAAAATTCAGGAATGAGGACAAATTTTTTGGCGAAAAAGAAAAATTTCAAATCGTTTTGAAAAAATTATTTTCGGTTGCGGAGATCAATTACAATCATTTTTGGTGAATATACATACCTCCGAAATCCTACCCATTTTTGAGAAAAAATTTCCGGTATGCGCTGAAATTTTTCGGCGAAAAAAAAATTTTCAAATCGTTCCAAAAAAATTATTGTCGGTTGCAAGGGCGGATTACAATCATTTTTGGTGGTTACAGATACCCCTGAAATCCTACGCATTTTCGAGAAAAAAATTCAGGAATGAGGACAAATTTTTTGGCGAAAAAGAAAAATTTCAAATCGTTTTGGAAAAATTATTTTCGGTTGCGGGGGTCAATTACAATAATTTTTGGTGAACAGACGTACATGGGAAATGCTGCGCATTTTCGAGAAAAAAATTCAGTAAGGGCGGAACTTTAAACGTTAATAATTTCTTAACGAAGCCTCCATCAACAAATTGATATTCTTGATTTTCGTCTTATTTTGGCTTCTCTGTATGAGAAGACATACTATTTCATACATCGTTTTATAATAATAGTAATGTTTTATGCAAATACATAACATCGATGTTTGAATGCTCGATAGTGTTTGAAGTTACACTTGGTAAATAATAATGATGACCAAATTGTAGCTTATAAGCCACACGTGACTCTTCTAAACCGTTATCCTAGCTCCTGAATACCATAGTAATTAATATGGAACACAATTGCCGAATACGATCTGAATCTGAAACAGTCAGTGACCCACAAATAATAAAATAACAAAATTTGTATACATATATATACCAAAAAGAAAGAAATTAATTTGTAATGTACTTATTTTCTCAAAAAGATATTTTTTCAATTAGTTATTTTTTACATACTGATTTAAACGTACATTCTTAATTTAACATAACAGTAATGTATAATATCTTTGTAACTGTACACATAAAATATCGTTCCAATAGAGGATGTGGATCACAGGAATATTCGCGATAAGTGAATTATGTCTATCGTGATAAGATTTGGCCACCACTGGTGTATACCTTCTGTTGATCGACACAGTTAGGTGTATTTCTTTCTCTTGTAAGAATATCCTCCTATAGCGGTTACAGTTAATTCCGTTCACAATAATATTGGCGTCAGAACGGAAAAGTGTCGCGCACAAGTGGTGGTCAAACTTCTTCGCGATAGGATTTACAATTCTGATGGTATAACAAAATACCAGAGTCAAAGATATTTCGATTAAAACCAAGTTTAATTTAAAATCAAAAATAGGTGTAGGCTAGCTCTTTGAGTCAGAGGCCCTCTTCAGCCCACGCTTTATGTTTTTTAAAATTAGATAAGCATTTATATCTAATCTAATTCTCAGAGTGTATGAAAGGAAATAAGGAAAAATTAAAAAGTTCGAACGCTTTCTTACCAAAATAATGAACAGTTCTTCGACCATCCCTGATCGATATCTTCCTCTATTGAAAAAAATAGAATTTTTTGAAAAAACTGGAGCCACGATTGAAATTGAAAAACGTTACTAAGTTCCAAAATTTGAGGGATTCGTGTTCGAATAAGAGTTGCACCCCTTTCGTCGCTCGAGGAATGCTGCACGCGACGGTAAATCAAGGATCGAAGCAAAAAGGGTAGATTCCTGAAGCAATGTCGCCTACTGTAGTTAGAAGCGGACTCGAGTTGGCTACTTTTATCGCGGAATCGCTGTATTTGGAATGATGGCTACGAGACACTCGCTTTCATTCATCCGTGGAAGGTAACGAGGCGAAACAACGGTTACACGCGGGGGTATGCCGACTACCTGCCATTTGCACCTTGAGCTTTCACCGGTATGCATTTCTACTCGCGCTGAATTGCGATAGCGATAGATTACAGAGTAGACGTTTGCTTTGTTATCGCCGTGTGCGCAACAAAGCTTTTCTCGAGGTATGGTACTTCAAGGTCTCTCTTTGTTTGCGCCGCGATAACACCCCGGGTACAGTCGTCGATATCTTAGCGAAATGAACGCTGCTTTAATTCAGGCATGCATAAAATGTGCCATGCAAAATGAAGTTGGAAACTAATTTCGAAAATTTAAATTATTTAACGCATTACATGTGCTGGTCACCTGTGATGGGTTCTTACAATTTCCTACAATTTTAAAATTATAACATTCCCTGATATTTGTCAAATTTTAGATCACTCTCGTCGGAGCTAATAATTCTGTGATCCACTGTGTGTTATTTAGTTTTATTATAATATACGTTATGGATATGAATTATTTACACTTTTCGAAAATAATTATTTTTATACAGCTTATTTTATTTTATATTAAAAAAAAAAAAAATGTTTTTGTATTTATAGAGGTTTATAAATTATAGCTTTCTTCGACCCCTCTTAGCTTGAGGATAAAAACTAGCTAAGACAAACCTAAGATAGAACTATGATCGGTTTAAAAATTTGTTCGAGGGACAATTTTATAATTTTACATGGTGAAATTATATTAAACCTAACGTTTCGGCCTCTTTTGTAGGACTTTTTAAAATAATTATAAAATCGTTTATAGGTGGTATTAAAGAATAATCAGAGCTACCATGCAAAATACAAAAATTTAAATTTAACAAAATATTATTTAAAATATGCCAATAAGGCAGGTTTAAAATACACTTTTATTAGTCGTATATTTTATTCTGTTTTTGCGTACAGGCATTTTGAATGAAAACATATACAAAAATAAGAGCTATAAAGAATTTTTTTGATGGTTATAAATGTCCGTATTCGAAATGGCGTACTGTTGCTATACCTATGGTCAACACTGTACGCATATACCTTTTGGTACCCCGAAGCGTTTTGGACGATTATGTGCGCTCATGCATTGGAAGTGCTATGGACGTCATTACGCGCTCTTCGTATTTATAATACAAAGTAACATTTTACGAACAATTTTATCTGCAACTTTCAAACAGCCGCTCAGAAACTATTCCTGAAGATATTTTTCGAATTACAAAGCTCTGAAATTCCATAAAAACAATTTTCTTTCAATAAATATACACGGTATCCGAGAAAGGTATTCGTCAAAATAGAAAATTAACGCGGTCCTGAAACGATGTAAATTTAATTCAGTTATTAAAAACTTAAATTGAAAAATTTCAAATCGTTCATAGAAAAATTATCTTCGATTGCGGGAGTCAATTACAATCATTTTTGGTGAACAGACATACCCCGGAAATCCTACTCATTTTCGAGAAAAAAATTCGAGTAGTTGCTGAAATTTTTCGGCGAAAAAAAATGTTCAAATCGTTCTAAAAAAATTATTGTCGGTTGCAAGGGCGGATTACAATCATTTTTTGTGGTTACAGATACCATCGAAATCCTACGCATTTTCGAGAAAAAAATTCGGGAATGTGGACAAATTGTTCGGCGAAAAAAACAATTTTCAAATCGTTTTGAAAAAATTATTGTCGGTTGCAAGGGTGGATTACAATCATTTTTGGTCGTTACACATACCCTCGAAATCCTACGCATTTTCGAGACAAAAAATTTTTTACTGAAAATATACTCTGTGGTCGGAAATGTTTCTATAACTTTTTAACGAAGCTTCAATCAACAATTTAGTATTCTTGATTTTCGTCTAATTGTGGCCACTAAAATCTCCTATTAAAATTTTTCCCAGGGTTGGTCGAACACCTTTTATATTGAACTGTTGAAACACTTCCGCTGATTACTTTGGCATTGTCTCTAAAAGATATCTTCGTATTCTATATAATAAGTTTCATTTTTAAACGACAAAAGATCGCGAAATTTTTCATGAAATTCTATACTGGAAACGTTGCCCTGAATTCTGGTAGGCAATTCGGCAGGAATTCGTGGGACGACCTAGTATCGGGGCACACGGTCCTTCGTATGGTCGGAGATAAATGCGTACAGACTCCCTGGAACGACCAGAATGAGACGTTATATTAATCGATGGACGTCTAATCGGTTTTGCATAATTGACAAGAAACTGGCGCTACCGCGGCCCCTTCTAAACGATCGCGATCTCACCGCGAGGACTGGCGTATAAATATATTTTGCGCCCCCGCGATGGGGTAGTAGTGCTTGTTAACATTTTCATGGGAATATACAACGGCCGTCGTTTAACGTTCCCGAAAATAAAGCAAACCGAGTGGGCCCGATACGTCCACGGCGAAGGGACCTCCTTTCCTTCTGCATCTGCGACGCAACGAATCTTCTCCTTTGGAGGGCACAGGCCGCCGCTAGCCCTCGGGCAAAAACCGGCCGCTGAGAACAATGCGAATATATTACAGTATTCCATGCTACAGCCAAGAACCGCGCCGTTCTTTTCTTTGTCTTTTACGATGGGGTTGCGTGGGGATGAGACGCGCCAAAACTACCCGTGGTTAACCGAACTCGGTTCCACGAAAATCGACCCGCAAAAAATTCGATTCCTTCTCGACGAAACGCATTTCTAACTCGAAGCCATGGCCTAAATCGTGCACCGGATTTAACGCTCCACGCACGATGGTATATGGTATATTTTTGTAGGGGGCAAACGTCAGGAGATATAGAAACTTGCAAATATTAAATTCAGTCGAACAAAAATAAAATTGATGCGTTGGATAAAGTAATTTCTAGCTACAAGTTAGTTTCCTTCTTACAGAATTAATAATCCAAGCAGGTAAATATTGAAGCTTGAAAATTAATCAAAATTTTAATTTCGTATTTGATTTTTTTTTATTATTTAGTAATTTAATGTCTGGTAAAAATTTCATCTTGCAAAGTGTAATTTCTGCATCTTAGATCTCAGATAAAATGGTGGCTAACAATGAGGCCCTGCAAGTGGTTCTAATTGTACCTTAACGTGGCTAACAAGTTATACATTGGCGGTAAAATATAGAAAATAATGTATTTATTGCGAAATTAATTCGATCAATTTTCATTATCGAAATGTAGAAGACTTATTATATTTGATCCGATAATTTCTTAAAATATTGAAACGTTTTGTTTATGGTTAGTGTTTGCTTCGTAACAGGAAGTGTGAAACTGCTTGAATCGAAGGTGACACAACAAGAGATCGTTTTATTGCAATATTCGTTTGTGCATTCCTCGGATCGCCCCCGATTGCTTCAACCTCGTACAATCTTGCAGGATACCGTAGAAAGTTTTTATTCGTGGTGAGAAATCAAGACACCAATCCCTGCGAAAAAAAGGCTCGGATACTTTTCACTTTTCTTTTTAAGGTTTCGTTACCCTAGAACTGGAACATCGTGAGAATTTTGTCCGGTGTAAGCTTATACTTTAGAATCTTGTTCTCGTTCCCACGTCCTCTTTTTTTCTTTTTACACGGTCAAAAATTTGCAATTAAATAATCAAAGACCTCGTTGAATTTTTGGTATATTTATATATTTAAACAAATAATAAGTGCAGCAGAAATATAATTACTCCTTTATTCGAAATAAAGTAAAAGGTGCTAACATGAATTTTGAAACCAGCATTCGATAATAGTTACTATTTACTATCTAGTTCAATAACCAGTTGAAATGATTACAAATTTGAATTTGGAAAATTACTTTTTCTAGAATTTGTTTTCCACCGAGTATTCGATTGTGAAATTATTTTCGAGGTCATATACCATCAGAGAATCTAGTCTCTTCCACTCTAGTATGTTTCCTTAAATAAAAAATTTATTTCGATCATTTTGGTACCTTCGATCTAAAATATTTGTTAAAAGTCTTAGTTCGTAAGCGATCCAGCGGTTTGAGATAATGCGTTGGAACTCCTACGAGAACGAAAGACGATTTTAACGAAAAGAGGAACGTTTGAAAGGAAGGGAGGAAGTAGTTTCATAATTAGCAACGGACAGGGAGAGCCGTTGAGTAGCCGTGTAACAGTTGGTGCGGGTAATTTCCTGTCTCCGTAAGGAAGTCTCCTTCCAAAGTTCGTTTTCCGGTGGATGCATCGAAATTTCAGGTGACATGGTCACGTCCTCTTCTACCGGATTTCTCCTTTCCATTTGATCGTTTGATCGGTGCAGAAATTAACTACGTCGAAAAAGTACACGAAGAAGTTGGCTAGACTTAAATGTTTCGAAGCATCATTAAGTCATACTTCAAAGTATAAAGAGCAATACAAACTAACAAAAAAAAAAAAAAACTGTTAAATCGTAGCTTAAATTTGATTTTTATTGATTCGAATGGTTTTAAATTTAATTCTTTTGCATCCAGAAACAAACTGTATTTTCTCTTGAATTCTCTTTAAAATTGATTCGCGACAATAATCGATAAATGCCTCGATTTTTCTATATCCGTACAGTTGCTTTGTTCTATTTAATGGTTTACTCGATAAGTTGTAGATAAACACACTATAGCGATTCTTATGCAATACTCGCGATTAAAATTGTTTTGGAGCTCCGAAATTAATAATATTAGACAGCACGTTTATTAAGACGTTTTTTTATCGTTTCGACTAGTATTTAGAAATTAGTACCGCCTTTCTGAAACTGTTGCTTTGTTCTATTTAATGGTTTATTCGATAAATTGCAGATAAACACACTATAGCGATTCTTATGCAATACTAGCGATTAAAATTGTTTTGGAGCTCCGAAATTAATAATATTAGACAGCACGTTTATTAAGACGTTTTTTGATCGTTTCGACTAGTGTTTAGAGATTGGTACCGCCTTTCTGAAACGCCCTGTACATGTCGTGAAACGGTTTATTTCCTTGGGGTTTTCTTTTGCCGTGTGCAACGGCGGTGCAGCATTATCACGTGCGCGTATTGACCCAGTGGTACGACGAACCACCTGGCCAGGTGTACTCCTCGTTTCTCGGTGTTTCATGAAGCGTAAAGTGGTTCTGGTAACGGTCGAGATCTTCTTATATATAGAGAAACGAGCAAAATAAACGCGGTGAATGAGCTAGCTTTGCACAAGAAATAATTTCACTACGATTACGGGTATATCCGCTACCACGGATGATTCATGAAAATCCTCGAGGTGCTCGTTTTCACTCCATACGCGTTCAATCTCAATTAGAAACGCTATTGCGCCACCGTTTGTACGATATTTACCGCGCTAATTAATGCGCGCCGATCTCGCGAATCAATTCAATTAACCGTTCGCGATCCGCGTATAAAACGATACGCTCCGTTTAATCGTTCGACTATAACTGTTTCTCTCCCACGGTATAATTCGCTATAATATACTTCTTTGGAATCCTTTTAAAAATAAGAAATTCTACGACCAAAGTACATAGACAATATTCAAATTTTTTCGAACACTCGAATTACAATATCGTTAAGAATTTTAATATTATACAAACCTTGAGGAATCTTTTTCTGCACTCGAGATACACAAATAATTTGAGTAGCATTTATTTTAATTCGTTTGAAAATAAATTCTCTACTCATTCCTATCGATCTAATTGTTTAATACAGGGTGTTGGACCATCCCTGGGGAAAATTCGAATGGGAGATTCTAGAGGCTAAAATGAGACGAAAATCAAGAACACCAATTTTTTATGTAGTAAAAAAAAGAATTTCGAATCGTCTTGGAAAAATTATTTTTAGTTGCAGGGGTCAATTACAAGCATTTTTGGTAAATAGACATACTCTCGAAATCCTATGCATTTTCGAGAAAAAAATTCGAGTAGATGGACAAATTTTTCGACAAAATTAAAAAAATTTCAAATCACGCTGAAAAAAATATTTTTAATTGCAGGGGTAAAGTACAATCATTTTTGGTCAAAACACATACCCTCGAAATCCTACGCATTTTCGAGAAAAAAATTCGTGCAGGTGGACAAATTTTTCGACAAAATTAAAAAATTTCAAATCGCGCTGAAAAAAATATTTTTAATTGCAGGTATAAAGCACAATCATTTTTTATCAAAACACATACCCTCGAAATCCTACGCATTTTCGAGAAAAAAATTCGTGCAGGTGGACAAATTTTTCGACAAAATTAAAAAATTTCAAACCGCTCTGAAAAAAATATTTTTAATTGCAGGGGTAAAGTACAATCATTTTTGGTCAATACACATACCCTCGAAATCCTACGCACTTTCGAGAAAAAAATTCTTTACCGAAAATATACTGTGTGGCCGGAAATGTTTCTATAACTTTTTAACGAAGCCTCAATCAACAAATTGGTATTCCTGATTTTCGTGTTATTTTGACCTCCAAAATTGCTCATTGAATTTTTTTGGTCGAACACTATAAAAAGTTGCTTCTCCGGAAAAAATCGACACTTTGAATGTTTTTTTTTAATATGCACACGACGTTGGTTTCTGAAAATTAAACGATGTTCGTTTTCCAAGCGATCAAGGAATATTTATTTGCCAAGCGATCGTGGCTGTTAAATTGACGAAACTGTTAGGAACGCGGGACGTCCGGTCGTGGAAAATCAAATAAATTTGTATGCAACGGGGAGGGAAAAACTATGGAATCCGGCTACACGCGGGGAATGGGAAACTAATTTGTAAAAGAATTCGCGCGTCTCCTTGGCCGCAAATAACGAAGAAGGCGATACAAAGAAATAATTATGCATTCATGAAATTCAAGAAGGATGCACATTTGTAAGCGAGACGTAAGCACCATCCGACACGCAGCGCCGTTCCTGCAACCCAATGAAACTTCTATCGTTTACAAAAAGGATAAGCAACGTTAAACGGTTAGAAGGATTTCGCGGAATTCACGAGGTGTCCCTTAAGGGCATATCGGAGGAAGTGTACAATGTATATTCCGCGAGTTGATAACGCGAGCCTCTCGAGTAGCGATAGCAAGAAGTTACAAATGTTTGCAGTTACGTGCGCCAACGTATTTTGTACGTTAGAATATTATTACGACGTTCGTTCCGGGAATTATTTCGCTTCTAACGCTTTAACTGCCACTTCATCCATATATGGGTGACAGAACTTTTAATCACGAAACTAAAACAATTAATTCTCAAGTTGAAATGTTAAAAAAAATTAATTTCAATAAGCTTCGTAAATTTTAGCGAAGTTACGAAAGTAAGTACGACAGGTTTTAAGTTATATAGTGTACAATTGTACAAAATCGAAGTTTAGGTCTCGTAAACAATTTTAGGATTTTAGGGACGCAAAATTGGAAAATTAACATTCAAAAGTTTAGTGCATGAAAAATCTAGCTTAACAGTAATAAAAAGAATCCATGTTTGCCTCAACAAAATGAGAAAATTATTAATTTCGTAGAATATTCTGTATCTGACTCAAAAATTGAAAATCTGACTTTTAATGCTCCAAAATAAACAACGAAACGATAAAGGTACGAGTACAATGGTTTCATAAGATCGTCTTCGCTGGAAAACTGTTTTTTGTCGAAAAGAAAAATTAGCAGAATTTAATTCTGTAAAGCAAAGAATTTTTTAAATCGAATAAACGCAAATAAATCGCTATCCAGAGTGTTAGTTTTGTTTTGAAATAGCATTTGAGTTCCCTATCACCCTGAATAATACTCGAAATGAAATAAAACGAAATACATTTTAAATAACAAGAATTTCAAATAACGGAACCATTTAACTATTTTTCTCTTTCGAAGCAAAAATAACGATTTTAAAGTTATTGTGTGTTCGTCCTGGTTCAACCATGCACGAAAGTGAAATAAAGTACACACTCTCGTACCTTTGTATGGAGCGAAAATTAATTATGTATTAACGATACATTATTCGCCGTAACGCCTCAAGGTCACACTGGAACTGACTAACAATTACGCGTAACGGCCCGAAGGGTTAACGAGGAATGAAATTATAATTGCACAGTAGTTGTACCTTCAAGTTCGGCGTACGTAATAATAATAATATCAAGAAACCGTAGAAAATATTCGAGAAGCTTTTTTCGCCCATTAACTACCAAATTATTGTCTTTACAATATTAATTATCAACTTCAGCGAGTTGTGTCGACAAATAAAATTCTCGATCGAAATAAATTATTCTCAAAGATCACTCAAGAATTAACCATAATCTCATTTATTCTGAATTACAAAGTTTAATATATTTTTTTTTTTGGTAAATTTACAATCAATTCCATTGGGGGAATTTTAGTAAATATGTTGACTAAGACAACGACGAATAATATATTGATGAGTACACAGCTTGAGATATTAAATAATAAGGGTGAAAAAGTCGACACAAAACAATTCTTTTTAAACAGAATAAATTTGAACGTTGAACGTATTCGATTGTCGACACGGGGGGAGGGGGTTGAAGAAAAGCAGGGAAGAAAAATGTATCGCGAAATTTTCGTAAGTGGATCGCAGACGGGAGCGCCTTTAACGGAAATTCGTGTTGAAAAAGGGGTAAAAAGGACGGGGGGTGGGTTCGAAACGAGCGTGCAACGATGGCTCCCCACGCGATTTAATGCGTTTACCGAGGTATCGAGGCATTCCTGATCTTTTTGCGCGCGGCTGTTGCTCCGAGAATCGTGGGACCAGAGCTCGCTCGTTACACGCATACCAGCAGCCCTCCCTGCTCCAGCCCTCCCTGCATCAGCAGCCCTTAGGTACCACCGTTCGATCCTCCGCGTCCCGTGTACGTGTGCACCACGCGAAGAAACGAGGAGCAAGTGGAGAGAACAAAGACCGCGATTACAATCCCGATACCGATCGATCTTTCGACCCTACGAGTAGCGACAACAGTGCGTTCAGCCGATGCCTTTGTTTTTATTAATGTTTAATTGGAAGACTCGATATCGAATCCACCGTCACATCTTGGACGCTTCCACGATTTATCGTCCACGCTAATATTTCGAAAATAACAACGATTTATTGAAATCACACAACCTTTCTTCGTCAAGCTCGAAAGTCTTTCACTTACGTTTCACGAGAGAACAAATAAAGAAATGGAAAGTATGCTTAAATATACGTGAGAGAATATCAGAGACGTAGGTAGCCATAAATAGCGATCCTAAATGGAGGGTAGTTCTCCTTTTAAATCATACCATTTGCGTGGGAAACGACGAATTATATTAAAGTTTTAGTGTCTCGAAAATTCATCAGTTATTAATTACATTTATCAGTTAATGTGAGACACATGTCTTAGAAAGAATAATATTATACTTTTTAGTAATAAAATATCAACGAATAGGAAACAGAATATTGTAAAAATGTACGTATAGCGGGCAGAATTGTTTTTACGATTATAGGCGTTAATATTTGGTTGTAAACGTAACTCGGAGCAACGTGCATCCTCACTTTGGAGTTTCATATCACATTTGATGGGTGTATGTAGATTTATATGACCGACTGTAGGTCGTAACGCGCTTAATTTGTGTATGAAACGTACTCGAAACGCTCCTGGAAATACATTCAGGTGGGGATAGTTTATCTGTGCCTATAAACCGAGAAATATAAACGTATACATATTGATTGAAGTATCTCGAGAAACGTGCATAGAGATAACTTCTTATTGGGAACACCGGCTAGATTTCATTCGATTCGGATACGTTAGTACGAAACGGTTAGAGTTATGCAACGACTTTCCGTTTCGTAATCATTTAATAATTCTTTAGTTTTACTAACAAAAGTTAATATTAGGTTTTTAATATTATGATTGTAAAAGGGGAATTCCAAGGATTTATTTGTCAATTTTATTTTTTTGAATTTGGAAATTTTATTTGTGTCTTAAAAAATCAAAAATTGACTAAATGTTACGATTTGTTACAATTAAACAGCTGCTCCAGAATTTGTCGCATTACATTTTCTGTTCTTTTGTGTAAAAAATAAGTAAATGGCGCTTTTGGCTTATGATGAATATAAATCTTCTTTAAATATAAATATAACACCAGCAACAAAATAAATGAAATGGTCGAGAGTAAAATTACTTAAAATATTTAAAAATATATTTTCTATTTCGTTATGGAGACCGGTACAGTTTGAACGATAATTTTTTTAATTCGTGTACTTCTTAAAATAATAAATAAAGTAGATGTATGTTGTTTATAATTTAATGGGAAGTTGGTTGAATGATGCTCGAACGAAAAATGTAGTTTCATCAGTTTCGCGTCCGGAGACTCTTGAGTTGCAATTCGGTGCAACCTGCAATTACAGTGCATCGACCCCGCCTGTGGTTTCGGCGTTCTAAGAACAAATTTCGGGGAGAAAAAGAACACGTCTGGGGCCTCGATAAACCCACTAAATTGCACGAGGGGGCACCTGTGGATGATTGCTTCGGGCTTCTTCGTCATAAAATCACATGGCGGGGAATTGATAAAAATGCTGTTCGTCGCAGGAGTTTAAAAAAGTATTCGAATAAAAGAGAAATTCGTAAATTTATATAAAAATCCTAGTCGAAATATTGAAATACTAGTTTAACGAGAATTAATAATAAAGTTAACGTACATGCACTATAAAACTAGATTCCTATTTAATTTTTTAGTTTCAATCTTATGTTAGCTTTAAACAAAATTTTCAAAAAAATACAAGTCTCAGTTTAATACATATTCTTGTTCAATCATTTAATATATTTTACTTTCAATCTCGTTACTGTCCCCTTAATTAAAAATCAAATTTATTAATTATGCTTTTTTTTACCCTGTGGCCTGAAAATATTTTAGTATGGTATAAATAACTAAAAATTAATGTAATTACACTATACTAGAACGTTTGATGAAGATTCCATCATTCAGAAATTCATTGCTAATTTTACTTCCATAATAAATTGAATGTAAATGATCGATAGATTAATATTGTTTCTATAGGTTTGAGGATCGTGCGAATATTGTTGTTTCTTGCTTTCAAGTTGCTCTCACGATTGAAATGGGCACGATTTACGAACCATTTGAAATCAATTCAGCATATAAGTAGTGAAAACAAGGTACTGACAACGCGAAACGAGATCATTAACGAATGATGGAAAGCGTAGACGGTTCATAAATGTAGTTGCCGCAATCTTGACAACGAGGGGACAGATGTCCCGATGTTTGCAACAGAGCATAATCAAGTCGGAGAAAATGTTACAGGCTGCACCTGCCCGTGATAAATTGTAATTCCATAGACGTCAGGAAGCAATTCACGTTAACCAGTCAAGTTCAGTAACATAAAAGTAATGAGCTTTTCAATCTCAGAGGCAGCGCAATTTGTAAAACGTGTCGTTCTCTAAGTGGAGCAAAACCTTCATTGCTTTTCGAATTTTTATATTTCATATTTTATGAGAAATAACATGATAATAACGATACGTCGTTATTGTATCGAATCAGAGTTGGGGAAATTAACACGTGGCTTCCATGGTGGTTCACTTTTTTTTAGAACATTTACAACGTATGAATCTTTGTATTATTAAACTTTTAATTAACGCTACTATCACTGGGAATGTCCTAAAAGATCAAGCATTTGATTGAATTACTGAATATTTGGATTTTTCATTCAAGAATTTTTAAAAATATTCAGGAGAGCTTTAGACATGGAAAACTTAACTTTCATTTGAGAAACGAAAGTAGAAAATTATTTTGTAGAAGTGGAGATAAGTGTAAGTGTAATATGAAGACGAGATTCGACTGTATGTTATTATTAATTTAATTTTCTATACAAATACCAACAGCAAACGAAAAATAATTGTCTTAGTAATGAGATACAATTTTTAATATAAATTCAAACCAAATATCATATGGAATTTTTGCAAAATTTGAACAAAAATAACGAATTCTGTTTTTACATAAAATAAAAATGGTTAATAAAATAAACGATAATATTATTTATATATATATTATCGATTCCGTAGAATGTGCAGGTGTTCGCCGGGTGTTCGTTTGTGCGAAAGGAACGTTCATCCCTAATTTGCAAGAATATTCAGGTAGGGACTTTCCAAAGGTTTTACACGTAGCCACTGTAGAATTGAATGCGCAGGTGTTTCCCCGTAAATGTCCAGAAACGAATGAAAAGCTTCCTCCGTGGTAAACCGCCTTGTGTCTTGAAATAAATCTCACCCGAACAATATTTATCTTCCTCCATTCAGAAATTCGAATAGAATTCTGGTTAATAAATATCATACAATGTATGCATACAAAGTTTGCCAAATTTTCATTACGCGATACAGTTGTGCAATTAGGGTCGACGCAAGTAGGGACCACCTGCTGTTAATATTCATTTCGTTATATTCAACAAAACGAAAAAAAATATTTCGCTGTATTTTTATTCATGGCACTTCGTGACACGTTCATTTAAATGAGAGATTTTTATTTGCGTCTGAGAAAATTGCCTAATTCCACTACACTGTTTTTTTTAACAAAATGTAAAATCATATCTGGGGCAGTATTTCAAGTACTTTGGTTGGAGAATTAGTTTCAAGATAATTTTTGTTATTGTATTTAATAGTGGAATTAAAGTATATTATTGTCCACGGTTTATTTGACGTATTAACATTATGTCGATGCAATATTCCGTTTATTAATATTAAATTATTTTGTCTGATGAAGAGCACCCCGTCGTTAAATCTCTGGGAGCACCACTGATGGAGTAGTATAATTTTTGTAGAAATTTGAAAGATCTGTCTTGCAAAGAAATAAAATATTCAAACTGGAAGATCGTCGGAGGGCAGAAAATATTGTGAGGTGCCCAGAGGGCTGAAAAGTTGACCTGGATCGGGAAAGAGAGGGGGTGTTCATCGTCCCGTGGCGTCTCGAAGGAACCAAACTGACCGCAAGGGAGGAAATGAAAAAAAATTGAACCCTCGAGTCTCACGGTTCAGGAAGAAAACCATTCCCCTTCATTATAACATTTAGTTATTATCCCTTTGTCTGTTTAAGGTTTGTTAGTGGTCAGAATGAACGAAAGTAACTGCATAAAGTAAACGAATATTATTAAATGGCAATAATAACATCTTCTTTATAAAATTATGAGTGGAATAAGCCTCTTCAAATATTATACGATATTTGGAAATATTTGACAACAAGTTTTCGATTAAATACTGCCATTTTGGCTTCATATTCAACTAATTTAAATACTAATATTGGCCTCTAAAATATATCTGTTTTAAAACAACAAATTCGTTATTCGTAGGGGTATAAATCAATGATAGAAAACAAAAAACAGTTAAAATTAATTTACTTGTCCCTTATTTAAATGAGGGACAAATTGTAGATTGCGAAGATTACACTTAGTTGCAATT
Source organism: Colletes gigas (assembly GCF_013123115.1). Taxonomy (NCBI): domain Eukaryota; kingdom Metazoa; phylum Arthropoda; class Insecta; order Hymenoptera; family Colletidae; genus Colletes; species Colletes gigas. Next base: position 279,645 of record NW_025106678.1, read on the forward strand.
ACTTTTATAGAAAATTTATTTAATTAAAAGTGTGATTGGTATAAGAATTACTGTCAATTGCGAATTTTCGAACTGTTTACTCTACTGAAAATGATTTTTTCTGAAACTTTTCGAGGATGGGTAGATAGCTACTCGAGAAAGGTTGGGTGAACACTGTGGCGAAGATACGATTTCAAAACGACAGGTTTCCCACTTAAAAGTACCGAACAAATTAATTACACAGACTCATGGAGTAACTTCAATAAGGTTATCGGTAATTCACCGCGATATTTTAGCGTAGAATTCTTCCCTTCGTCGCCGTCCAGCCGCCCTCTGTTCCTACGTTTCCTACAGTGAAAATTCAACGAACGTGTTTAGCAAGGTGTGTGTTCGGTAGACCCTTGAAATGGGGAAAACCTGAAACGCAGGATGCAGCAATGGTGAAGTGGTTAGGAACAGGGAGCTGTTACCATGCTGGAATATTTCAAACGACAGAAAATGCAGTAAATAAACGATTCCAAGATGGGTAACTAAAACAGTGATATTAAAAATGCAATTAAACCAATAACAAATTTTTTATTTTAACACGCTTAACAAATTTTATTTTACTCAATACAGGCCTAGACATTATTATTATTACGATATTAAATTTATCGTTTCTGAACAGAACTCATTTTAATGATAAATAATTTTTGTTACATATCCTCAAATAATTTCTATTTAACTCAAGAGCAGGGGTAAACGCATGCAAAATATAGTTCCTATACTTGTATAATAATATTAATATATCATTTTATGAAGCATCCTGCCACACGCGCGCCATCTGTTTTCCATGTTTGCGTACGTTGTAAATGCGTCGAATTTGCAGTTTATTTATCATAATTTTTGTACGATTTGCATAAGCCTTCTCGATCGTTTCTGATGCATTCAATGGACTGCGTGGTTGCGTTTCGTTCGTGTCGAATTTCATTGCCGTACGCGGCCGTTATTCGCTTGCCCTAATACAAACGAATTTCTTCCATTGTGCTTCGTTTGGTCGCGTTGCAACGGCTGCTATTCAGGATGTGCATCGTTTTGTTCTCATTAGAATTTCTCACCGCGATTTCATACATTTTATTACACTTACTTCTCGTTTCTCAACCCTCCTCCGTTACACGTTTCCTCTTTCGAGCGTTACGCGTCTCTTTCTCGCTTCGTTTTCCAATTGCTCTTTCGAAACGGTCCTCTTAGAAGTCGATTTGGTCGCCGGTGGATCAAAATCGTTAAATCTAATTATGCAAGTTTCCTCGAGAGCGGCTCGTTTCGAATCCGTTTATCGTTAAAATATAAACGCGTAATAATTAACACGTACGACATTTTTATGTACCACACTTCCACGAATCAGTAAATATTGGGTATCAATTATGCAACCGAGACGGTCCCCGAGTCTGGGAGTATGTGTTTCGAACGGGAGACGCAGCCGTGGCCCAAGGGTCGACTACTTCCGGCGGAGATACGAATTGAGTCCCCGTTCTAATCTCCAAGGATTTTATCTCGCGTGGTAACGGACGGAGATCGCGTATATTACTGCTGAAACCCTTTAACCCTTCCGAGAACAGATAGCAACGACTGCACCGTCGATGAAAATCTGTAAAGTAACGCGCATAAACGCGTTGCACGATTCTGCCAACACGGTGACTCGCCAGACATTTTCTAAAATCGGTAAAAATGAAATGATAGTCTGAAACTTGGAAATATTCGATAATTTAATGGAATACCCCATTATTCATAAAACAATAGATCAAAGTGACCGCGTGTTAAAAATCAAAACTTCACAACTCTGAAATGAACACAGCGTTTTAAATTGACCCAGATGACCAGATTAATTTAATTATCATAGGTCAGCCAAATAGCGAATATTTCTTGAATTTGCATTTGAAATTTTTTTTTTTTTAAGTAACTTGGTAATAAAATATTTAGGCGTCATATTTGACCTCTTAAAACAGGTCAAACCGCGTCTAGAATATTTCTCCATATTCTCCATAGAATTGAGGAAGTTACTCAGGTGTTCTTGTTTTGTTAGATCATCCTTAAAAAGGTGATTTCAAATTCCTATTATACGGTGTCTGTTCCTTGCATTAATCTATCATCGTCAAACGACAATTTATCTTCACGGATTCGCCATTTTCCACTTTATTTTTCCTTTCGTTCCGTGCAGTTTTATTCGTTGTAAAATGGAATCGTCGAGTAGAGATTTTAATGCTCGAAACGTAGAGCTTCCGTTGATTATGCTTGACGTGGCAAGCAGAGAATTCAAGAGACTCTGCGAGTGGTTAACAAGAAATGAAGTATTAGGAGGGGTCTCTCATCAAGATAAATCTACGTTGTAACGTCTGCCTAGAATTTGAACTAAGTGGCTTGCAGCAATGTTGTAGGAGACACTCTGCCTGGAATCTAAATGAAATTTGTGCAACGAGGTGCTTTCTTTTCCGTGTAGACAAAAAAAAGTCACATTCGGGCTTAAAATTACTTTTCTCAAATCGGTGTAAACGTAAAAATAACTTCTGCTTGCGATTTAAATCGAATTAAATATTTAAAAATTTATTTCTGTTAAACGTTTTTTTACATCTATTTTGAAGTCATTATTTTTTCAATTTAATGTATTCAGATCAAATTTTACAGCAGTACAATTTCAGAGTAATTTTACTAAATTTTAATTAAAGTTATTTACAATTTCACAACTATCAAGTAGGACCAATACGATTGAAAGTGTATCGGAGAGGCTTGTGTCGGAGGGTTGATGTATGGTCGTGCCCGAAACGGGTCCAACTTCTTCCATAGATTTTCTGTCCGCGATCCCCGGCCATTGATTATTTCTGACAGCGTGCAAGAGAATCCAAGAGAATAAAAGAACGGGCAATAATGGTGTAGAAGAAAAGTTTAGGGTTGCTGTGTGTAGTTAGGGAGAGAATGGAGGGGCGAGAAAAAGATACGGACGCAGGAATGCGCACCATCTGCCCCTATCCCCATGAGTTTGCTTTTAAAACCCCGACGATGGCGTCTAACGAAAGATAGCGACTCTTATACGCCACTGCGGAACGAGAGAAAGAGAGGGAAGAGGGCAGCTGGTGCTTAAATAAATTTTACGCGAATAATTATGTAACAACAATTTTTATCTTGCATCTGCTTGAATTTGTACGCGGCGTCGGGGGCCAGTTTGATGAATCATGCACTTTATGGGCTCGCTCGTTTCTCGAGCATTTCTTTATGCACGGATAAAATACTATTTCATTTAGTAAATATTATATTTAAATATATACATATATATATATATGTGTTAAATATTTTATTTAAAAGTTACAGATGTTAAAATTTCCAATATCGATAGAATATTTTCAAAAAGAGAATACGAACTACGTAGATAGCGAAAGAATAATTCTGTGTTTATTTATACAGGGTGTTTGACCACCCCTGGGGAAAATTTTAGTGAGGGATGATAGAGGTCAAAATAAAAATTTCAAATCGTTCACAGAAAAATTATTTTCGGTTGCAGGGGTCAATTACAATCATTTTTGGTCAATACACATATCCTCGAAATCCTACCCACTTTCGAGAAAAAAATTCGAGTAGATGGACAAATTTTTCAACAAAATTAAAAAATTGAAAATAGCTCTGAAAAAAATATTTTTAATTGCAGGGGTCAATTACAATCATTTTTGGTGAATAGACATACCCTCGAAATCCTACGCACTTTCGAGAAAAAAATTCGAGTAGGTGGACAAATTTTTCGACAAAATTAAAAAATTTCAAATCGTTCTAGAAAAATTATTTTCAGTTGAGGGGGTCAATTATAATCATTTTTGGTGAATAGACACACCCTCGAAATCCTACGCACTTTCGAGAAAAAAATTCAGGAATGTGGACTAATTTTTCGACAAAATTAAAAAATTTCAAATCGCTGTAAAAAAAATATTTTTAATTGCAGGGATAAAGTACAATCATTTTTGGTGAATAGACATACCTTCGAAATCCTACGTACTTTCGAGAAAAAAATTCTTTACCGAAAATATACCGTGTGGCCGGAAATGTTTCTATAACTCTTTAACGAAGCCTCAATCAACAAATTAGTATTCTTGATTTTCGTCTTATTTTGGCCTCTAGAGTCTCCCACTAAAATTTTTTCCAGGGATGGCCAAATACCCTGTGTATGAAGACCAACTTTGAGTTCGAAAATAATTCCTTAGTTTGATATTCGATGTTATTCGCAATGCTCGATATAAATGGGTCCAGATGCAGAGGAAAGTGGTGGTAAGAGAAACACAATTGGAGGAAAGAGAAACGGTAGAGGCGAGCGTACGAGAGAAGGGAACAAGTAGAGGGAGAAACCTCCCCTGCTTAGAATGATAAACCTCGCTAGAGGAGCGGCAGCTGTGCCCAGAAAACGTTTTTGTCCACGTTTTCTTTCTCCTTTTCTTTTTCTTTTTTCATTTGCATAGCCACCGCCCCCGTTCTTTTTTCATATATCACGGTCTTATCTAAAAACCGGCTCATCCGTTTTTAATCTATTCGAAGTCGAATACTCTTTACAGTGATCCTTCGCAGACGTCGATTATTTCCTCCGAATTTCGAGAATTTTATTGGGAACAATTATTTCAATAATTTACGATTCTTTTCGTGGAACAAAATTTCCGATATGCTTCAGCACTTTTATCACTGTATAAAAATAAATAATTTCACTGTCTAGATAAAGTTAATATCCATAAGAATTACATTTCTTATTTATCAGAAAATATCAAGTCACACCGATGGTCTATGTACATAAAAATACTACAAAAATGGTAACAATTATAGTTCGAACAGGGGTAGTTTATATGAAAGTTTGAACCCCTAATTTCCTCTTTAGTACCAACGTTATCGACGAAATATGCAAGTATATAGCGTCAAATTAATGATAAATGACTTAAAAATAATTAGCATAAAATAATTAGCGTATAAATGACAAATGTATAAAATAAATCAAGCTTCTCGAGTCTATGATTATTACGTTTGTTTCGAAACGGATCTCGTTTAACGAGCTAGACGGTGGCGTGTAGTCTCCGTGGCTTTGTTTGCCATAACACGCGCTCACACACGCATATTTGCATACTAAATAACGCGAGAGCAGACCGGACGACGAATCATAATTTAAAACGAAATTCTAATGCGATCGTTGGGTAAGTTTATCCAGAAAAATCGGAATACCGCGCCAGACACCCAAACATTATAATCGTTCGTCTCGTTTTCTAGCGTACGGTTACGGTTTCCATATTAAATTCTGATAACACGCTGTTATGTGTTTGCCCGGCGCACACGAACTTTTGAAACGGAGTCGACGGATTATCTGGCGGCTTTTATCTCTGATAATTTGTAAAAAAGAGTTCATTCACATTCCATTCATACGCGCTGCATCTTCGGAACGACCAAACATATTCGAAACCGATGTTACGTGTACCTTTGGCAAATAGTGAAATACGAGCGCCCATGGTACACCTACGAACACTAGATTGATAAAGATGACAATAGAGAGAGCGATAGCGTCGATAATGATAGTGATTATGCGTGTCGTGCGCGGGACAAAAGGATCCCGTTGAAAGGTATAACGAGGGCCATTTAAACCAGGAGACTCTTTATTGTAACAAATGTTAATGAAAATAGGACATAATATAAGCTATTCCATATTTTAACTTAGTTTAAAACAGTCGATGTAGAAAAATTTTGTGGTCGTGAGATATTTAAAAAAAAAATATTCTGTTCCACGATGATTCTGATTCTCGCTTGTGATATTGGAGAGAAACGTAAGAAATTGTCGTTAGAAACTGAATTGATAATCGACGATTAACGGCCACCGGTTTCTGCGATTTCACTCGTGTCAATGCGGGGAGCTGTTTCGTTGCTAAATCGTGTGAAATACCACGTTTCTCTTCCGAGAAGACGAAAGATCCCACGAAAATTTCTATTCGATTTAGCAGGTAGAAAAGACTGGTGCTAAATGGAGGCGCACACGCGAAGATCTACATCCGAATAACCGACTACACGTACGAATTGTTCGGTTGGCCGGTCGTTACTTCTCTCTGTTCAAAATATTTTGCCAGCCCCCGACGTTGCTTGCATCCGTAGCAGCCTCAGAAACCTGAATCAACCTTTCTTTTTTATGAAAAACAAAATAACTTGGGCTTTTGAAACTAAAGCTTCTTAAATTAGGTATTTTTTAAGCTAGATATGTACTTGAGAACATTGTCAAGCACGCGAAAACGTGAGACAGAACTGCGCTAAATTGGGGGTAGACAGTTCGGGGAATGGTCTTTCCTAATTTGCACAGCTTCGGCCACATCAAACGGGTCTATAAATTATGCGATTATTAATTGCGGCAAAGGGTACAGATTCTTCGAACTTTGTCCCAATTTAATCAAAGGATAGCGACATCGGGGAACGTATTCAAATTCGTCTATACCTGCGGCATCAGAAAGTCTGAAATATTAGGTGAGATGTTACAATTTATTTCCTTTTCCAGACGAAAGTATCCTTTTAAAATAATAAATTCATAGCGTGTTATTGTTTGCAATGGAGGAACCCTTTTTTTTTTTGCATTTATTTGTTTAAAGTCGCATCAACCGCTAAGGGTTATTAGCGACTCGGAGAATACATTGTTAGAGCTTGTTGTACAATTTAGTCATTTTGAGGTACTGTAGTAGATTTTGGATCGATGTGTTGTCCTTCAGATTGTCCTTTAGGGTTGGTTTTATGTTGTGCCGTTGCCTGATTGGAATATATTTTCTGCAGTGGATGATGATGTGTAGGAACCCTGATGTTTATAAAATTGCAAATAAAACTACTTTGATTAGAAATGCTGTAAAGTAACAAGTATCGAACATTAAAATTTAAATTTTCGAGGACATCTCTAGTCACGAAAAACAAACGTAGTGGCCAATGTGTTAAGTTAAAAAATGTCCGAAGGAAAGGAGTTAATAGAATTCGAAAAAGATCGCATAAATGTGAAACGGGAAGCCGGTTATAGTAATTGATAAATTGCGAGAGAAGTCAACCGTTAGATAATGTATTCATCGAATTCCACAAAATCTAGCAACGAGATGAAAGGACAGAGTCGAATTTAATAAATCCCAAACATTTAGGAGAATTTTAATTAAAAGTCCAATAACAAAACGATTAGAAATGAGAAAAGTAGTACATTTAGAAAATGTCTGTTTTACTTTTTTCTTTAATTTTAATTTGCAAAAAGAAAAATTCAATTTAGATTTATAGATTTATTTTTCGACGTGTATAATGGACAACTTTTAAGCTGCCAATTACTTTTATCACCGCCAGGATGAATAGCGAGGAATATGAAAGAGTCTTAGAAACACATTTGCTTCCATACATTAAAGAACAACATTTTTCCGGCAAGCTCTAATGCTCCTATCCGTCGTATTGCGAATACTTAAGCGTGGTTTAGAGACCACTATATTCCAAGTTTAATATGGCCGGTAGATTCCCCGGATATGTGTGAATCCCATTGAAGATGTACAAAGAATTCTCGTTAAACGAATATATCGAGACAATTAAAAATATTCTGGAGAAATTAATATCAAATCACTCTAAAAAAAATATTTTCAGTTGAGGGGGTCAATTACAAGCATTTTTGGTCAACAGAAATACCCGCGAAATCCTACTCAGTTTCGAGAAAAAAATTCCTTACCGAGAATATAATTTCTGGCTCGAAATGTCTGCCCGAATTTTCATGTGAATCTTTAAAACGTCATAACTTCTGAACGGATTGAAAGATTTTAATGTTTCAAAAGGCAAACGACGCGTATTTTGGTGGAGAATATGTAGAAATTCTAACAATATTGAAAAAGTTGTTCCTTGACCCCGTAAAGTGAGAAAAACCCCATAAAAATGGTCCAATTTTCAAACAGCCATAACTCCTACAATAGTGAATATATTTCAATGAAACTTTTTTCCGAAGTAGAACTCGTGGGTACCTACAAAAAAGTATTAAACAAAATTTCCGTACATCGCCAAACAAAATTACTAAAAATCGACAGGGGGTAGGTGTATAAATTTTTCGACGACAAAAAAAAATTTCTAAATATTCTGGAAAAATTATTTTCGGATGCGGGGGTCAGTTACAATCATTTTTGGTGACTAGACATACCTTCAAAATTCTACGCACTTGTGAGAAAAAAATTCGTGTAGGTGGACAAATTTTATGAATAATTTTGTTAATAACATTTTAACGAGGCCTCAATCAACAAATTGGTATTCTTAATTTTCGTCTTATTTTAGCCTCTAGAATCGCTCATTATAATTTTTCCCAGGGGTGGTCCGATACCCTGTACAATAAATAACATATACTCAGTGGAATATGAAGTGTAAAAGAAACGATAAAGGATTTTTGGACGCCTTTAGATTTGAAAAATATTCATACCACGAACTTACAACACCATGAAAATTCCATTTACTTTACCATCGAAATATTTCTGAAAATTAATTATTACCGCCACGTTTCCCTTTTTGTCCCTCGATTTTCATTCGCCTCGCATATTTCACAATATATCGGCAACATATAAGAAACACAATACACCGCGTACCTCACTTTTGCAATTCCGTTAGCTTGCATTTACGGGTTTTTTCGTCGTTTTGCAACGGTAGAATAATCATCGTGTATCCCCGCGTGTCTTTCATGGCTATATTCAGTTAACATCCTTTCGCGTTGTTTTGTTTTCCCTCGGTCCATTGTCATCTTTATTCTTTCGGCTAGGTTTTTCCAGTTTCCTCCGAAGTCCTTTGTACTTTTATTCTTCTGTTCCCTCCTATCGTCGTCCCCTTTCCCTGTGCCCTCCTCTTCGGCGGAGATTCTGTCAGCCGCTCTTTCTGCGTCCGTTTATGCTCCTCTCTTCTTTCCTCCCCCGTTCCTCGTGCTCTTTCTCTCGATTCAGAGTGTTTAGTCCTTTGCCTCCTCTCTCTTGTTGCTGGGAGATGCCGTCTGTCCTCTCCAGCCTCGTGTGGCCGGGCCTCCGGCCGTACGCGGGAGGGAAAGAGAAAACGGTCGTTGTTGCTATGCAGCGGTCGACAAGGAGGCCCTCGGCGAGAGGGAACGAGAGGATCAACGAAACTGAAAGAGCAGGAGGGCGACCCCTATGATTATTATTCGCAGGCCGAATAACCAGTGCGCCGCGGCCCTCTGGAGAAGAGGCCGCGTGCTTCGCCGTTCTCGTTGCTGCTCGGCCACTTTTTTACTCCCTCTCGTTTCATTCCCAAGGCTCTCCCGTCGCTCTCTTTCCTCCTCGATATCACTCTGTTATCGGTTGCCTCTGTATACTTTTAGGGGCACGCGAAATTCCCAGCGACGATTTTATTCAGCCCGTCCAGCAACCACGCTATAAACTTTTACCTTATTTACCGTATTTCCTTTCAATATTCTCATTTTCTCTATGTGTCCTATTCAAAAATATTTTATCGACAATTTCAGACCTGGGTAAATGGAACATTTCACTGGAGTTTTTTGTTAAACGATCATTGCCTTTTGATGAACTTTTTTAAAATAAATTTCGAGATGTAACAAAGGGAATGAAATAATTATTCACGCTGGGTAAAGGTTAACACGTATCCAGAATTCAAACGTATCGAAACGGTCGCGCCAGTTAGTATATCTGAGAGCAAGCCTTCGATCCTGGCGATAGAGAGATAAAGATAGGAGGAACAGGCACGAGCTTTCAGAGTTGGCACACCACCAACCAGGCTAGACACCATCCAGGGGCCCCCGATGACGTAACATTATTTACTTTCGAGCCTTCCGTTAGCAACAGGTCGTTTTCCGCAGTTCTAAGATGAGATGATTATAAAATGGAGGTAAGAGAGAGACCGACCGATATATCCGTTGATCGATGTACCTTCGATACTTGGAATACTTTTCTAACTAACGAGAATCGATAAAACGCAATGAGTCTTCTAAATACTATGAAAATTAATGCTTGCAGTAATAATTCTTGGTAGAGATTTGCTTCCAAAAAGCTGTTCCTTCGTCAACTGCGTTTAAAAAGTAATTCGTGTGCATTAAAATTGTAATTTTCGATTTTCTTAAAAGTTGCATGTGGCGGTGCATGCTTTTGTGCCGACGGAATGTGTTTTCACAAGTGAAAGTCTCTTATGCAAACGTACATCGTGAAGAAATTTCAATATCGGTACTCGCGAAACGAATTTTCGATTTTTCATAACGACAGTATGTTAATTCGCTTTTCAGAAAGATCCAAGGCGTGTTTCCTTCGTTTCGAAATAGGTTCTTGTCTCTTCGAGTCGATTAAAAAATATTTTATCATTAAATAAAATCAAATTTCTATTATTTTAAGGATTTTACAGTATCCTTGGAATGTCTCCTCAAATCGATTAAAAAATCATTAAATGAAATCAAATTTCTATTATTTTAGGGGTTTTAAAGTATCCTCGGGATGAAAATACTTGTTCAAATGTCGTGTGATTGGAACAAGTAACAAATATGGCGACTGTAGCGTTTATAAGTTCCGACGCTCCGATTCGAAAAGTTCGTATAAATGCAGTTGAATTTCGAGTAGCTTATTTCGAAAAGGGAATATCGTTTCTGTAGAGCCGATTAACGTCGCGACAGGCTCCCCTGTGTCTTTAAAGTATCCTTGGGATGAAAATACTTGTTCAAATGTCGTGTGATTGGAACAAGTAACAAATATGGCGACTGTAGCGTTTATAAGTTCCGACGCTCCGATTCGAAAAGTTCGTATAAATGCAGTTGAATTTCGAGTAGCTTATTCCGAAAAGGGAATATCGTTTCTGTGGAGCCGATTAACGTCGCGGCAGGCGCCCCTGTGTCTATAAACTGATTTCTCACGGCCCTCGGACGCGGCTATTCGCGTCTCTCCGGATTCCTAACGCCTCCTCTACGCCTTCGGTCTTGCACGACCTAGACAACACGCGGTAACCGACTCCATGTAGGATAAAATGTGCTTTGAACGTCCTTGACTTCTCCGGTTCGCTAAGCCGATGTGCTGCAGCGGGGATGCACCGTTGGAACCGTTGTTGCCTCCTTTTCCGTTACAATTTTTGATTAATTCAGTCCCACGAGGTATTTAAATCTTTTTGCCCGGGTACTCACGCGGAAAGGTAGCTCCTACCATTTACTCAGAATTCCTTCGTCATATTCCCCTCGGCCACAAATGGCGAAATAACGAGGAAAACACTCGACGAAGAAACCAAACGTTTCAATACAAATTAAATGCTCGTGATTTTCTTAATAGGATATAGAATAGATTCAGAGAATAGGGGGATAAGATATAAATTTATACAAATATAAATATGAATAAAAAAAAATAAAAATTGACGTATATGTTTTGTAATTATAACAAAGAAAGTAACAGAGTGTGATGCTAATTTTAATTTTTAAATTTGTATAAAATTCTATATTTTTTACAATTAAATCAATTGTTTGTACATTTTAAAACAGTCACCCTAAAAAGTGTTTAATCTTTTTTTACTGTTTTTATTTAATCGCCTAGCTAATGTTTTCATGCTATTTGATTCGGATTTGAAGAATTTTTTTGTTTTTCGGTATTTTCAGCGTTCCGTCGCGTTTTGTACGCTCGTAGCTCGCCACGACGAAAAAATTAACCGTAATGTCTTACATGCGTTTAACGCGATTACTGAACGTGAATGAACTGCGATACACTGGGTCGCCTATTACAGTAGTTAAGTTATTCGCTTCACGAATCGAGGCCCCATAAAAGTGTTACGGCGCATTTTACTGCTGGACAATTATAAGACGACGGGACACCGTTCGAAGATAATAGTCGTATACGAGTTCATGCTTGTATTACACGTATTGTTTCCTCTTGTCTTTGCAAATCAAGTCTGCCTACTAATGAGAGGCGAAACCAAACGAGCGTCTGCGTAAATATAATTACAGAACCGTTTACGTAGTATCAAATTCCATAAATTGTTTCCAATTCGAAGCAACTAAAATTTCGTTCCTATCGATAAAATTCACTTAGATTTTTTTTTTTTTTCAATTTTATATTCCTGATGATCGTAATATACAGAGCCTTTGGCCATCCTTGGGGAAAAATTGTAATGGGAGATTCTGGAGGCCAAAATAAGACGAAAATCAAGAATACTAATTTGTTGATTGAAGCTTCGTTCAAAAATTATTAATCTTTAAAGTTTCACCCATACTGAATTTTTTTCTAGAAAGTGGGTAGGATTTCGGGGGTAGGCCTATTCACCAAAAATTATTGTAATTGACCCTAGCAATCAAAAATAATTTTTTTACAACGATTTGAAATTTTTTAATTTTGTCGAAAAATTTCGCACCTTCTCGAATTTTTTTCGAGAAACTGGGTAGGATATTCGGGGTATGTCTATTCACCAAAAATTATTGTAATTGACCCCCGCAACCGAAAATAATTTTTCCAAAACGATTTGAAATTTTTTTTTCGTTGAAAAATTTGTCCAGATTCCTGAATTTTTTTCTCGAAAATTCGTAGGATTTCGATGGTATGTGTAATGACCAACAATGATTGTAATTGAGCCCCGCAACCAAAAATAATTTTTTTAGAATGATTCGAAATTTTTTAATAACTTTTAACTTTTTAACGAAGCCTCAATCAACAAATCGATATTCTTGATTTTCGTCTTATTTTGGCCTCTAGAATTTCCCATTAAAATTTTTCCCAGGGGTGACTGAACATCCTGTATAAATATATTCGCAACTGGAATGGTGAAACCTGTGTTTTTCCAAAAATAATAAAGACGTTTGTTTATTTTCGAACAAGGAGTTCGATAATTGTGGAATGTGATGGTAATTTTAATAAATATACTCTGGCAATTTTAATGAGACGTTCGTATGAGAAATGCGAGGGTATAGCAACGAGATGAGAAACGGAGAGGCTCTTCGTGGTTTTATCGATCAATGAACGTCCTTGCACAGCACGAAGACACTCAAGGTCGAAGCTCGACTCGATGCGTGTTAGAAATTCCCAAACGTACAGTCGTTTGGAATGTACATTCGTGTTTCGCCTTTTGGTATACCTGGCATATTACGTATTTTGGGAATATCAATATCCCTGCTGTTTGTCTTGCAAACTTCGAGTTTCGTCATTAACATATCTGGTAGCGGTCTTAAAAACGAGTGTAATTTGTGTACCGAGATTGCCTCGAATCACTAATTGATAATATTTTATTAGATTCGAGCCAAAAAATGATGTAACTATATTTCATACCTTCAAAAATAAAGGACATCTTCGACAAAATCAAAATTTTAAAAAACTTAGAATTCTACTCTATCATTCACTTGAAGTTTTAATAATTAGCACATAATTATTTTCCAATTATAAAATGATTCAGGTAAATCAATTTTATGAAATCAAAATATCAAAAACTTGATCTCAATATTAATATTCCTTTCTCTAATTCGTGTTTCTAAGATAAAATTTTTCGACAAAATTAAAAAATTTCAAATCGTTCTAGAAAAATTATTTTCAGTTGAGGGGGTCAATTATAATCATTTTTGGTGAATAGACACACCCTCGAAATCCTACGCACTTTCGAGAAAAAAATTCAGGAATGTGGACTAATTTTTCGACAAAATTAAAAAATTTCAAATCGCTCTGAAAAAAATATTTTTAGTTGCAGGGGTCAATTACAATCATTTTTGGTGAATACATATACCCCCGAAATCCTACACACTTTCGAGACAAAAATTCTTTACCGAAAATATACCGTGTGGCCGGAAATGTTTCTATAACTCTTTAACGAAGCCTCAATCAACAAATTAGTAAATATCAAAAACTTGATCTCAATATTAATATTCCTTTCTCTAATTCGTGTTTCTAAGATAAAATTTACTGCTTCTTGGCGCATGTCATTCTTTAAATCATAGTTTCGAAAATGATATTGAGGTCCTGAAAACCAGAAAATAAATTTTTTGAAAACAGTACAGTCGAATTTATATAAAATAGAAACAAACAGTTTCTTGGTGTATGTCATTGTTTAGATACGTCGTAGTTTTGAAAATGATGTTGAGGTCCTGAAAACCAGAAAATAAATTTTTTTAAAACAGTACAGTCGAATTTATATAAAATAGAAACACACGTGCTTTTCGACCAAATATATACAAGAGTTTGGTGCCAGATTTCTACAACTATTATTCAAATTAGTAAAATAATTATAGTGTTGTTTGGATTGATGCAACTGTGAGTGAAACGTTTAAGGTTTCTCGTGCGCTAGAGTGCGAAAATGGTAATTGTTGATGGTATCGGTCTCCCGCTGTGAAGTCGAGTAATTTCATTAAGAAAACCAGAACTCCAGTTAATAGGCGTAATTGAAAGTTATCAAAGAGGCGATAGCGATACTTGTAGTGCATAACTACCGTGTAATGTTAGTGCTGGCGCTAGTGGCAGATAAAACCGGCCGAGCTTAATCGCGTCCAGTGCTCGATAACTTTTACCTGACCGGCTCCTCTTGCATCCGGTTTGTTCGTTCATTCATCGCTTGTTCTTTCAATGAAACGTCTAGCTCTGGGCGTACGTAGGTAAGTCGGTCAACGGATTCCTCCCTCCCTCCATTGATTACATTAGATTATCAAAGTAATTGCATACTGTTACGCGCAAGATTTATTACTCGTTCAAGGAAGATATAACGCGGCACGTGCGCGGAATATAAACGTTCCCCATCGGAATACCCGTAAACTATTCAACCATAAAATAATTACACTTTACACAAATTTCTTAACACTAAATCCCCTAAAACATAACTTTCAGATTTAATTTTTAAAATCACAGGAATCCTAAATATTATTTTAAGCATAAAATAATTGTAGCTTACACAAATTTCTTAACACTAAATTCCCTAAAACTTAACTTTCAAATTTCATTTCTAAAATCACAGGAATCTCAAATATTATTTTAGGCATAAAATAATTGCACCTTACAGAAATTTCTTAACACTAAATTCCCCAAAACTTAACTTTCAAATTTCATTTCTAAAATCACAGGAATCCCAAATATTATTTTAGGCATTAAATAATTGCACCTTACAGAAATTTCTTAACACTAAATTCCCCAAAACTTAACTTTCAAATTTCATTTCTAAAATCACAGGAATCGTAAATATTATTTTAGGCATAAAATAATTGCACCTTACAGAAATTTCTTAACACTAAATTCCCTAAAACTTAACCTTCAAATTTCATTTTTAAAATCACAGGAATCCCAAATATTATTTTAGGCATAAAATAATTGCACCTTACAGAAATTTCTTAACACTAAATTCCCCAAAACTTAACTTTCAAATTTCATTTCTAAAATCATAGGAATCCCAAATATTATTTTAGGCATAAAATAATTGCACCTTACAGAAATTTCTTAACACTAAATTCCCCAAAACTTAACTTTCAAATTTCATTTCTAAAATCACAGGAATCCCAAATATTATTTTAGGCATAAAATAATTGCACCTTACAGAAATTTCTTAACACTAAATTCCCCAAAACTTAACTTTCAAATTTCATTTCTAAAATCACAGGAATCCCAAATATTATTTTAGGCATAAAATAATTGCACCTTACAGAAATTTCTTAACACTAAATTCCCCAAAACTTAACTTTCAAATTTCATTTCTAAAATCATAGGAATCCCAAATATTATTTTAGGCATAAAATAATTGCACCTTACAGAAATTTCTTAACACTAAATTCCCTAAAACTTAACTTTCAAATTTCATTTCTAAAATCACAGGAATCTCAAATATTATTTTAGGCATAAAATAATTGCACCTTACAGAAATTTCTTAACACTAAATTCCCCAAAACTTAACTTTCAAATTTCATTTCTAAAATCACAGGAATCCCAAATATTATTTTAGGCATTAAATAATTGCACCTTACAGAAATTTCTTAACACTAAATTCCCCAAAACTTAACTTTCAAATTTCATTTCTAAAATCACAGGAATCGTAAATATTATTTTAGGCATAAAATAATTGCACCTTACAGAAATTTCTTAACACTAAATTCCCTAAAACTTAACCTTCAAATTTCATTTTTAAAATCACAGGAATCCCAAATATTATTTTAGGCATAAAATAATTGCACCTTACAGAAATTTCTTAACACTAAATTCCCCAAAACTTAACTTTCAAATTTCATTTCTAAAATCATAGGAATCCCAAATATTATTTTAGGCATAAAATAATTGCACCTTACAGAAATTTCTTAACACTAAATTCCCCAAAACTTAACTTTCAAATTTCATTTCTAAAATCACAGGAATCCCAAATATTATTTTAGGCATAAAATAATTGCACCTTACAGAAATTTCTTAACACTAAATTCCCCAAAACTTAACTTTCAAATTTCATTTCTAAAATCACAGGAATCCCAAATATTATTTTAGGCATAAAATAATTGCACCTTACAGAAATTTCTTAACACTAAATTCCCTAAAACTTAGCCTTCAAATTTCATTTTTAAAATCACAGGAATCGTAAATATTATTTTTCCTAATTTATGCGTCGATCATATTTTTGGCAAGCAAAATATAATATATTCTTAATTTGAACATTTACAGAGCATACAAATTCAAATATTGATTTATTTAGTACCTTTTTAAAGTGTGGTAATGTTCAAAACAAATAAGCTCATGCAATAGTAGACCACACAATTTGCAAACATATTTAGTATACTCATTTACTCTGCATACATTCTGACTGGATCTACTTATTATCACTGATGGAATCTTCTTAGTCGCTATGACAATAATTTTTATTATTTCTAGATATTTTTATGGGGACTGTTTATACTGATTCCGATATTGCTTATTTTTAAATACTAAAAATTCTATTTTCTAAAGGCTCGAAATACGCTTAACAAACTCCAAGTGATTTCAGATTAGTGGTAATTGAAAACAAAAAAAATAAAATAGGAGATTTCAAATAAATTAAAATATCAAATGTAGTCTCAATTAACATAATAACCGCTGACGAACGAAACGTTTTACACAAATTAGGAATTAAACTCGTGGTATCGAAGTCGATTGGAGTCGTAACAAGCCATTTATTATTCGCGTCAAACGTTTGTAGTGACCCTGAGGACTATCAAGACAAGGTAATCTACATTAATACCTTGACTGTCATGTTTAAGAATCTATTCAGCATTCGTTAAAATTTCCTGTGAAAAGCAGAAATATTCAATAATTTAACAGTATACTTATCACTTTTTATTGTTTCTAACATTATTCAAAAGTATCAGAATTTATTCGTTATAAATGTTAAGAAGAAAATGCAAACCATTACAATTGTGAGTAATACTCCAAAATAGGAAGTATACAGGGAAAAGTTTTAATGGAAGATTCTAGAGACCAAAATAAGACAAAAATCAAGAATATCAATCTGTTGATCGAGGCTCCATTAAAAAGTTAAAAGCTAATAAAAAATTAAATTGAAAACTTTCAAATCGTTCTGAAGAAATTATTGTCGGTTGCAGGGGTCAATTACAATCATTTTTAATGAATACACATACCCCCGAATTCCTACTCATTTTCGAGAAAAAAATTCGAGTAGGTGGACAAATTTTTCGACAAAATTGAAAAATTTCAAATCGCTCTGAAAAAAAATAGTTTTAATTGCAGGGGTCTATTACAATCATTTTTGGTCAATACGCATACCCCCGAAATCCTACGTACTTCCGAGAAAAAAATTCTTTACCGAAAATATACCGTGTGGCTGGAAATGTTTCTCTAACTTTTTAACGAAGCCTCAATCAACAAACCAGTATCCTTGATTTTCGTCTTATTTTGGCTTCTAGAATCTCCCATTAAAATTTTCTCCATGGTTGGCCGACCACCCCGTATACGTTGAATCGAATATTTCTATTTTGGAAGCCACGTTAATATATTGTCAAAGAGACGGAGAACTCGCTGGAAGAGGCAGACGAAAGCCAGTTTGTCTCAGGGCGCGTTAATCAATGTTCCCGCAGATGACTATAGCACCAACTGGTTACTTGAGTCGCGCGCGAACTTCAAGGAAAGGCTGGGCATTCCGTGTGTCATGAGAGATGCGAGCGTTTTGCGCTCGTCGAAGGAAAGACGCAATTAGTGGTTCCTCGGAGAGCGGGCCCGGATCCTCCACTTCGTTGTAGGTAATGAAAGCGAAGGTGGCCCGATCTGCTAACAGGTACGAGGTCAGAGGTCACGGCTAACGACGATCCGATAATGAGGTAGAGATAAGGTTAAGGTGGGTGTTCCTACGGTGTCAGGTTCGGAAGGCCATATCTTGCGCCAAGGTCTAAAGATTACCCCCTGAAACGGGGGGCGAAAGGGCACATTGTTCGGGAATATATGCTGGGCCCAAGTATGAGCTCCGAGCTAGGCGAACTTGACGTTGTGTCTCCCATTCTGCAAATAATTGACTGTGAAAAAGAACATTCCACTTTGCTTTTGAAGACTAGTCTACCTGTTGTATACAAAAAATCAATTGGAATAACATCAATTTTCTGCATGGTAATTATAACATACTACCTTGGAAGCCAGTTATCACTTGTGAGTTTCGTTTAGCAACGTACACAACTTTTCAATATAATATTTTACCTATAATGGAGGATTATCTTTCTTTGAAAATACTAATGGAAAGCTCGTTGTGCAGATGTAGCTTAGGAGCTTGGTATGTTACAAAATCAGTTACGATTGGGGAATTGTAAGAAGTGTATGTGTGTTTGCAACCATCATTGTTGGCGTCGATGGTGTTTAGGCTAAGATCGAGTACGTATGGAGTGAAGTGTTTAGGTTTAGGCTGGAATGCGTTCGAGGGTCTACGCCTCGAACGTGCGTTTGTTTAGAATATTATGAAGATAGGAATGGAGAAGGTTCGACTTTGACTGCAGAAAGTCACTTATGGTTTTTTGGAGGACCATCCTTGACAATCCTTAAAAAATATGCCAGATTCTACTGTCTACATAATAATTGTTTCCCTTACGCGTGGAAGGGTTGACGGACATGTCGTATTTGGAACAGGAAGCTGGTAACGCGTGGAAATAAAATGGTGCCTGGACGGTTGAAGCAATTCGAGGAACGTTTCAACCTGTTGGTTATCTTTTGTCCCTCCTCGGAGTTTCCACGTTAATTTAGATAAGCCATATTGCAGGGGTAAGAAGGAACGTGTGGCAGACGTTGTAAATTCTTCGTGCACGCGGCCCTTTTGCTTGCCGAGATTTTCTGTAAGTGCCGTTCAGGGTCCGTGGATTAGCAATTTACCGTCGTAAAACGTAGCTTGTGTTCGGGACGGATTTACTGGTCATCTCGAAGATACGTTTCCTTGCACTAATGCCATCTTCTATTCGTATTTCTCGGTTGGGTCAGGCAACCGTCGACCCCGACGTGCAACGAGAATCAAAGTTAGGGACCCATTGTCGGAACGCTTTGCCTCCTCTTTTCACGCGTCTCGACAATTTCTGCAACTTCATATTTCGAAGTTCAACGGTGCACCATCGATAAATAAGAATAAGATTAATCTATTTGATTCAATCTCTCGAAAAACTATTCCCTCGTGTACGTTGAACGATCCAGCTGCTTTCCATACGAAAGGAACGGGCATCGGTAATACGAAGGCCAACGCGAAGTGGCACGGTCGTGTCTTCAAATGTTACTAATTACTATTGAATATTAAATTACCGGAAGTGAAAGATTACCAACGGACGTGTGAACATTAGACCCGAGTACACGCCGTTCGCAAACGTTTCTGGGAAAAGATGTTACACCTCAAACATCCACCACACTGTCGCATGCCTCTTATTTTTGTGTTTAGGCTCGTGCGTGTCTAATTGTACAACCGTGAAAGCGTTTAAGACAGTCGCGTTTGAAGGATACCGACCCAACGTGCGACTCGACTCGAAAGGAAAGGGTGGAGTTTAGTGCAAATAAGTGTGGCGAATTTTAAAATTAATATTCCTTGAAGCCTCAGGGAAATTCGTTGCAAACACAACTGGACACTTAGTTTGCTTTTCTTTCATAGCTAGCGACTTGTCATTTCCGGTTAACCCTTCGCTGGGCTCGTTATTATACTTTGTTCATAAAAAACATTAATTTGCACAGTTCTGATGATTTCAAATATTATTGATGCAATTATTTTTTTAAAACACCATGCAAAAGTAATGGATCCAAAAAATCACAAGACATCGTTGCATAATAATTATATATTGTTCCTTTTTCTTTTTATTGTTGAATACTAAATTCTTACCATGAATTTTCGAACTAAAAAGAAATACTTTCTCATCCTTCACTGATCACTGGAATAGCAAGTCAGGAATATTTTCTGAAATATTTGTACTTAGATTTAATTTCAGAATATTTTACGATTAGGGCATATTTTAAGATACAAAAATGGATATAACTTTTGAACTACTAAGTTTGGGGCATGAGTACTTTAATAGTTTTTTGTAGGGATTGAAAAACTGCGTCGAATGGTGCAATAAAATTATACAGTTCCATTTAGAAAAAAACTGCATTGTGATAAGGAGTTAAATATAAAGCAAAATTTTAAGAAACTTTACAGCAAGTGTTATTTAAAGATTGATAGATATTGTTTAGCGCAGTTGGTGGGAAATATGCGATTGGGAGCGTCGACGAGATTCTAGTCGCGTGTTTAGAAACTTTGTGTGACCCAAGTGTGTTGTCGCGGTGAGCGCATTGGGGCGCGTCGCGCGAAATTGGATGCAATTTGGTCGTCTGCACCATTTTCGCGGGCAAGTTCGTTGACCATAGCAAAACACATTCCGTTAGGCACACGGCCGATGTTCGGTGGTCCGAGTTGCCGAAAAGGCACCGAAAAGAACTGTCGGTTTGTGCCACCGACTTCTCCCCGTCGCGTTGTTAACGAGCAACGAGAAAGCGACGGACGTGCTCGCCCAGGAACCGTAGAAAACAGAAACAGCCAGGATCAAACAGAGAGGACGACAATGATATTAGCGAAAGTCGAAGCGAAACAGACGAACGGCCGAAAGAGAGAGGCTGAAACAGGTCCTGTTGCCGGGTCCCTGTTGCTACGCGGTTACGGTGCATCGTGCTGAATTCGCAACGAGACTTTTTGGTGATTGCGTTGAATAATGTATGTATAATAGACGCGTGGCTCTGGTTGGCAATGATTTTTTACACTAGCAGACACCTTTCTACCGTACGGCCTTCGTGGTACACAGGACGAATAATGGCCTCGAACGGGTCACACGTCATCGGACAGATATCCTGCATCCTGAACCTTGGTCACTCGATCGATCGTAACTGCGTAGATTCTCCGATCCTGACGGGGACACCGCCGCCTCCAACGACCTTTCGACGTTTCTGTACCATCGCCGTTCGCCATCTTTTCGAAACCGGGACGATCCTGCGTGTGCAAACATTTTCTTTTGCAAAGAGGGTGTCGATGAAAAATAACAATTTTAATCTCTACTTCGAATTCAAAAATTTTTCAATATTCACTTTTCTTGTTTTAGAAATATACAAGTGCCAATTTTGGAGAAGACATTAGCAATGACGAAGACGATATATACCAATCAATTTAAATTTTATCTTTGCCACGTTATTCTGTTTCCAATATTGATCCCAGAAATGTCGAGATATACTATATTCACTTCTTTTCTTCTTCTTTTTTTTTTAGAAATATAGTGCCATTTTTAAAACTATACAAAATTTCAAGTTACAAGTCCCAATTTTGGAGAAGACAAAAGTATTAACAAAGACAATATATACCAATCAATTTAAATTTTATCTTGACCACGTTATTCTGTTTCCAATATCAATCCCAGAAATGTCGAGACATTTGAGAAATACTAAAAAAAATTGGCTATCAAATCAAACACGGAAGAAATTGTGGTAAAGCTGTCGTTTAAAGTGATTCGTGCAAGGAAAGGTATTTAATAAACGGTCGTGTTACAACAAACGTGAAACAGCAATGACGAGTTGCTAAACATGGGCATGTTTGTAGAAGGTATTTTTATAATTAGCAAGTGATCCTTGGAACGCCTTTTTAAGACAATCTTTGTGAAAATAGACCGCAGAGGTGAACAACTTTTTTACAATCCGCGAAAATTCTGTATACGCTCGTGTGAATTCACTATTTATCACTTCGTCTCCGTTAATTGCATCCTGGTGATAATGACGAGTTTCCTGAGGATCTCTCGACATTTGCTGCACGAATGCGCGTACAAACTCGTTTAACGAGGTTTAGTTCTTTTTTCGGAAATGACGCGAGAATTGATCGCCATAGTCGCATGAAAAAGATGATAATGCATACCAGTTGTTGGTGGCGGGATCCCGGGGATTCCGAGAACGATGACTGGCGCGCATGGCAACACGTCATTTCGTTAATAGTTTGAAACAGCAACTAATAAATTGATTAGGTGCAGTCAAATGGCAAGCTTGGTCCCACTTGATGACTTAATGGTCACTTTTTGGGAAGATATTCGTGAATCACTTGAAAGTGATACTCTCACTCTGCTCTTTTTTAATATTAATAATAAAAGTATTTCTCAGCATGTTGAGTATCATGGTGGTTACTGGTGATATTTGTAAAATAATCAAACATATCTGTACTTCACACTATATAATTTAAACAAATTTCAAGGATGTTTTTAGACATAGAAAATAATCGAAATTAATAGGTAAACAATGAGAGAAAACATTAAGACGGAACAATTTATTAAATAAAATGTGTTGAAAAGGAACATTCGTAATCCCGAATTTTCAAACAAATTCATAGTTTCTAAATAACGTAAATTGTAATTTTTCGGTCGTTCACCCCCAAAATATTTTTTACTCTGAAAAACTGCTGTTTGGTAGGAAGAACGTGCGATACCACGTGGTTCCACCGTTTTCCCGCGCGATTGGCCGCGCACCTTTCATGAAAAGTGCCTCCAAGGTCAGGAGGCTCTTAATGGACGCTTAAAGAAGCGTCTCGTTGGCAGTCTGCCTGGCCTTTGTACAACGAAGGACACCTTAAATCATCGAACGCGACCGCGTACACGAAAATTGAACGAAAACGAGCAACAACGGTTGAAAATAATCGTGAACCTTTCGTTGAATAAAATGTCGAAATCGCGGAGAGGAACGGGTTACGGTCGGTTACGGTTCGCGAATTTCGTCGGTGATACGATTGGTTTTTTGCGTGGCAAAATTTCTCCACGGTCCAGCGGGCAGAAAAAAAGTACGGTGAACATCCATCCGGGAAAAGAAAACTGCAAAATGTTTCACGGTCGGCGGGGAGGAATGAAATTCGTTGAAGTCTCGGCCGTCTCACGTCCACGTGCTGTTGGTTGTTATTGTTGTTGTTGCCGTCCTCGTCTCCGGCCTGGCTCGCGGTTCTTATCCCTTTCTATGTCTGACCTGGTCTCTTTCTTCCTTGTAGACGTTTTTCTGTCCTCTTTCCACGGACGTTTCCTTTTCCGTTCTACCGTCTCCTTCCCGCGTTCTCGTCTGTCCTTCTCCCCGCCCCACGGCTGGCGTCACGAAAGGCGCGTTGGCGTCACGTGGTGGGGATCCCGATTAACGGACTCTAATTGCATAGCAACAGTGAGGCTGAGATAATGATACATCTGACGTGCGTTGCCGGCGGGCATCTGGCCCACTTCGAAGCCAACCGATCCTGGACCCTGCACATACACGCTCAAATCGCGCGTGTAACTGTGCGCAAAGCCCTCTTGGCTCGCACGCAACTCGCGTCTGGAAACTCGAGCCGCAAACTTTTGGCGCGAACCTCTCCCGGCCAGATATTTCCTAAACTCAACCGCCCCGGATGCTCGCGAAACGTTCCCATGACTCGTACAACGCATATTCCAGGTTTACAATACGCTCGTTACGCCAATAACTTATCCCAATAATGTTAAAAATTATGGATATACTTTACGAATGATTTTTATTTAATTCAAGAACTGAAAATAATTGTTTCAATTCTCGTTCCATGTCTTGGGTTTCGTGCATATTTGGAGAAAAACTTTTACCAAATAGCGTGGAGAGTCGATGATCGAAGATTTCCGCCCAAATAGCTTATCGCAATAATATTAAATACCTCGAAAAATTATGGATTTTTATCTAATTTAATGGCTGAAAATAATTGTTTCAATTCACGTTCTATGTTTCGGGTTTCGTGAGCAAGGCTTTTACTAAGTAGCTTGGAGAGTCCATGGTCGAAGATTTCCGCCCAAATAACTTATTGCAATAATATTAAATACCTCGAAAAATTATGGATTTTTTTCTAATTTTATGGCTGAAAATAATTGTTTCAATTCACGTTCTATGTTTTGGGTTTCGTGCATATCTGGAGAAAACTTTTACCAAATGGCTTGTAGAGCCAATGATCGAAGATTGCCGTCCAAATAACTTATCACAATAATATTAAATACCTCGAAAAATTGTGGATTTTTATTTAATTTAATGGTTGAAAATAATTGTTTAAATTCACGTTCTATGTTTTGGATTTCGTGCATATTTGGAGAAAAACTTTTACCAAATGGCTTGTAGAGCCAATGATCGAAGATTTCCGCCAAAATAACTTATCGCAATAATATTAAATACCTCGAAAAATTATGGATTTTTATCTAATTTAATGGCTGAAAATAATTGTTTCAATTCACGTTCTATGTTTTGGGTTTCGTGCATATTTGGAGAAAAACTTTTACCAAATGGCGTGTAGAGCCAATGATCGAAGATTGCCGCCCAAATAACTTATCACAATAATATTAAATACCTCGAAAAATTGTGGATTTTTATTTAATTTAATGGTTGAAAATAATTGTTTAAATTCACGTTCTATGTTTTGGGTTTCGTGCATATTTGGTGAAAGGTTTTTACTAAATGACTCGGAGAGTGGAGGATCGAAGACTTGCCGCCCAAATTTCTCTGTTTTGAATATTCTAACGTGAAAAGATCTTCGAAGGTTAGAAACGATACACAATTCTCTGTGCCCATTCCTTGATCAAAGTGAAACGATATTGATAAATAGACTGCGGATGTTTATGCATTTATGGGAAATTTTAATCCTCACTAAACTACAGAATGCATTTAATATGCAAAAATATACGAAATACTTAAAGTAAGATACGAATTATTATATTTAGGGGTTGAGACAGCCCTCTGCGAAGCTTTCGTTTCATTAATTCGATTAATAAAAATGTGAATTTGCATAAAGATCCGCAGTCTATTGATAAAGCTACCAATACTAAGATCATAATAATAAAGCACTCCTAGTATACAATTTCACATGCAAATTTCTTCGTATTTAATATGACCTCAAAGAAGCATTAGCACATTGACTGTCACGTCACCTACATATGGATGACATTGTTTATCCCCAAGGAGCTAAAAATATTAATTCTCAAGAATAAATCTTATAGAAAATAAATCTAAATACGGCTCTTGAATTTTAACAAGACTGTGACAAATTATGGCTATGCTAGTTTCCAAATTGTCTAAAAACAAAGTTTCGTTTTCGTGGACAATTGGAGGGGTTTGGTCTGGCAATGAACGTGTTAAGTGATAACGATGTGGAGATTCTTAAAAGATTTCTTAAATTTCTTTAACTGTGTTACCCTTATAATAATTATAAGTAAATATTGTCACTGGCAAATAATTCAAATTTAATTACAGCTGTTTTCGTTGCACTATTTCTTCCCTTTTTGCAAGGTGGGGCTATGTCTTCCTGACTTCGGTCGATTCTTCGAAATGTCACTATTCTTCGATTTTCAAAGGAGCTATTTCGGGAGTCCCTTTTGAGCCCTTACTTGTACAAGTTCTACCTGGGTACAAACTCGTCGACGGGGGTGTATACCTGTGTCCACAGTAGTGTACTTTGGGTCTTACGGGTCCCGTAACCCGAGACCTGTCTCATGGTTGAACACAGCTCCGATTGGACCGAAAATATTCGTCTTTTGGCCGACGGAAATCGTGCATTCGGCGGAGAACAAACGTGGATTGCGTTACCCGACTGCGTATCGGCTTCTTTCTTTTTCAATGACCCTCTTAACATTTCGTTAACCCAATCGTCTGCAATGCCATTCACTCTTCCGACCATTTCGTAATGCCATCTAATTTTGGTATTCCCGTAGAATAATACAAATATCAAATTAACAAATCGCTGCATACGAACACTAGATAATACAATTAGAGTAGATAGCTAACAACCACGTGACATTACTAATACCAGTTAAATTATTTATTTAATTTTCCTCATATTTTATATTTTCTCTCATATCTGCAGCCATACATTCTGTTCTTTATCTTCGATCATTTAAAAAGGCAAACACCGATATTTGACTTTGTAGAGTTTGCGAAGAAGTAAAATATTCCCGTCCGTTAATCGTAACACAACGAGATTATTGAAAGTGTTCGTGATATGTGTTTAGAATATTTAATACACACGAGCGTTTGATTGGTTATCGCATAGAAAGAAATAAACGGCAATTGTATATGAGAACTAAAGTGAATGAGACGCTGGACGCGACCTTGAGCGAGTCAATCTCCTCAAGTTTCATCTATCACTTTAGGCGGGAATCGGAATGTATAATTCATTAGGTTCCGATAAACAATTTCTGTCAATCCCCTTTTCATTATAGTAATGGGGTTTTAATCGTGGCACGTCATTTTCAATTTTTGATTTAAGGAATTTCGAACCCGAGTATTCTGCGTTCAACGATTAAAAGAAATTTATTCATGTTATGGAACAGTCGGTGAAACTTGCGTCTCTGACGTTTAAAGGAATTTCAATGACAGCACGTGGCTACGCCGGCACGAGATTTGCTTTCAACGAGGATTACAATTGTTAATGTTTCCTTGAAGCAAATGACTGACATCTTTTTCTTTTTAGAGGGGAAAAATAAAGGAACGTTCTTGGATCTTTTCTTTGATTAAAAATCAAAGGAACCGTCGATGTTGCAAATTTATTCGGACGGTCGAAGGTTCACAGACCTTTCAAGGCTGTTTCGTACCTATTGGCATTCGTAAGATTCATATTTTACAAGGCTCGTTTAACAGTCGTCGCTTAATGACATTGAACGACCTTCGAACGACCTTGGGCGTCCTGGGGTATCTAGGTGAATCGATTAACCGATTGTAGTAGATAAAAGCAATGTCTTGCCAAGGGCGAGGTCAAGGGTACCTGCATTGTATGCCTATTACCGATCATTTTCATGGGTAACGAGACATAACGAGGTGCCGTTTCTGTTGGCAAATCACCGCCAAGTGCAAAAGAAATATTTACCATAGTCTTTACTGATACACGTTTTATTAAATGAGCCAGACGAAGGGATCAATTTAATTCTTTTATATAAAATTTCTCTTTAAAATTTATTTAATGTTTTTGCAAAATTTTTACACATACTAAATTCGTATTAAAACAGAGAATTAACCATTTAGATAGAATCGTGATAAAAAAAAAGTATATTCTAGGTCTCTATATCGACAACTCTATATAGTTTCTTAAACTAAAATTTCTCTTTAAAATTTACTTAATATGTTTTTCAAAATTTTTACACATACTAAGTTCGTGTTAAAACTGAGAATTAATCATCACTATCTTCGTAAATTTATTTTTTTAAATTCTAAAATGGAAGAATAAAATTTCATTAAAGTCCATTTAGGTAGAATCGTGATAAAAAAAAACTAGGTCTCTATATCGACAGCTCTATTTAGTTTCTTAAACTAAAATTTCTCTTTAAAATTTACTTAATATGCTTTTCAAAATTTTTACCCATACTAAGTTTGTATTAAAACTGAGAATTAATCATCACTATCCTTGCAAACCAATTTTTTAAAAATCCTAAAATGGAACAATAAAATTTCGTTAGTCCATTTAGGTAGAATCGTGATAAAAAAAAATATATTCTAGGTCTCTATATCGACAGCTCTATTTAGTTTCATAAACTAAAATTTCTCTTTAAAATTTACTTAATATGTTTTTCAAAATTTTTACACATACTAAGTTCGTGTTAAAACTGAGAATTAATCATCACTATCTTCGTAAATTAATTTTTTTTAAATTCTAAAATGGAAGAATAAAATTTCATTAGTCCATTTAGGTAGAATCGTGATAAAAAAAAATATATTCTAGGTCTCTATATCGACAGCTCTATTTAGTTTCTTAAACTAAAATTTCTCTTTAAAATTTACTTAATATGCTTTTCAAAATTTTTACACATACTAAGTTCGTGTTAAAACTGAGAATTAATCATCACTATCTTCGTAAATTAATTTTTTTAAAATTCTAAAATGGAAGAATAAAATTTCATTAAAGTCCATTTAGGTAGAATCGTGATAAAAAAAAACTAGGTCTCTATATCGACAACTCTATTTAGTTTCTTAAATTACACCGTCATTTAATTCTTTAGCGGTCGGTAGAAATTTGCTTCCCCTTGACTAATGGCCGAGATGCGCAACTGAAATATAGTCGAAGCTGTAGTCTTGGTATTTTTTTCGTTGGAAGTATTCTGTTCGTAACAGGAACATCTGGTAGGCGTGGCCCGTATCCAAAAGGATCATTACTTATTGCAGATTTAATGCTCCTGTAATCCTTTGTGTTCTTGATTAAGAAGGGTATTTTAATTTAACGGGAACGGTTTCTCTCGGGCACACCACCGGTAATTACGAAACTCAATTTTGACAAAAATATTGCCAATTTCTCGAGGCACTGGCAAAACGTTTTCATTATCGAGAGGTCTCGAATATCTTTGGTAACGTATTACAGTGGATATTACAATTGCAGAATTTCCATTTGCAAATTAGGAGAACGTTCCAACCTGATCCAATTTCGGAAAAAAAAAATTAAAGCAGAGATCGAACCACGAAACCTGATATTTAATTTTATACCCACTATTAGGGCCATCTTGTTTTCCTCCGCTAAATCTCAGATTAGAAAGGTAAACGGATTGTAAAGAAAAAAAATTGCAACCATAATAAAAATTTATTTTTGTAATATAATAAATTTTTACTCGTTATTGAATATTAACGCTAGATTTACAGACTGAGTCAATTTGACTTAAATGTTACTTTTTAAAAACATATGTTGGTTTTTAGTTATTAATATAATTTTATAAAATCAATTTTTTATTAAATAATTTGGTCCAAGGATATAGGAATTTTTTTACAAGAAAAATATAAATTTCTTTATTTTGACAATTTTCATATTTATTTATTTATGTTTCATGAATGTTCACAGTTTTTTCAAGTAAAAATAATCGAAACTAAACGAATTATACAAGATGTTCGGCCACTCCTGGGAAAAATTTTAATGGGGGATTCTAGTGGCCAAAATAAGACAAAAATCGAGAATACCAATTTGTTGATGGAGGCGGTTGTTGTTGGAGAATATGTAGAAATTCTAAAAATATTCGAAAAGTTGATCCTTGACCCCATAAAATAAGAAAAATCCCATAAAAATGGTCCAATTTTCAAGCAGCCATAACTCTTACAATAATGAATATATTTCGATGAAACTTTTTTCTGAAGTTGAGCTCATGGGTACCTACAGAAAAGTATGAGACAACTTTTCCGTAACTCATCAAACCAAACTATTAAAAATGAAAGACGAATTTTTAAGAAAAATCAACAAGGGGTAGGTGCCTAAATTTTTCGATGAAAACAAATTTTTTCAAATCGTACTAAAAAAATTATTTTCGGTTGTGGGGGTCAATTATAATAATTTTTGGTCGTTAGACATACCCTCGAAATCCTATACACTTTCGAGAAAAAAATTCGAGAAGGTGTGAAGTTTTTCGACGGAAAAAAAAATTTCAAATCGTTTGGAAAAAATTATTTTCGGTTGTGGGGGTCAATTATAATAATTTTTGGTCATTAGACATACCCTCGAAATCCTATACACTTTCGAGAAAAAAATTCGAGAAGGCGTGAAATTTTTCGTGAGGGGAAAAAATTTCAAATCGTTTTGGAAAAATTATTTTCGGTTGCAGGGGTCAATTACAATCATTTTTGGTGAATATCCATACCTCCAAAATCTTGCGCATTTTCGAGAAAAAAATTCAATACAGGCGGAACTTTAAACGTTAATAACTTTTTAACGGAGCCTCCATCAACAAATTGGTATTCTTGATTTTCGTCTTATTTTGGTCTCTAGAATCCCCCATTAAAGTTTTTCCCAGGGTTGGCCGAACACCCTGTATATGTTTGATATACAGAATTTGACTGTAAAAAATCGAAAATAGTTTCCTTAAAATCTAAAGAAACGTTATGTCCACGGTTCCGGGACCAAGATAAAAATCAGAGTTTCGTCGCCGCGAGAAATTAAACGGCAATGACGGGTGGTACCATAACGTATTGGTACCATAATTCTTGTAGGCTGACCGATCGACCGTCTTTTAGCGAGAAGTTAACGAAAACTTTCTCGGACATCGGTACGAAACTCGAGACAGTGGCACAAAGCGAGAGATAAAAATCGTTGATCCATCCGAACTACGATTTGTCACGAACCGAGGGAAAGAAGGGAAGTCAGAGTTTCGGGGCAACCGTGAACGGGGAAAACGTTCGTGCACGTTGGGCAGAATTAATCGAGCCGTGGTTTAATTTGACAGAATCAAAGTCCGAAATTCGACACCGAGCTAGCGCGTTTAATGGAGATATTGGATTACTGCTACACCTTAATTCGACGCGATAGGCGAAAAGACCGGGACAAATGGTCCGAATTTCTCGAAGCCCCCGGTCACGCCAACAATAGGGCCTCCAAAACCAAAATAATCAAATAAAAATAATAAAAATAAGGGTCAAGCCAAAAATAAAAAATTATTTTCATATTTTTGGTTTTCGATCGGTAAGCGATCGGAAATAATATTATGCTGTCACCCGCGTTTTATTAACTTATTTGTACATCCATGGACCAATTTTTTAACAGAATTATTAGCATAAGAATTGGCATCGTTTATCAAAGCCTGCAACTTGTTTGCGCACCGGGAACATTAATTCTTTTCATACATTTTTCACTCGCCCTCTTCTATTAACACCACGATCTCCCAGATTTTATCTTGACGTCTTTATTAATAATTGATTTTGCAATGGAAGTCGTATACATAAATGTAGAAGTCAAACACATCCTGCAAAAAAATTACATAATATAATATTCAATTTCATTCACTTTGTAATTAATTTGAAGTTTTAACAAATAATACAATGATTACAGCGAGTAGGAAAATTCGTACTAATTTGATTTTCAAACACATTCATTTCCAAGCTGATTTAATTAAATACAATTGAACAGAGATTAAAAAGTTAAATTTACTTCGCTGAAATTGCTAATTAATTGTAATCGCACTTAAACATGTATTTCCTGCAGAATTTATTTGTAGCGCATAGAAGGCTATCAAGAATATACTGCTTCCGGTTTAAAATGATCCGAGCTGCTTCCTGAAGTTATCGCACTTGTATCGCACAAACGTAGTTTTAAATAGGAATAAAAATATTTTTACACTTTCGTTACAGATTGATTATGCTCGTAATTTAATCAACTCTTAAGACTAGCATATAAAACATAAAATATTAAAACGTGTTTTTCTCTAAAAAAAAAATTTTCCTTTTCGTAGATCGGGAAATAAAAAATAAGATTTTTCGTGGGAACAGTGTGAAAAATTTGAAGTTTGAGGGAAATCGTGAAAACTTCTCCCCTCTATCTTGCATTTTATCTATTTTCCACGTTATAACGTTTGGTGGAAATCGTGAAAAGTTTTTCCTGTATCTACCATTTTGTTTGCTTTTTACTTTCTGACGTTCGCCCGTAGCGAACCTTTATCGACTCTACTTCGTCGATCCCTGTATCGCAAACCTAAATACATACGTGCAGTATCGTAAAAAGGCACGTGTCGCTAGAACGAAAAACTAACAGGAACTATACAATGACACTTTTGATCCTCCATTCAACATTGTGGCAGACCGATGCCGAGAAGAACGTTTTATCTTCGTTCCACGAAGTTCTAGGGGCGGTACTCTGTAACATTGTGTGGGTCTGTTCCCATGTGACCTTACTCTGTGACTGCCACAGCCCACAAGACCCCTACATGGTTGAGCGAAAGTTTCCAACCACAATATGTCTTTGTCCAAAAAATTTCCGTCGACATTTCGAACATTGTATTTCTTAGCACAGTCTCTATAAAAACAATGAAATTTTTTAAATTACCAATTTCCAATTTTATTTTCTATTTAAATAATACGTATCAATATTATATTCTTTGCCATTTGAATTTGGTAAATGTTTTATTTTTCAAATTTGGTGTGTGAATTAAAGTCACATCTCGGTTGATGTACTCCCAAAACAATTACAGACTGAAGCTATAAATTTCATGATAGAAATAATCGTGTATTTAATAATATTCTTTATTCCAATACTCTAAATACTCAATTTACATATTACATATCTTTTGTATCATATATCATATATCTTTTGCCATTTGAATTTGGTAAATATTTTATTTTTCAAATTTGGTTTGTGAATCAGTCACATCTTGTTGCTTTAACACTCCCAAAACAATTAAAGACTGAAACTATAAATTTCATGATAGAAATAATTATATACTTAATAACATTCTTTATTCTAACACTCTCAATATTCAATTTACTTATCACGATGAACTTTTGAAGTTTGAATTTGAACTTTTTGAAGTATTTAGTGATAAACTCGGTTGAATAAATAATCGTTTTGTGATTAGAACTGCTGTGCATTTGTGTAATGGAGGATCGTATAACGAAGAGTTCTAGCCTTAAAATAAATTTTTCTTTCATGCTATCTACCGAAGAGAATCTTCATCTTCGTTGCAGGAAGTGTGTAAAGACCGTACCCCGAGATATTTAGGGACCCGTTACGACATCGAGTTTTTTTTTTTTGTAGATGTGTACGTGCGTGTAACACAATGTTGCTTTAGCCGCTTGCTACATTGTAAGGAAAGGGCATTCGTTAGACCCAACCATAATTTTCTACATTTCTGAAGTCTGTTCCCATGGAGGCGATATTTCTTTAAACGACCGTTACGTTACGAAATATCGCTGTTATGTTTTCAACCTTTTTCTTTTCCGTTAGCCCATTAAGTGACGAAGTTTGAATTACTGCCTTTTCGAAATTCGTGCCCATTTACGTTATTTAAGCATTTTTATTTAACAGGAAAAATAATCCTTTCGTGAAATATTTAATTATTAGATACTTCAAATTTCTTCATGGAAACTTTCTTCACGGCAAATATTGTTTTGTATATTTTTTTTTTTTAGTGATGAATTGTAATAAAATAAGATATATAGGTAGTTTCGTTAAAAAAAACTTGGGGTACATATTTTTGTAATTCATAATTATTATAGACAAGGTTAAAGCAATATTACAGGATTTTATTTAACAGGAAAAATAACCCTTTCGTGAAATATTTAATTATTACTTACTTAAAATTTCTTCGCGACAAATATTGTTTCTTACATTTTTACTTTTTTTTTAGTGTTGAATCGAAATAAAATAACCCGGGAAAAATTTTAATGAGAGATTATAGAGACTAAAATAAGACGAAATTCAAGAATATCAATTTGTTGATGGAGGCTTCGTTAAAAAATTATTAACGTTTAAAGTTCCGCCAGTATTGAATTTTTTTCTCGAAAATGCGCAAGATTTCGGGGTTATGTCTATTCACCAAAAATGATTGCAATTGACCCCCGCAACTGAAAATAATTTTTTCCAAAATGATCTGAAATTTTTTTCCCCGTCGAAAAACTTCACATCTTCACGAATTTTTTTCTCGAAAGTGGGTAGGATTTCGTGGGTATGTGTATTCACCAAAAATTATTATAATTGACTCCCGCAACCGGAAATAATTTTTCCAAAACGATTTAAAATTTTTTCCCCCCTTCGAAAAACTTCACATCTTCACGAATTTTTTTCTCGAAAGTGGGTAGGATTTCGGGGGTATGTGTATTCACCAAAAATTATTATAATTGACTCCCGCAACCGGAAATAATTTTTCCAAAACGATTTGAAATTTTTTCCCCCCGTCGAAAAATTTCACACCTTCTCCAATTTTTTTCTCGAAAGTGGATAGGATTTCGAAGATATATGTATTCACCAAAAATGATTGTAATTGACCCCCGAAACCAAAAATAATTTTTCCAGAACGATTTGAACCCCCCCACTGAACTCTAAAATCCCCCCATTAAAATTTTTCCCAGGGTTGGCCGAACACCCTGTATATTTGTATGAAACTTTTTTCTGAACTAGAGCTCATGTTTACCTACAAAAAAGTATCAGACAACTTTTCTACAGCGCGTCAAACAAAATTACTAAAAATGAAAAACGAATTTTTAAGAAAAATCGACAGTAATTTTTATACTTTATAACTTTCTTAATTTATTATCTTACGCGATAAGAGTTGTTCGTTGCAATAAAGGTGTTCAAAATTCGTGGGTGTGATCGAGTCGAAAGAATGGCGTCGGTCCCGTAACGAAGTAAGACGAAGATAACATCAGATATTCGTCCATGTGTGCCTCGACCAGTATGGGCCACCTTTCCCGCCAGAAATTCTGGCGCCAACGTTTCGTTCGGATTCGTTAACTGGAATCCGTTCGGTTGCTAGGGACCGGACATTCGAGCGACACATAGCCGTAAATTAAACGAGGCTCGAAAGCGCGCGATTTTTCAGCGCGCGTCGGCCACGGGGAAAAGGATCGTTCGTTCCGATGATTTTTCGATCCGGCCTCGCATATTCGATCGTTGAAATTTTCTCACGCATTTTCTGCCGCGCTAATTACCAATGCACGACAGATGCTCGATAACTCGCCTCGACAACGTTGTTCGTTGTTCGTGACGCTATGTCGAATTGTGAATACGTACGATAAGTATACGTACGCTTATCTTGTATAGGTTATTCACCCATAAATCGTCCTTTGCGTACTTTATACACTCCTAGCTCTACACAGTGATTTTTTTAACACGCAAGCAACAGAATTCTGAACAATCCTGGAACGTAAGCGTGTTAAGATTAGATGATAAATAACTCTCGTCACAGAAATTTATTCGATCGAGTTATTCATCATATTTTTTACTTATTCGATGTTTTTTGCTTACAAACGTTCTACATTAAAAATGTAAATATTCGTTAAATTTTGTTTTGTCTTTTCTCACTAATGTTGCGAAAAATTGAAAATTTGAAATAGATGATAAATAAGTCTCGTCACAGAAATTTATTCGATCAAGTTATTCATCAGAAATTTATTCTACGATTAAAACAGTAATTTCAAAACTAGTTTACCTTTTACTTATTCCATGTCTTTACGTAGGTATAAATTTCGTTTATCTTTGCTTACGAGCGTTCTACATTAAAACTGTGAATATTCGTTAAATTTTGTTCGCCTTTTCTGACGAATGTTGTGCATTGAAAATATGAAATAGATGATAAATAAGTCTCGCCATAGAAATTTAGTTATTCATCATAAATTTATTCTACGATTTAAACAGTATTTCCAAAATTAGTTTACCTTTTACTTATTTCTATTTCACGTAGGTATAAATTTCGTTCATCTTTGCTTACGAGCGTTCTACATTAAAACTGTGAATATTCGTTAAATTTTGTTCGCCTTTTCTGACGAATGTTGTGCATCGAAAATTTGAAATTCCGTCGGTTGCATCGCGACACTTGTGGAAATGTATGCAGGCAGGTGAATCCTCGTGTAATCCTCGGTGTTAGTGTACAGCTCAACGCTCCTTTCACCTCGCGTTACTGCAATAAGTCATCCCCACGCGAACAGGTGCATCTTGTCGTGGCTAATCCGATTAATTATCGCGCCGCGGAAAAGGGGCCGGAAAACCGACAGTTTTCGGTTTGCTCGCTAATTGCCTCACATTTTTGGCGATTAAGCAAATAGAAAGCCAACCACCTACACTATCTAGAGGTAGATACACACGAACCCGAGATAAAGGAAATGCGGAGACGGGTTAATGGGCACTCTTCACACTTGCTGGAGCTAACAGTCTTTTTTGCTTTCGTAGTAAAAGCGTTAATGGATGATTAACGATACCGGGCAGACATAAAAGTGCACAGTTGCGCAACGTTGCACCATTTAGTTATATTCTATACTTTTATTGGGATTTATATTGCAATTAAATTCGTTTGCATTTTATAATATGCATATTTCTTTATAATTTCTGCAGTTTTTATGTAAATATTTAACTTTGAGGACCTCGACAAAATTTATAAATCTGAAGAGAATTTTGATACAGAAACTCGGTGCAATTGTAGAGTGTAATTTTTCTTTTTTTATAGGATTTTGTAATTTTGTATAGGATGTGTTTGTTATGTAGAATTCTGTAATAATAGTGTTACAGTAAAGCTAGTGTGAAAATACGATCGCAGCGCCATCTTACTCTTGAGCAGTCGGTAAAAAACGAACCTACTCTTCCAGCTGCTGATTTTATATATTCTCGTACCAGTCGAGAAAAAGTTCGTCTTTGCACGAACGAGTTATACGAGTAGACCTTGCACACTATGGACTTTCGTGGTCCAATCTGACTGCCATATCGACATGAAATTTATTTACGCAGTAGAGCTCGTGGATACCTACAAAAAAGTATTAAACAACTTTTCTGTACAGCGTCAAACCATATTATTATAAATGAAAAACAAATTTTTAAGAAAAATCGACAAGGGGGTGTGCCTAAATTTCTCCGGCGAAAAAAAAATTCGAATCGTTCTAAAAAAATTATTTCTAGGTTCTGGGGTCAAATGCAACCATTTTTGGTCAATACAGATACCCTCGAAATCCTACGCACTTTCGAGAAAAAAATTCAGTAAGGTGGACCAATTTTTCGGTGAAATTTAAAAATTTCGAATCGTTCTGAAAAAATTATTTCTGGGTTCTGGGGGCAAATACAACCATTTTTGGTCAATACAGATACCCTCGAAATCCTACGCACTTTCGAGAAAAAAATTCAGGAAGATGGACAAATTTTTCGGCGAAATTTAAAAATTTCAAATCATTGTGAAAAAATTATTTTTATTTGCAGGGGTCGATTACAATCATTTTTGGTGAATACACACATTTCCGAAATCCCACGCAATTTCGAGAAAAAAAATTCATTACCAAAGGTATAATGTGTGGCTAGAAATGTTTAGTTGATTCAGTGCTCCAATACAGAATTCCAGAGTGATCGAGAGTCCATTATGACTGAAACAAATAGGTGTAATAGTTAATAAATAACGGATGTGATAATATAACCGAGAGATTAATTGTTTCTGTTTCAATTCTTCTGTTCCAGGCTAGTCGTACACTCGCACCCTGGGAACATTTGTTGTCCTGTCCGAACTGTTCTTTCCCATGTCACGTGGACGGCGAGAAGAACGTGGGAACGTGTTCGAGACAAGGTTGCTTGATGGAATTTTGCACCTCGTGTTCCTCGAGGCCGCACACCGGTCCTTGCAAAACACCCCTGTTAGCCACGCCGACCAAGAGGAACAAACGCCTAATCGTTGGCTCGAGACAGAGCAAACGGAACCTCAGGAGATTATAAAAGCATTTTCATCGGGAAACGTCCATCGTCGAACAGATTTTTACCAGAAGAAGGTTTTCCTTCGACCGTAGCCACGTATCTTAAGGAACGTTAACGTACAGTCCTTCCAGCTGGGTGGACAGAAGTTCCGGTTCGTAACTGAGACGAGCCATCCTCCAAAGAATCGTAAAATGAAAGTACCAGATGGATCGCTAAGTACCAACGTCAGACATCGATTTCTCCATAACTATAACACGAGTCAGTAGTTAAACACAAAGTATTTAACATCGTTCGACTTGCCAAACTTCTCTTCTTCTCTTTCATACTGAAAGCAAAACGGTTATCTCTGTAACCGAACACATTTCACTTAGCTCCGTCGGTAACTTCAATTCTACAATTCGTCGGTAAGGCAGACGTTCAAAGGAACGCCCTGTCACGAGTAATTGGCAATTCGAATCTGTTTTATCGACTCAATTCGGTGAGGACTGCGATGCAAATGGGGTCTTCTTAGAGTATAGCAAAAAATTCGAGTTTCGGCCGCTCCCTCGTCGAAGCTGGTTTATTCGACGTCGCGTTAGCGCCGAGTTTATGGCGTTTCGGGAAACCGTTTGTCCGCCAGTTTGCTTAATTTCTCGTTCGTAAATTTGCACGATGCAAAACAAACGATTCTTCCAATAGTTGTAAATTTGTTATATTGCAATCGTCAGGGCTTTTAAGCGCACCTTAAATTTCGTAATCGAGCCGGTGCAACCGAGTTTCGACGTTCTCCCCGGAGCCCGAACGGCGGGAGACAAGAGGGAGATGGCCGAAGATCGCCGATTAACAGCACGGACAAGAAACGAAGAGAGAAAGAGAGAATATGAGAAACCATAAAGGCCGACTCGTAAAACCTTTAAGGAGTATGGGCCCGACACTTCGCGTCGACCACTTTTTACTTGCTCGAAGCCATCGTGCATCGCGGACTAATGAAGCTAGCACGGGAAAGACGGTTACTATACCGGGTGTGTCCAGCACTGAAAATGATTCGACAGCCCCCTTTAACGCGTCTCTACCCTTTTTCCTGAAAGAAAGATTTTAAGCAAAAACTACCCTGCTGCATGCGTGGGTCAATTGAACATTGATCTAAAAAAATTTGACGTGGATAAAAAATTCTGTTTAATTCTTGCACGACAGAAACTGAATTTTTTTTAATTTTAGTAATTTTTAAAAAAATTTTCTCGAAACTCAAAAGTCAAGAACATTGTGGAGAGACTGTGATGAATACGATACTCGAAACGATTGCAGAGAATTTAATTTAATTTGTTTTTAATTTTTCTTATGCTGTTTTGAAGATTTCAAGATCACCCTGAGTCTTTTAACCTATTAGCCCGCGAATTGGTTCCGCGACTGCCATGAACGTCGTGGCATTGGATTCTGCACGTCGTTCCAGCACACGCGTTAAAAATTAATTTCAGTAATCCTTTATAAT
The DNA here is from genome assembly GCF_013123115.1 of Colletes gigas. Classification (NCBI taxonomy): domain Eukaryota; kingdom Metazoa; phylum Arthropoda; class Insecta; order Hymenoptera; family Colletidae; genus Colletes; species Colletes gigas. The sequence goes on from NW_025106678.1 coordinate 318,610, forward strand.
CCCGTGACTTTGAAGGATCGTACCCATTATCTACATCTTTGTAACCTGATTTAAGTATGAATTTGGGGTCTCGAAGTAACGGTACGAGCTATAAACAATTTGCAACGTCCATTTTACTGTTTTTTTTGTTTATAATATAGTGAATATTATGCAAATTTATTTAAAAACAGAGGGAAATATTAAAGGTGCAAAATGAAGCTGAAAATTGATAAGAAAATAAAAATAGTAAAAGAAATAGATTTTATCAAATTAATAATGGAAAGTTTGGAAGGAGTTAAATAACAAGCGTTCCAGATGATATTTGAACAAGTTCACCGATGTTAAATAATAATAATTCTGGAATAGTTAAATAGTTGAAAATGTTGGCGTGAAATGTGATCTCGTAATATGGTATTTAATTATGTACTCGACTTCGGTATTCCGAGATATCACGGTCACCGTGTAGACACTTGGTAAGTAAATAATAGAAGCATGACCATCATTGTAGCAATAGACAGAAGGTGTCTTACGACGATAGCCTCCTGTATACTACATTCGAATGAATTGTCTAGACGTTGAGATATGAAAGGTCGGGTATGTCTATCGGTTGAATTTGTTTAAATGTCGTTCGACGAACGCATTGTTTAACCTTTTATAACCCCAAGCGACACCGAGGTCGTGCACCCATGTATTTTCAAAATCTGATTACCTGTGGCGTTAAAACATCAGTGTAACTATTTTTTTACGAGATAGTTTAATGGGGTTTTAAAAATTACTTTCTGATATCAAACTTGAACAGTATCACATTTTATAAATTTTAGCAGAAGCATCGATATGGACAGCAATTTTTTTTTGTTATAAGACAATTTAATACTAATTACAAATTTTCATAGCTAGTTGAGAACAATTCAAAAGAGTTTTTCAATTTATCAATTCACATTCCATCATCGAATTTTAACAATATTCTATTTTATAAATTTTTTCAGCAGCTAAAGACAGTTTGGATTATTAAGGATTACTATGGTTGAATTTTTTCACTATTATTCACAATTTCTACTATCAAATTTTGAACAGTATCACATTTTATAAATTTTATCAGAAGCATCGATATGGACAGCAATTTTTTTTATATAAGATAGTTTAATACTAGTTACAAGTTTTCATAGCTAATTGAAAACAATTCAAAGAGTTTTTCAATTTATCAATTCACATTCCACCATCGAATTTTAACAATATTCTATTTTATAAATTTTTTCAGCAGCTAAGGACAGTTTGGATTATAAAGGATTAACATGATTGAATTTTTCTCACTATTATTCCAGAATTTTTATCATGTAACGAAACATAATTCACGCTTAAAAGAGACTGCTGAAAGTTGCGTTGAAATTTTGAAATCCAAAACAAAAAAAAAGTGATCTACCTTATACGAAGGATGTCATATAATTAGTAGTGCTACAAAAAATGATTTTGCATATAAAAGTAAATAGAAAACGTGAACAATTTTTTCCCCCATGGAGCTTCGTTCTCTATAAAATCGATTCTGAAGATTCGTTGTACCATTCCACTCATAATCGATGGATCTTAATTTTACTGATCTCTCTGGTCTCCTCTATCACGTTCACACCAAACATAATATTAAATTAATTGCATAAAAATAATATTTCTGGTCATAAAACTATTTCCAAATGCTACAAATTTAGTTTACAAATTATTGCATCAAAATTTTAATTTCGTGCTTCAAACAGAGACAAGTACAATTTTTCTCGACGAATAAAAACTTGTTAAATTTAATCTTTACGTTATTCAAGTAAGTTTTTATTCGTTCAACTCGAAAACTCCATTTTGTAACAATAATTTAAATTTTCTATTCAACAACGCATAAAAGTAGTTTACATTTTATTTACATAAAAACATTTAAGATCAATTTTCTCAGAAACGAGGACTCGAGTACACTAATTTCCTCCCACGTTCTCGATCCATTTTTAATATAGCCTTTTTCTATATAGTCGTACTATTTATTGGGGGACACCCTGTATAGAAACGAAACCGCTGCAACCCTTCTTACCAAGCTGACCTCCTTTATCGCGCAAAGATCGTCTCGTGCAACGATAACTGTCCAACAAAATGCTCTTCACGGCGACGCGATTCATCGAGCATTTACTTTTTCTCGACGAAACATGCCAGTTAGTCGGTTCCCTCGTTCCTCTACCTCGGTGGCCGTTTCGTTCGCTGAATTAATTTTCGTCCTCTCGTTTTTAATTCCGTGCCAACAATGGCGACCAAAACCTTTCGATTTCTTTGCGAATCCAAACTTTAAAATCGCTTTTAACTCTCTGGTAATCGTGCAGTCGTTTCACCATTTTCAAATTCCCGCGTTATTATTTTAAAAGATGGCCGCGCGAACAACTGCCGAAGAAACGGGGAGACCCAGTTCGCGCGATTTAATCGCCGTCTTACCTCATTGTTCGCAGAATCGCAGACACACGATGCGTTCTCTTTTTCTCTCTGTTTCTGTCCACGGGAGAATGACGCTATATCCTCCGTCGAAAGGGAACAAAGAAAATGTTTTGCCTCGCGCCAACGTATTGCTCCTAGTCTCATAAAATACGAGATCGAAAAAGAGGATTGCCATGGCTCGTAAGGGGGGCAGGTCTAAAAGTATTATCGAAGTATGTATAGTCGTACGGAATAATAAGGTGAAAAAGAAGCGTGTAATGCGAGGGCAGAAAACTTTTCAGAGACGGTAAATAGCCGGGTGGCGATGACAAAAACTTTCTAGCGAGAAGAAAACTATTCCGAACAGCTTTTTCAGCGAGTTGCAAGCTCGTAACCGATTCTTGAAAATTCATTTCACATCATAGCCGAACGATTCAACCCCGGTGGTACCAGAAAAAGTCAATCTAGAGCCCTTTTAACTACAGTCCCCTGGGGGTAATTATAAAAAATAAGCAAACCAGCGGAAAAACAACTTTCAATCATTTTCTTGTGCTGGCAAATAGGGGTTGAAGTGATGATTACGAATAAAACGTTTCTGTGTTGGTTCTAAAATGATTCTAAAGCGTTCTTGTGTCAATTTTGTATCGTTTTTGCATTTTGCCCTAAATTAAAAATATATCAATTTCTTCAAAATGTTGCCTTGGGTATTTTCAATTCATATTAGTGCTTTGTTACTGTGTTTTATGTATTAGTAAATAAATCATATATATCTTTACACTTGTACAGTAAGTACAAATGGATAAAGCGATGGAATTTATCCAAATTATTTGATAATTGATATAGAACATAGAATCGTTTCAGAACTGATAGATTAGAAATCGATGTAATGTTCTGTAGAACCGTGATTACTATATCACTTATATCACTTCGGTTTTTAAGGGAGTATTTCCATTTGGGTACGTCGATTTTATATTGAAAAGAATTTCACGATATTCTTTCGAACAGATATCGAAGTTTGGAGAACTGATGTGTTAAAGTTAAAATTGCCTTTCCCTTACAATATCGACAAATTAAATAGTTTTTAAAACATTCTCATGACTGTAGTTAAGGGTTGACACAAGCATCGACTACTGTCAACCCTAATCCTACCAGTATATGGTTTTAAATTTGCAGGGTCTGTAACTTAATTTATATAACAACAAAGAAACTTCTTTCCCCTATAATATCGACAAATTAAACATTTTTTAAACACTGTCCAACAGTAACACCAATTTCAAAGCCTCATCTTTGTGCACAAAATTCTCATGACGGTAGTTAAGGGTTGACACAAGCATCGACTACTGTTAACCCTAATCCTACCAGTATATGGTATTAAATTTGCAGGGTCTGTAACTTAATTTGTTGATAATAAACTCGACAGAAAAAATCACTTAGAAATTAGTGAAAAAAGAATTTACAGTTACAAATAGATCAGGAACAGATCATTATTTACCTAAAATGGTTGTAAATTATTACTTAAATTTCGTTTCAACGTCTGGTGAAGAATCAAGTTAAAATATAATTGCAGAAAATATGTTCCAACCAAAACAAATCTGTTTCATAATTCAATAATACATAAACTTATCTATAAATTTCTTTGCAGATACTATAGCTTCTTACCTTCTGGTGAAAAATCAAGTTAAAATATAATTGCAGAAAATATGTTCCAACCAAAACAAATCTGTTTCATAATTCAATAATACATAAACTTATCTATAAATTTCTTTGCAGATACTATAGCTTCTTACCTTCTGACCTAAAGTCGTATCCTGGTAGGATTGGAGTTAAAAAACCCCCCAAAAAAGTATTAACTGCAGTATTAATCCGCGACCCCTGAATATACTTTCCCGTTTCGTCAGGTTCTCGTCGCGATATCGATTTTGCATAATTCCGATCGTGGACTATGGACGTTCGTTCCCTGAAAGATGTTTTTCCCAACATTGCTCTCGGGTTCTCGAGATTCTTAGCCGGTACAAAATAAAACAAGAAAAAAAAACAAAAAAAAAAGGGAAGAATACACTTCTGTGCCATTGTGTAATTTACGCCATAAGAATTGCCATAACGTATTTCGTTTTAGTGCTCTAGGCGAAGGAAAAGGAAGAGAGCGGCATCGCTGCAGCGCGACAAGATGGCGATGCTTCTCTTTCTTTTCTTTGGTCGCTCTCCTCGTGAGCCATACTTTATTTTTTACATTGTTTTTAGCATCTAGTACGCCACGTCGATTGTACCGCGCACTCGTTTTTTACAGTTTCGGCGAAACGCGAGTTTCTTTTAGTTTCATTTTTTTATTATTATTATTATTATTTCACGTTCAAACGTTATTTTTGTACCGGTGTATGCTGGATCGCAAAAGACTGCATGTAAATAACCAGTGCATAGTAATATATTTGTATTTGCTTGGACTTTCCCGATCAATATTCCCTCTTCGCTCGGTTCTCTTCACTTTTCGGTTTTTTCTTTTCGATCGACGGTTCTTTTTTAAGCAAATATTATTCCTCGTTTTACGCGCGACGTGTTAATCGTTTAGCTCGTTTAATTTTTATTTTTCGATTCTGGTATTTTTAACAAAAATTCAGGAACAAGCTTGAGCGCTTAAAAATAAGGAAAATTAAATAAAATATGTACTTTTCGAGAACCAGCGACGATTAAAACCGAGCAAAATATGTATCATCGGTAAAGGGTCGGATATATTGATCGCGAAATGTCCATTTTGTAAAGGAAGAAGTTTAAAGCTTATTGATGCGTCTCTCTAAGCGAAAATCTAAATATTTTCTATGAAATGTCGTGACAAGTTCTGTGTTCCGTTACTTCTACATGTTTCCACCGTTTTACCGTTTTGTTTAAATAGTGTCTATTTATTGCAACGCATTGTTTAAAATCTGTGCCGTGAAATTGGGAATTGTCGTTTAAACTCTATTTTGCAGTCTACGTGAAAACTCGAGAACTGGTTAAATATATACTTATACTTCAATATGATTATTTATATTCTAATATAAATATATATTTCCAACTGTGCGAAAGTATGATGCTCTGATAAAATTATTAAATATTTCAAGCATCGTCCATCCTAAACGAAGCAATAATTATCAGAAGTTCGTACGCTCGTGTTGTGTCTCGATTTTTCCGCATGCTCCTCGAAAAATCATTATAAATATTTTAATTAAAAATAATCAACAATTGAGTAATACTTTCCACGAAAAAATTCAACAAATTATCGTTTAAAATTTAATAAAGAATAAGTCAGAGAAATGTTTCGCTCGAAGTCGCTTGGAACCAATATGGCGGCGGTCGAGCGAAGTTCCCAACATTTCGCGGCGCAGATTTTCGAACGATGGCTACGTTTTAACGAACAGAAATACTGCGAGCCTATTTATTGTACGTTCTTAGCATAATCAGCATGACAATTACCACAAAATTCGATCACCGTATCAACGAGAAAAATAATTTTAAGCGAATGGGTGCAAACGAGCACGCCGCGACATTTCTGTGATATGGGACAATATCATTCCAGTGTACGTAGTGTTTTAAATAATCGTTAGACGATCATTACGCTCAAAGACTTAATCAAAAGAACGATTACGTTGTAGATATATCGTTAAGTGTATTTTTTATTTAGATCAAACGATAAAAATTCGATTTTAATTGTTACTATAGTATTACGTATCGTCGCCCCGCAAAATGGCGGCAAAATTAACTCGTAAAAGATGTCCAACGAGGGTCGCGTGGATTGTTTCATGGAAGTCGGGGGAAAAAGATATTTTTGCTGGCATGCGAATAAGTCGTGGGCTCGATGGCGGCCCCGCTGGACGATATTTTTTTATTTAGTATTGCGCGACGGTGCCTCGCGCGTAAAATTAAATTAAGGTTAGCTGTTAAGCGATTAACCATCGTCTATCACTTATACCAGAAGAGTAATGTGCCTTATATAAAATAGTATATAGATTTTAGATATCTTGACTTTTTGAAGGATCGATACGGGACGATTAATTTCTTTTTGAAATTCAAAGTTTATACAACTAAATTATATTAAAGATAAAAAATTTGTTTTCTGATCCGTCGTGGTGCGAAATTATAAACAGATAAAAGTCCCGTTTCGATCGTTCTACCGAAAGTAACAAAACATTTGCTTTTTTTTATTTACCAACGTATATTATAACGCACACAAGGATGATACGTAGTGTGTTTCTCTCGTCTGTTCAGAAACGGGTGTATTTTTAGGTCAGTCCTGTCGAATGTTCAATCGTTACCAGGATCCAAACTACTTAAAGTGCCAGCTTTGTAATACGTTCGTTCTTTATTGCCGATAAGATAAAGAAAGACATTATTAATTTTTCGTCTAATACGTCGGGTTCGAGGTAGCGCGGATAGTTAGACGAGGAACGAATAATAAATTATATTCATTAAAAGAATAACGTTTTAGTATGTCTTCTTTATGTATTATAGTAACGATAGATTGGAAAAGTTATAACAACGGTAAAGCGAAAAAAAAAATAATTTAAAATGCCAGTTCGCTGGAACAATTTTATTGATATTGGCGACTTCGAAGCTCTGTTCTTCTATTTTCAAAATTCAACGAAACGTTTTTTATACGCAGCACAAAAAAAAAAGAAAATATTTATTGGCGAAGAAATCCGATTTTTTGGCAGGCTTCGAGATTCGTTTTAAACATTTGCGAGTAATTATTTCGTCACTTTTAACTTGTTATATATTTTCAGCCGCGGATTTGAATACTCAGGAGATACTAAGGCAGGAACCACATGCGTTTTTAGATTAAGCTATATTTTAACGGAAAGCAAATCCTTAACATTGAGAAGGTTGATACCAAATAAAAGAGTAGTTAATGCAATAAATTAAGAAGTTTTGTATTGTTTTAGCGAATACGAATACGAATATTTTAGTACCTAGCTAGTAAGTGTTCTCTCTCTTTTTTTTTTATCCCTTATTTTAGAATTACGATTTTTTTTTTTATTTTAAACATGTACTAATTCGAGAATGCTCAATGTTCTCCTTCCCCCGTGCTCTCTCTTTCTTCTGTATTATTTTAGTTTTATTAGTTTCGAATGCATCGAGTAAGTTAAATTATGTTTGGTATTATCGTTCGAATGGAAAATAATTATTAGCATATCTGTGTCGTTCTAACGAAATTTTGTAAGCCCCCTCGGGGCAGGTTCCTGTATTTTGTCAATTGAAATATACTTAACTAATTATTTACCGTCGTTTCCTTCCTTTTATTTAAAGTACAAACTAGGGCACAAGGGTGACCTTTTAATTGTATTTATTTACAATACAAGCAAATTGTTATTCCTATAATACTAGAAACTTCCACAATAGTCTGAGAATCACAGCGAGAAAAATGGCCATGATTGCCGCTATCCTGTATTTCGATGGTTTCATTTCCATGGGAATCCCGGATACGGTTCCTTTTGGTAAACACGGTTTCAACGAAGGAGAGACACCCTTGCTGACCGGTACACCCTTCATGGAATACTTGGTCGTTTCTACGATTTCCACTTTAACCATTTTCCCCAAGTATTCCTTCCTAAGGGGCACCAACACCTGCTCGTAGGATTTGTTGTGTCCAACGTAATGCTTCTTATCGTGAGATACCTCCGTGACTAGCACGTCCTGGACGAGCCCCACTTTACCATCGTACGGCGAGTAGGATTGAAAGAACTCCGACAATCTTTTCGTTCGTTTCTTCACCTGTTGCGCGGGCACGCTTTGCATTCGGGCAGCAGGCGTACCGGGTCTGGGGAAGAACTGATTGATGAACAAACTCGGGAACTTGTACCTCTGGCAGAGCTTCATCGTTTCCTCGAAGTCGTCCTCCGTCTCTGTGGGAAAGCCACAGATGATATCGGTGGCCACGGTTAGCCCCGGGACACGTTCGCGCAGATAGTTCACGACGTGCTCGAAGTTGGCGCGCGTGTACTCCCGTTTCATGTCTGCCAACACCTGGTCGCTGCCCGACTGCACGGGGATGTGCAGGAAACTGTAGACCTTCGGGTGTCTCAGGATTTTGCTCATCTCCTCCAGGTGTTCCATGATGTACGGCGGGTTGGTCATTCCTACGCGGACCATACATCCGTCAGGAACCACTTGGACGAGTTTCCATAGCAATTCCGGCAAACTGGTGCCAATATCTCTGCCGTAAGTGCCCGTGTCTTCTGACGTTAACCACAATTCGCAGACACCCTCTTCGAACGCCTGTGTCGCCCTCTCGATGATCTGTTCCGGCGTGTAACTTCCCAGCTCGCCTCTCGCGTGTTTCGTCTTGCAGTAAGTGCACTGATTCAGACAGCCCGTGTTTATAGCGATGATCTCGATCAACGGGTTCCTACGCACCTTGGGCAGACTCAGAGAGACGCCACCGACTTTCTTACCGGCTTCCTTTTTCTGTTGCAGGAACCGCACCGTGTTTCCTTTCAACGTCTCCTCGACCACCTCCACGACACGATCGATTTGCTGCACGCCGATCATGCTCAATCCTTGCAAGAAAGACGATTTTGGCGCGCCCTGCGGTACGCATCTGGAAAAATATTGGGTTCATTAATAAAATAAAGACTATTTCAGATACATTTACATCAATAAATTTTCTGTATTAATTAGCTGTAACAATTGGATTGGATATTGATTCAATCTACAAGATTCAAGGTTCATTGATAAAGTAGAGGGTTAGAGACTATTTCAGATACATTTAGATCAATAAATTTTCTGTATTAATTAGCTGTAACAATTGGATTGGATATTGATTCAATCTGCAAGATTGATAAATATAAGAAAGAAGTAACTATGTATGTAATATTCATAGGCACATCTTATGGTAGAATATTAAATTAGATGCTTTCAGCTAATGTTTATCTCACAGGAAATAGGAATTATATACAAATTTTTATACCCAGCAACCACAACATGCTTTCCCTGTTTCTTTCCAGCCTCGATTTCGTTTCTAAAATGGTCCTCCGCAGGACTCTTCACTGTACAGGAGTTCAACACCCACAAGTCTGCCTCGTTCCTATTTTCCGTTAACTTGTATCCGTATGCAGCAAGCTGGCCTGCCATGTATTCGCTATCAGAATTATTATGCGTGCATCCCCAGGTTTTTAAATAGATTGTCTGAGTCCCTGGCACGATGCTGTCGAAAATTGGAGGTTCTGGGAACTCTGGTGTAAATTGTTTACGCTTCGAACGAATGGTAATATTTTTTCGTGTGCTATATCGTTCTTTCGGCGTAATGTCTTGGGAAGATATTAAATCTTCTATATCGTCGATAATGTCCACGCACGGTGCTGGCATTCTAAAAACTAAACAGCATAACCTATTTTCAGGTTAATTTCACGCTGAAGTCTGTTAATTGTTACTTACTTTTCAAACTACTTTCGTCAATTTCTTTTCGCGTCCTCACGATTTAATAAAACCATTAATAAAATATGGTAGAACACGTAAAAAGTGAGGTTAGAAAGAATTGTATAGGTTATGTTTTAGAATGCTTGTCAACACATGTGTGTCCTCCAAGTTTTAACAGCAACGTTTTCTATTGGTTACGAAAATTAAGTGCAACATGTTCTGATTGGTTCAATTTATTCTACAACTAGCTAAGGCATTTAAAAATTCTGTACAAGTTTTTCATAAAGTATTTAAAGCATTAAATAACAATAAATTGTAATGATAGAATTTGATTGCATAGCGTATGATATAGGTATTTCATCGTACGAGAGTTGGTATCACACAAACTAAAATTCCCATTCGTAAAATACTAGTAATTTTGGGGTGACCTCTTCGTTTAAAAATGGTAATTTCGAGGACTATATTTAATCAAACACTAAAATTGTATTCCCACTTACATATAAAATCAATTAGAGTAAATAGGAAGTTAATAATGAATGAGAAACAGTCACAAGAGGAGGGGAGGAGGGCTTCAAAAGTTTTACTTTTAACGTGGGGACGAAATATCTCAAAGTACATTTTTAAACTTTCTTTTGATCGAAAATCAATTGACTTTATTGTTGGGAATTATTAACAAATTACACTTGTGAATGGTACTAGTAGTTGGCGGATCGTTCTTCCGCAATTCGGATCAGGGTATCAGAATGTTCTCTGCATTTCTCTTTCTTAGTTATCTGGGCATTGTTTTTCGCAATTACGACTCGTTTACATAACCGACCATTCTCTGCTCTGCTCGAGAGACTCATTGTTTCGCGTTTTCTCGATTTAACGTTATAAACAATTTGAAGAATATTCGACACTTGAATGTTTCACACACACGGGCATTCGAATACCAACGTCGCTGTTTTCAGACCACGCATGTGCATTGCGTGCAGTTGTTTTGGCACCACTGTTGCTGGATGAATTTGAAATAGTTTTCCGTTGTAGTTTGTAATTGTGAGTAGTTTGTGCGGGACGTTGAATTTTGAGTTCATTTACGCGTAATATAATGTCATCGCGTCAACAAAAGTATAAACAGATGCCTATTGGTTTTGGTAACATACAAAAGGGTCGTGCTGTTCGTAACAGGGAACAAAATGAATTGCGGAAATATCGCAGGGCGGAGATTGCAATGGATAATAGAAATGGATTGGATACACGTGCTTCTGTATCGCAGAATACAGGTTTGCAAAGCTACTTCTGTTTAATTATTGTGCACCATATTTTTGACATCCGTACAATGCAAAGGCCCTGAAAATACGTTGAATCTATTTAAATTTATGTAGTGGTTATATTTTATTTTCAGAAACAGAGGTGCCTGGTAATGTACGAAATCGTACATCTAAACTTCTAACGTGGAGAACTGAACGCGATAAACGTAAAATTATGGAGGAAGCAAAAAAGGTACGTCCATTTGTAGTTGGTTCTGTGCATCATAAAATGTATTCTCCGGTGACCACGGATGAAGATGTATCGATTGTAAAGGTACAGAAACAAACTGTACCATTGGTACCTAACCCTCCTTCGAAAAGAATTACTAAAGCCACAGAAAAGAGGTTGTTGTATAAAGCACAAGCAAAGAATGTAACTCCTTCAACAGGTTTAAATACTAACGGCACTAAGGAACAAAAAGTTCAAAAGGGTAAGGAGCAGATAACTGTAAAGAAACAGGAGCAGAAAACTGTAAAGAAACAGGAGTTGAAAACTGTAAAGAAACAGGAGCAGAAAACCATAAAGAAACAGGAGTTGAAAACCATAAAGAAACAGGAGCAGAAAAATGTAAAGAAACAGGACCATTTCCATGCTTCGTCTAATTATAATTTGAAGCATTCAATAGGACCCCACCAGAGGTTAGCGTTTGGTAGAACAGCCATACCATTGCCTATTCCGACGAAGAAAGACACTGCCCCATCTTTGAAAACAACAAGGGCAAGTAGAACTGGCACTACCAAATTTATTGTAGGTGACAATCATGATCAAAAACACAATGCGTTAGCAATGGTCGATGTGGAAAAAGATACGCATGAATCGGATGAAAGTTCTATCGAAACCATAAAATTAAATATTTCATCGGATGAAAATGAAACATTTAATATATCGAATGATAACGACAACAAGAATAATATTATCGCAAATGATGATGAAAATAGTAACAAGGAAGAAGAAGAACATGATAAATCATGTAATAACAGTGTTAAAGAATCTCAAATAATACTTAATAATAGTGCTAAAGTAACACAGTCTTCCTCGAATAATAATACACCTACATCAGCCGACGCCAATTCCCCTAACGAACCAGTGTTCTTTTCACCATATGTAGTTACCAGTCGTGGGAAAAGTAATGCTAGGAAAGAGCAACAGTTGAAACGTGGTTTCAGCCTTAACTCTTCAAGAAACGACAACATTCCCACAAAAGATACCGTTATGAAAAATTTAAATATTTCGATCGAGGAGGAAGAACGCACTGCGCAGTATTTTCAATTTCTTTTAAACAAGGAAATAGATAGATTAAGAGAATTATGCGAGAAATGGGAAAGGGTGAAAACGGAGGCCACAGAAATCACAGAAGATGCACAATACCAAATTATTCAGGCTATTGGACAAACGAATTTGCTAATAACTAAGAAGTTTGAAAGATTTCGCGGTTTAGTTTCCGATTGCGAGACGGGAAAGGGAGAAATGTTAGTCACGTGTAAAGATTTACAAGGATTCTGGGACATGATGTACATGGAAGTAAAGAATTGTGATTTGAGGTTTGAAAAGTTAGAACAACTCTGTTCGCGAAACTGGGAAGAAGAGGAACCGTCTGCCATTATCAAGCCGCTTGTTAAAAAGAAAAAGATTGCGAATAAAAGAGTCGTGCCTACAAAGTCAAGTTCAATCAGGGCGTTTTTGGCAAGAAATAGAAGGAAACAAGAAACAAGCGTTGAAAACAGTATAAAAGCGGCTAAAATTATAAGTAACAAAGAATCAATCAATAAACACAGACTGAGTGGAAGCAGCCCTAATGTAAAATTTAAAACAAGAAGATATAAATCAATGGATTTCAATAGCCACAAACGTGCATCTCTTAAACGCAATGGATCAAGATTTACTCTGTTACGAGAAGTACAATTATCCGAATCCAGAAAACCTCCATCTTCTCTAAATCTAACGAAAGTATCCTGTTTTAACGATACTATAACACCCGGGAAAAGTATACTAAAGCAACCAAAGAATTCAGTTAAAATGGAGTCCAATGCGAAAACAACTCATAAAGTGAACTTCAATGATACAGTAGAATTAAATGAAGTTCAAGTCGATGAAGAAACGCAAAGAAAGATGGATTTAGCTACAGCATTTGCTAGAATAGACAGTCTTGACTTTGATTGCCCCGAAGAAAATGAAGCAATTCATGCAGAAAGGAAATTAGATTTTACTAACAGCAGTTTCCTTGAAATGCAAGATCCTGAAAAGGAAAACGCATTAGTTCCAACTATACAAATACAATCCGCGACACCGTTGCAGGAGTCTGTATCAAATAATAATTTAAACGCGTCGTCACGAAGGGTAGACTTCAGGAGACAGCATGCTATCGATGAAAATGACGAAATATTTTATGAAACTGATAAAGTATTCGATGAAGCTGACAAAACATCTGAAGAAACCGACAAAACATCTCATGAAACTGCATTGCTGAACACTACAATTTCCATGCCATTTGTAGGAATGACTGACGTTGCAGATTTAAATGTATTGAAAGAAAAATCGGGGAACGACGAGCCTGTGAATGATAAAGAAGAAGTAGATAATGCCAATGAAAGTGTAAAAGTTTTGAGAACTAGAACTGTTATTACAGGAAATACACCTCAGCCTAAGAGAAGATATTCGCAGAAATTATCTCTAAGTGTAAACGAATCAGAGCATAAGGAAAATAAAACTCCTTTGGGAACGAGAAGAAGTTCCATGAGAATCACTGCCAGAAATAATGAGAAGATTAATTCGAAGATAGATTTGCAGGTTGCTACGGATAATTTGAACTTGAGTGAAAAAGTTGGCAAGAGGAGGTCCAAGAGGAACGTCAAATTTTCAGGTAATGTATGAATAATTATTTATAGAAAAAGTATTTAAGTGATAAATCAAGAGGAAATACCGATCTATTAAAAGAAAATTCGCGTTACACCTGAGATATAATAAATAAAAAGATTGATGTGGTCTTTTGGAATATTTATTGGAAACATAAATGACTTATCAGTGGGGCTCCATCTAGTAGATTTTGGTTTATGGGGGTCATAAACATAATGATTCTAGCTGCAGTAGTTGTATAATAATTTCGAATGGCCGTTCAACGCGAGTACAGTCTCGTATATTTACAATAATTAAATTTATAGCCCCTATTAGATGCGATTAACAGTTCAACCGATTTTTATTCATCAAACATGGCTGTATTTAGTCTATTTTTAATTGTAGGTAGTTTTAACAAAATTATTCAAATAATTTCCAACTAAAAATGCTCTACTTAGATTGTTTAATTCATTTTTGTTGGAGAAATTTTATTTTAAAAATTTTGAGAAATATTGGGGAGATGATAATCATTTTCACTTGAAATTGGGGGCAAAGTAGATATAGATAGTCGAATGTGTGAAATAATCGTTAATAGGCTATTGATGTTTTATGATTTATGAGTGATATTCGGTTCAATAAATATTTCGTAGACTCCAATGATACTACAGAAAATGAACCAGTATTTCCTATGACTCCACACGTTCGACGAAGTAAAGTACAGTCTACTGAAACAGGACGAAAAAGTGCACATACAGAAGATGATGCATCAGTACAAACTCCAAAGGAAGGTAACCATCAATTTTATAATTTTCATATTTTATTTATACACGTGATTGGTTGTATTGAATCTGAAGTTAAAAAATTTAGACAATTAAAGTTAGAACATCGAACAGGGTGATATGTTAATATAGAATTATCCTTTTTCATTTGTTCTGGTAAAACTATATCATTAGTCCTTGCTGGCTGGGAGTTAATAACGAAATTAGGGAAAAATTCAGAGATTGTTTACATAGACTAAATCATGTTTCAAGAATAAATATTTTTTTTCTCTGTATTCGAGTAGTAATTAAAATATAAAATGACAAATAGAATCGTAGATTCCTATGAAGATCTAGCTTTGTGTATATTTAGGTATCAAATACAATTTTTATTTTAGTTCCTGCACGGGTTAGACGATCACGGAATAGAAAGGCATCGTCCGTGGATGAATAGTAATTTAATCGTACAACAATTTTTCCAAAAGTTTGTTACAATTATATAGCGATGTTTAATTTTCTTAATTTAAATTTTCTCTAAGTTATTGTTTTCATTGTAAATAATTTTTTGATAGCTTAAATGAATGTGCCTGGTAATGTGTAAATAATTTATCAATAAACAACGATTTTAATACGTGGATTGGATTTCAAAAACTGTATGTACCTGTATGATATTTATAGAAATAAAGTTGATTTATTTAATACAGTACAAAATGCGTTTTTCAATACGTATAACACTATTTTTTACAACATAAATGATAGACAGTTGGATTTCGGTTAGGTTGATTAATTTGTTTATACTCATATACAGGGTGTTCGACCATCCCCGGGAAAAATTTTAATGGGAGATTCTAGAGGCCAAAATAAGACGAAAATCAAGAATACTAATTTGTTGATGGAGGCTCCGTTAAAAAGTTATTAATGTTTAAAGTTCCGTCCGTTTTGAATTTTTTTCTCGAAAATGAGCAAGATTTCGGGGGTATGTCTATTCACCAAAAATGATTGTAATTGGCCCCCGCAACCGAAAATAATTTTTCCAAAACGATTTGAAATTTTTTTTCCCCGTCGAAAAATTTCACACCTCGAATTTTTTTCTCGAAAGTGGATAGGAATTCAAGGGTATGTTTAATGACCAAAAATGATTGTAATTGACCCCCGCGACCGAAAATAATTTTTCCAAAACGATTTGAAATTTTTTAATTTTGTCGAAAAATTTCAACCTCGAATTTTTTTCTCGAAATTGGGTAGGATTTCGAGGGTATGTCTATTCACCAAAAATGCTTGTAATTGACCCCTGTAACTAAATATAATTTTTTTAGTATGATTTGAAATTTTTTAATTTCGTCCAAAAAGTACTTGAATTTTTGTCTTGAAACTGGGTAGGATTTCAGGGGTATGTGTATTCACCAAAAATGATTGTAATTGATCTCCGCACCCAAATATAATTTTTTCAGAATGATTTGAAACTTTTTAATTTAATTTTTTAATAATTTTATTTTGGTCTCTAGAATCTCTCATTAAAATTTTTCCCAGGGGTGGCCGAACACCCTGTAAATTTATAAAGTACTATGTGTTCAACGTTTTTAAATAAACGTTGAATTTAGTTTAAATTTTTACACTCTACTATAAAATGTATTCTTTAATATTGTATCCCAGAATAATTAAATATAAACAATAAATTGTATAAATGCTTGTGTGATATATAAATCTAACCATTTTGGAAACGCAATAAAACACTGAGTGGCGCATCTCCCTACCCTGCCCTTGCAATTTCAGGAAATCGGAAAAAAGAACACAGAATATGGAAACATATTTTTGTATTATTTGTGAATCCGGGGGATCGAATTTGCAAAATAAAAACAGTCTTTTTACGACGGTAGTTTTCCTAATAATCGATGAAAACTGCCGACTCCGATGATTGCGTAAACTGGTAATATTTTAAAGCGAACAAAGCCCCTGATATCGAGTACAAAAGTGATCTCGTCTTGTGGGCTCGTCCGAGCGTCGTTCGCGATACCGTGGTCGCGTAGGGACTGCGCAGAGTTGAAAAGAATATGAGCGGAAGTGAAATACGATAAGCCATAGTGGATTAGTCACACTCCCATGCTCACATTTTTTCGGTTATTATTGGTCGAAGCGGTCACATACGTTAAACTCGGACCTACTTCTATGTCAAAGCATACCATCAAGGACCAAATTGTGGTGGTTGGAGGTCAAAGGTACAATACTCTTGCTCCTTATCTTTTAAGTTTTGCTTAGAACCAAGTCTGAGTAACCGTAAGATTTTTAAGTAAATTTATATACTAATAACATTTTATTTATTGTTAGATCATGAAGTACATCGAAGGTGGCGAATCTCTATTTGAGGGTTACAAGAGTCTCATTAGTTAGGTGATCAAGAGAGTTTTGGATGTTCTAGGTCTGCACAGCTTTTTGTAAATAAAGAATTAAATTAATTTTACAATACTTATAATTTTTTTACTAAGTTTATCTTGTATTTGTGAATGAAGGGTAGAGAAAGGATTCTGTGTAATTGATAATGATGATAATAATAGTAGTGATAATTTACTGTACGGGTAACATCGTCTGAGTATACATTTAATATACTACAGAAAAATAAAACGATAAGAATTACAAGTAGTATGGTTCACAATAATGTCATCAAGTTTTTTTTTTAATTGGCTCGGTAAATTTGTAAGAAAGACTAGCGTAGCGGAAATAAAATTTGCTGCTATGCAGATTCTAGTTAGTGGATCGGAATTTCCATATTTAGAAGTATAAATCTGTGGCCTTAAATTTAAAATAAAAATCTCTTCTGATTAAATTGTAAAGAACAGTTATGTTTTACTTATAATTTGTCCTGCTTTAAATGCAATAAAACAGGAATTTATGTTACGTACTTTCTATCATCTGTTTATGTTTTATTAGGTTGGTCGACCATGTACCTGATGCATATTCAAGCTGCGACCTTACAAGTAAGCAGTAAAGCGATCGAATGCAACATGTATTGGTGAGTAATTAATTATTATTATTTTAAGCAATAGAGCTTTAAGCAATTTATTATTATAAATGAAAAACGAATTTTTAAGAAAAATCGACAAGGGGGAGTGCCTAAATTTCTCGGCGACAAAAAAAATTCGAATCGTTCTAAAAAAATTATTTCTAGGTTCTGGGGTCAAATACAACCATTTTTGGTCAATACAGATACCCTCGAAATCCTACGCAATTTCGAGAAAAAAATTCAGTAAGTGGACAAATTTTTCGACGAAATTGAAAAATTTCGAATCATTCCGAAAAAATTATTTTTGGTTATGGGGATCAATTACAATCATTTTTTGTGAATACACATATCCCCAAAATCCTACGCACTTTCGAGAAAAAAATTCAGGAAGGTGGACAAATTTTCGGTGAAATTTAAAAATTTCGAATCGTTCTGAAAAAATTATTTTTATTTGAAGCGATCGATTACAATCATTTTTGGTGAATAGACATACCCCCAAAATCCTACCCACTTTCGAGAAAAAAATTCCTTACCGAAAACATAATTTCAGGCCAGAAATGTTGCCCCGAAATTTCATGCAAATCTTTAAAAAATCATAACTTCTGAACTGATTAGAGGATTTTAATGTTTAAAAATGGAAACGACGCGTATTTTGCTGAAAAATGTTTAGAAATTCTAAGAATGTACGAAAAGTTGTTTCTTGACTTCGTAGAGTGAGAAAAACCCCATAAAAATGGGGCGAAAAAATGGTTTGGATGTAAGGTATACTTACATACCTCGTCTGTGATGTTATTTATCACAAACTTCTTGTTATTGATAATTGAATTAGTCTAAGATTAATTTGCTACGCGATAGTCGACTGTTTCCATCTACCACGGTCAATCTTGGACTTTGAGAGGCAACATTTACGAACGTTGGCCACGTTAATAGGCATAATTTCCATTATTGGTCCTTTGAAAATTCTCATTAGATGCGAACACCAGCGTTTTAGTATCGATGGTCACCAATCGTTTGGCGTGGCATCGCCAATAACGTAATTATCGGGTCATGTTCCGTTAATGGTTCTTTAATAAGTACAGCATCTGCAATTTTTCGCTAGAAAACATTTTGTCAGAACACTTGCAATGCTGCAACTGCAAAAATACTAACAATTATTTGAAATCGAATTAAAGAAAGAATTAATTAACGGTTGGAAAACATTTTTAACATTTTTATTTTTAACAGTTTTCAATTTACAGACCATTGAATTTATTTATTTTCCAATTAATAACTCCTTTGAACGCATATTTATTTTATTTTGTGGTTTGAATTGTTCAAATGAAATATTTCATTATGGATTACAAAAATAAAAGTATTTTATTCCCCCAGAAATTATTAATTCGATTTGTAAAGAATTTCTCGGAATTTTAATTCCGTGTGATAATCGACGCGATCGAACAAACTGTTTATATGTTGTTTTGTTTAAAAATTATTTGAAATGAAAATGTCGATTCTTTTTTTACGACACGCTGCATTTGTGTATGATTGTGAAGTTACTCGGGTAGGAAAATTGCAAACAGGATGAAGAGAGTGTTTTGTCAGGTTTCAGGTATAGAATGATCCTATCCTATTCTAGAGGACTGGGCTTGCGCATTGGATGGTTTTCCGTTTGGCTTGCTCGACGGCGAGATGCACCTACTTAGTTCCGTCAGTCACGTGGAGAACTTCCGCGACTGCGGTTCGCCTAATCCGTTTTCCGTTTTTCGTCGGGTTCGTCGGTTCCTTCGTGTTGTGTTTAGTGGTACGAAGTGATCGATCCATAATAAAAAAAAAGAAACAGCCGTGTTAACGATCAATTTGCCGAGGACTCTGGCAAAGGTAAGCCATAATTCAAATTTATTAGTCTCTTACCAAACACTGCTTTCCCGGCGCGTTTTCATCATAATTGTGAATCCCCAATGCACAGGTGTCGCACACAGCGAAAATCAAAAACATTGTCAAGTTGAATCGAAGAAAATTATTGCTCGTGTTAACGCATCGTAAATTACAATTAATTCGTATATCATAATGTACAGAAATTCGTGCATCATCAGATTAAATTTATTATTTTAATAAACTTTGTTAACGAATTAGAAAATCACAAAAAACTCAAATCAAAATTAAATCATTAAAGATACATAAGTTGACATAATTGATCGATAGCTGTCGATTTTTCTGACGTGCTAAAATTTTGTTTTTAATAATATTTGTCACGGTATTTATTGTTTTAACTCCATAGAAGCAAGTTCTATTCAAGTTCAGTTTTTTCTAATAGCTTATTTTGAGGATTAAGGGTGTTAGTAAAAGATTTTGTCATTTTTAAATGGTTAACATCGTGAAATTAAATTTTTACAATAATACCAAACTGTCGTTATTAATCATTTTTAGATATATCTGAAATGTAAATGTTTGTAATTTCACATTTTATCAAATTATAGTAGGTTTCAATGTAGAGATTTCAAGTTTAATATCGTCTTGTTGAAACATCAGATTGTTTACAATTGCATCGCGGTGATTTTGAGCGTAATAGTGTTGATTCAGCTAATTTGTATCCGGTACTTTGAATGCCCGATCGTTTTGCTAGCATTCGGTTGTAATGATAATATCAACAGTTGACCAAATACACGCGTCTCGCCATTAACTGTATTGCAGTAATTAACTAGTTAAACTTCCCGTCCACTCAAAGCTGCGTAACTTCAATAAACGTTCGCTACATCGTGCAACAGTTTATTTCAAATTATGGCTAGAAAATGTCATTAAGCAACGTAAACAAAAACTTAAAATATCTTTTTATTTTTGCATTCAGAACTTTCAACGCGATAATAATTTCAAAATGGATAATATTCAATTTATGGACAATATGTAATTTGTTCTTTCTAATTCTGAACATTGATCAAAATGAGGGTAAGAGATTATGGCTATTTGATTCTTCATTCTTTGAGAATTTTCCGGACAGATGAAACAACAATTTTTCAAGAATATAAATAAATAAATAAAAGGAAATTTTTATTCAAACGTTCTTTCGTTCTAAAACGTGTAAATATACTTCAGTTATTATACAAACTTAGCTTATAAATACTGAAAATTAACGTGATTGTAATGAATAATAATTAGTTGAAGCAATTTCTATTTGAACGTGAGAGTTTTAATTCGTAGAATCTTGAAAGCAATTTCTTCTCTCTTCTATTAAACCGGAAGCCCCAGCTGAGTCCCAGTTTCTAAACCCACCGTGTGGAATTGTAGAATTTTTATCTTTTCTTATTCCAAGAGTGTTGGTCAAAGTATATGATAAGAATATATTCACCCAACGCATTTGTATACTCATGCATCATTCATGGTTATGCAACTCCCCATACATCCATTTAATTTTCATAAAAAAAAGCTAAAATAGGTAAGAGTATACACTGTTATACAACTTTTAAATATTAATAGAATATTTTGGACTTTTCTCTATTTATGGGATCATGGAAAATGCAATCACATGGATTTTACAGAGCAGAAATGATTATTACTTTAGTTCTGATGCATTTGTTACTGGAATTGTTAATATTATATTTTGTAAATGTTATATATTAGAATTTATATTCGTTAGTAAATGCTTGTTTGCAATTATCATTTTGTTTGTCCTATTTATGGTCTTTTGTGTACTAAACGGATGAGTTTTACAGTTAATTGACTATTACGTTCAAGAAATATTTGATTAGTTTCATCATGATCTTAACCTACTTCCAAAGCCCTCAAAGGACGACTTGGTAGGATAACAGCAGTTTACGTTAGATTATAATACATAGTAGTTTTAGCGTTAGAACAATTTAAGCTCGACGTGGATGATTTAGTATAAAATAATAACGTACAAACTCTCTTAAAAGCAACTTTCGTATTTTTCAATCACGTTCAATTTCGTAATAATAAATCGTTTATTCGATTTTATTGTTTTGTACTAGTAAATCGTTGGAAAAATTATTTGTACTTCTTCCATACATGGAATTTTATTCCAAACGTAACTTCAATTCTATTGTTATATTTCAAATTTTTATACGTGCTTTATACGTGAATATTGTTTGTAATATTCGTCAAGAAATTCAACAAATAGCACAAAATACGCGTGAAAATTTTAGAGCTGTTTCATATATAATTGAAAAAAATATATATTTATATAGTTTCACTAAAAAAAGAAAATGGTAATTCTTCTTTTATGACTGTTTTTATTGAGATTCGAGAGGAGTTAGGAATTACAGAGTAAAGATCAGTACCGAATTGATAGTTTCAATTAAAAATGGAATCGAAGAAGGAATGGTCGTCGATAGGAAGGCATGTTTGTCGAGCATGAATAACTTCGTTTGAATGAAACACACAAATTGCATTGAAAATCTATTTCTATCGCATTTATGATCTCTTTGACTTACAATTTTTACTGTCCCCGTTTGATTGAAACTTCCGTGGATTACGCGTCGAACGCGAGTCGTTCATCAACGCTGACTATAAAGCGGTACCAACACTTCGCCATTTTATTGCCGCTAGATAAGGAGTGTCTCGGTGAATTTGAATAATGGCGCAAACACGGAATGTTAAAATAAACATCAAACTTACCCACAGGGCTTACGAATCGTTGATCAAGGCAATTTTAAAAGATCGCAATAATCAAATGTAGGGATTTTAACTATCTCTGTTCTCCAAATAAAGCTAATTTAAAAATACTAGTACTTTGATAGGTAAAATTTCGTTGCAGTGTTATTAAAAAGGAGATCACATTAAAAATTTACTTGTCCTTTATATCTATATTGACGATAAAATGTGTCAAAATTCGAGATAAAAAAAAAGTGACTACCCTAACTGGTAGAGGACGTAAAACTGTACAAGTATCATTTAAGCGAAAATAATCGTCAACGTGCTCGTTTTCGAGTTATTAACGAAAAACTGACGCGAACGATCGCTCCGGCGGCAAAAATCGTCGTAGGACAAAATTTCGACAGGCTATCCTGTAGGATAAAATCAGGGGAACCCAACACCATAGAGGGCTTAGAATAAAACGATACAATTAATTATGAAAAAAGTACATTATCCTGTTTGATAATTTAAAAAAAAAATAGTTGAAATTTTTATATTTCGCCTAAAAATATACGTTTCTTCAGAAGTTTTTTTAGTCGAATAAGAAAACTTTCAGAAGAGAATCCATACGAAGATTCAATTATTTAAAAGTAAACAAATAACATGTATTTATGTGAGTGGACAATTTCGTCGAATCTTTGGTGAAAACTAGGGATTCCTTCTCTAGGTTTAGTCGTGCTATCGATTCTATGAATAAATACAATAGAAGAGGACCCAAAAGTACGGACTATTGACTATTCCATCTTTGTATTTATTCATGACAGACAGCATCGGGAATTCTTTTCATCGAATTCCGTCCCTTAAAATATAAACGTCAATAATTGCGTGTTGTCGGGAAACCGACGTCGCGACGGTGAAACGTCCATCCTCGAGCGTTTGGTCGCGCGCTTTGAATTAACGAATCGAATTGCCCCCTGCCTCGACAAATCCCAAAGTGCTTTTAAACTTTCGCCACGCTCTGTGCGCCCGACAAACAAAGACGTTGTTTCGACGGTGTCTCGTGTAGCCAATAAAACAATCAGAGCGGCGAAATTCGACGAAGCCGCGCAGCAAAGACTGGAAATGAACGTCGTAAAGATAAATGTCCCCCGAACCCGTAACAACAGTATCGTCCGGTGATTTCCTCGCTTTGTTTCCTCGAAACGTAAAGGAAATTTGAATAGAATTTTTCGTTGCTAAACAATAATAATCTCGTCCGAAAGCAATATGTGCACCAACGTCGCTACCACTTCTGAAAACGTTGCTGGAAGCCTTCCAGTAAGAGGTTGTTGAGCTCCTCTTGCGTCGCGTTGCGTTTCGTTCGCTTTAACTGTGTCAACATCATCAAATCTTCACGTTTTCAGCTTCGTTTTTGATTCTCGAGTGAAAGGAAACATCACAAGGGCTTGGATCCCCGGGAATAGAAAGAATCGCGCAAGGTGTGCAGAGCCTCTAGCATTAATCGCCAAATTAATCACGAGGCTGTTTGGGAATCAAAGGACTGTTCTTATTTTCATTTTTATGGCTATTTTTTGGATACAAAAAATATTGCAATGTTTGATAAAATAATTCGAGTGGTAAACAAGCAATCTTATTGGTTTTTTTTTTTAAATGATCTTAAAATTTTGGAAAAGATGATTAAAAACAGTAGATTATAATATTATTATAACACGAAGGCAAAGTATGTAATGATTTTGAAAAAGAACTTGTCTGTGTTCTTTGAAATAATGTAGCTTCGTCCTAGGGAGTTTTTTTTTCTCCCTATACGATCGTGAATAGCAAAGACAGTTTTCCTTTATCTTCTTTAATGCTTTTTTTACAATTCCATTTGTTCGCTTTGCATGCACATTTCTCAGGTCTGTTTCCATTTTTCGCGTCCTTAGAAACGGAATAATGCCTTGGGCGACAAAGGGTGGCTCTTGTTGCTCGCACAACGCGCGTAGAACGAACTCTGGATGAATTGTATTAGTCCCTGCCAGGGTGGCGTACCTCTCGTTTATTGTCTCGTGGCTCCAATAGTGTTTAACAATGCTCTATCCTTATCTTTGGCAGGCGAATCAATATTCGATCCTTGGCTAACGAATGTAACAGGCACGAAAGTCTATTTACGATTTATGGTGTGCATGCCCTTGCACGGTGAATCTTCGATCGTCCAGAAAGAATTGAAAATAGAATACAAGAGGACGTTGGGCTAAGTTGAAGGAAAGTCTGGTAACAATTCCACGCGTTGCTTTTTGGGGCAAAGTGGGTTCAAAAATGTCCATTATTAGTATCCTCCTATGCACGGTTCAACCTTTCATCTTAACCACTATGAATTACAAAGGTATTATCATCGAGATAATATATCATTTAAACGACTATTTTTCAAATATTTCATTTCAATAATGGCCAAGTATCTCCATCTTAATATAGAATTTCCATACCAGCAGTGATTATAATTTTTCCTGTACGAAACACTATGATGGGGTTTGGACATTAAATCGAATGGTTTGTTTTAGTAAAAATAATTCATCAAATTTTTCATCAAATTTGTTTAGTAAATTGTTTTATTATAGTATGGTTTTTATCAAATACCATACTACAATCTTAATAATCTTTTACATGTCTTTCTGAATTATTATTTATCCTAGACCAATAGACTATAATTCGAAGAAAATGAGTTACAATTTATAATAGTTAAGAAAAAAATTACTATTAGATTCTTCTTGAATCCTCTCCCTGGCTGGGCCAAAAGTTGTCGATTTTAGAAACTGTCTTTTGTATCTATGGTAGAACGAAAATTATGGCAGTACAAATGTTGTTTACCCAAAATGTCCGATGAGTGGTAACGATTGTCCACCTTTTGAATATCCATAGCGCGGTAATTCGTAATAAATTTCGCGTACGAACAGCATCGAGTGCCTCGTTCATCTTGTCCATTCTTCAGGCATTGTTATGCCGTTCATAATGGTCGTCCCATTGCCAGTTGGTGTTCCCGCATCGCGTGCATTCGGATAATCGAAATGTTCGTTAGAAAAGTTTACTTTTAATCGGTCGAAAATTTATCTGTTTCATTATCCCCCGGAGTTTTCAAGTTTTGTTTTGGAGAAAGAAATGGCACGGTTCCTTTTCGTCGATTTGCCGCAGTGTTGTGCAGCATAATAATTTTTCTCCGTTGTTTGCTGCTGACGCATCGTTGCAGTCCCACGCAGCGGGACGGAAATATATTAAAATTAAATTTCGAATCATAAAATTAAATTTACAATCGAGATTTACGTTCATCAAATGCAGGACATCGTTATCTTAATCCAAACATCAATCGTGAAAATTTTCATAGGATAAAGAACGCTTTGGAGTGATTTATAGTAGTAATGAATGTTGTAGTAAATGGATAAACATTGTTTTATTAAATTTTCTATATTACGATTTATTCATTTCTATTTATTTATTTCTATATTACGAAACTGGTCAGTTTAATATTTTGTATAGTCTAAATTCAACATAATGTGCATCAAACGTTAAATAGAAATTAGAATTCGAATAACAGAATGTTACTTTTGAAATTAATTAAAATTAATATTTTATGTAGTCTAAATTCAACATAATGTGCATCAAACGTTAAATAGAAATTAGAATTTGAATAACGGAATGTTACTTTTGAAATTAATTGAAATCGATGTGGAAGTTATTTAATAATTAGATTTCAAAATACACATGGAAGACAGCATAAATTATGATAGCTCTTATGTGCATCAGATAGGGGATGAATGCTCTTTAAAATAAGCGTTCGTTCAAGTCGATAGCGTAATTAGTTCCGGAGATATAAGGGTTCGAGTGTTTGTTTACTTTTCATTGTTGACGTCCGCGCGAGGTCATTGACCGCACGTGCTCGAAGTAAAAAATGACCCTTTCGCTTAAATTGCGATATCTCCAAAACGAAAAGTCAGATCGACATAATTCAAAAACCATTTCAAAGAGGAAGCTATATCACTTCCAACAGTGGATCAATTATGGAGAAAATGATAGTAACTTCGGAATTGCACGCGTCTAAAGTTTTAGTGTTTCTAATACACTTTTGTGAGATGTAGGGTACAATTTTATATATGTTATCGTTAGATGGAGAATATAGTTAAAAAACTAGATACTTTGTTAACAAAAAAATTGATTTTTAAACGAGCATCGACTTGGCTAACGTGTCTAATCGTAACTCATTTTTGTCCACGTGTGTTGGTGAATGCATGTTGGCAGCGGTACTATAGTATATCGCCCCTCTTATGCCAGAACCGTAAATGTGCAATTCGATAAATTCTGGAATTTGAAGTTTCCGTATTGTTAAACTGGATAATAGCTTGCATCCATGAGTCAAGCTTAGAATGCCATCATCATAGTTATCCAACCCATGCAAGTACACTCATGGATTTGGCGTAAAGTTACGAATAAAAAAGGACGATTCGAAATACATTTTTACTGAAAAAGGTGAAAATCTTCACGTTCACAGATTAATATAATTGTAATACTTGGCTAGTGATTCGAAGTCTAAAAGTCTCACCAAGAATTATTCAACATATAAATAAAAGAAGTCTACTGCTTTGAAAATTAATATTGTTTCGTAATTTAAATATTTTCAAACAAAGAGTATTTTATTTCATGTATCTTTCGGTCCAAGTATTACCAGAGATGGGTTAAAACCAATTTTTGAAAACGTTGCAATTGGAAAATATTAAACGCACCATTGAAAGACCAAAGACAGTATTAGTTTTATCAGACATCTCTAAAATTTTCTTCGAACGCGATATACTATGGTTCTCTTAACAACGTGGCTTCATTGATTTCACATTTTCACTTTCATTTGTTATTTATGTGTAATATAAAATTTAAACATTTTTTTTTGCTATCTGAATTCACTCTAAGAGGTTGAAATTGACCCCCGAAAAAGGAAACAAAGGGTATAGCCGAATAAGGGGGTCAAATGTGCCCCCAAACCGAATGGAACGAGCCATGGGTCATTCGATAGCAAAAAAAAAATAACCCCTGTGTGCAAATTTTTAACTTGAAATCTCGACCGTGGGGGTAGTAATGGGGTGAAAACGAAAATCATGTTTTTGAATTATTTCTCTTGACCTATTGAGTAAAAAAATGTAAAAAAATTCAGAGACATTTCGGGTACCGGGGCACATACTTTGGGAGATTTTCAGATTTTTTGATTGATGAACCAGGTAGTGAAAAATAAAAAACAGCAAAAAATGCCGAAAAATGCCGATTACGTATTGAAGGAGGCCCGGAACTACTTTTATACTTTTACAGTAAACAGGTATTACTATTACTATTACTCTCAATTTTTTTCAGATTTTTCATTTTGGTGCGCCGCAGTGAAAAAAAATAAAAACCGAGTTTTTCCTCGTTTTCTGCGTATTAGAGTAACTTACACGTTGAATTTTTATGCATCCTTCAATATATAAGTGTTTTGTAGACTGTTTAATGTTTCTACACTAAGCAGAATTACATAACAATTGAAACAAATAAAATAAAGCCAACCATTGGGAGTATATATCCTAAAAAATCAACGATATTTTCAATGGCGTCGATGGCGCAGCGTTAGAGTGTCCGACTGCTGAACCGCTGGAAGTTTTTTTACCGTAGGTTCGAGTCTCTCTTCTGGACTTAGTATTTTTTTTTCTCCATTATTTTTTTTTTCAAATTCTAACTATATAACAATGCTTTATATTTATTTATAAATGTTCTGATAGCATTTTACAAATATTTTAACCTGAGATATGTATAAATATAGTCTTGAAGTGTTTTTTGCGTTTTTATTTTTTTTGTCAACCACGATTATTGTTTAACATCTCTTACACTGAAATTAATGTGAAATGTTAGTTTTCAAATCTCTTACCTTTGACTATTGTGAATGGATCGGAGCAGAAGATTGTATATTGGCTTACTATTACTTCTTCTCGCCCTTCGATCAAGCAGATCTTTCCTTCTCGTTCTCTTTCTTTGATAAATATGAATGTTTGCTGCGGCTTTAGTATCTAACGTAGACATGTAAGGGCCATTCCACGCCAAATCTATTAACCCACTCTCTGCCAATGATACTTTTTTCTAATAAACCCATTTTTAAGTACCAGTTTGATCGTTTCATGCTTATTTTTGAATGAAGTATCATTGCTCGATGGAAACCACGGGGAAAAATGATTAATTGTCCTACCTGCGTTACGAAGGAAATAAAGGTTCGTTGGGTGAGGGCCCAGACCGTTCAGGTCAATGGGTGATTGTCGCGTTCGGGTTTCACAATGTATTTTTTAATTACTCAGTTCAAGCTACTGTATGCGATGGGATTTATACATAATTACTTGGCATGGTCCGTAGAGGTTGGTCCTACAAGTGTTTTCATTATCTTTAAAACCAGCAGTAAGGAAAGGATAATAACCCTTACATGTCTACGTTAGATACTAAAGCCGCAGCAAACATTCATATTTATCAAAGAAAGAGAACGAGAAGGAAAGATCTGCTTGATCGAAGGGCGAGAAGAAGTAATAGTAAGCCAATATACAATCTTCTGCTCCGATCCATTCACAATAGTCAAAGGTAAGAGATTTGAAAACTAACATTTCACATTAATTTCAGTGTAAGAGATGTTAAACAATAATCGTGGTTGACAAAAAAAATAAAAACGCAAAAAACACTTCAAGACTATATTTATACATATCTCAGGTTAAAATATTTGTAAAATGCTATCAGAACATTTATAAATAAATATAAAGCATTGTTATATAGTTAGAATTTGAAAAAAAAAATAATGGTGAAAAAAAAATACTAAGTCCAGAAGAGAGACTCGAACCTACGGTAAAAAAACTTCCAGCGGTTCAGCAGTCGGACACTCTAACGCTGCGCCATCGACGCCATTGAAAATATCGTTGATTTTTTAGGATATATACTCCCAATGGTTGGCTTTATTTTATTTGTTTCAATTGTTATGTAATTCTGCTTAGTGTAGAAACATTAAACAGTCTACAAAACACTTATATATTGAAGGATGCATAAAAATTCAACGTGTAAGTTACTCTAATACGCAGAAAACGAGGAAAAACTCGGTTTTTATTTTTTTTCACTGCGGCGCACCAAAATGAAAAATCTGAAAAAAATTGAGAGTAATAGTAATAGTAATACCTGTTTACTGTAAAAGTATAAAAGTAGTTCCGGGCCTCCTTCAATACGTAATCGGCATTTTTCGGCATTTTTTGCTGTTTTTTATTTTTCACTACCTGGTTCATCAATCAAAAAATCTGAAAATCTCCCAAAGTATGTGCCCCGGTACCCGAAATGTCTCTGAATTTTTTTACATTTTTTTACTCAATAGGTCAAGAGAAATAATTCAAAAACATGATTTTCGTTTTCACCCCATTACTACCCCCACGGTCGAGATTTCAAGTTAAAAATTTGCACACAGGGGTTATTTTTTTTTTGCTATCGAATGACCCATGGCTCGTTCCATTCGGTTTGGGGGCACATTTGACCCCCTTATTCGGCTATACCCTTTTCATACAAAAGATACTTCTTTTCAATTAGATCTATTAAATGGTGGATTTATAAATTGGTTGAATGATCAGGAATAAATAACTAAATAATTAGAAAACAGGATAGTCCACTTTGAAACACAAATACAACTCACTTCCTAGCAGAAAATTGTTTGTTTTTCCTGTCGACGAAATTTCACGGGAATTCCAAGTTTCCTTCTTCGATGTTTCGCCATTCTTTGACGAGCCGTTGATACACTTCCTGCCATAAATCCTCCACCCCTCGCGGCGGACGTACGTTGAAGTAGCAATTTCGAAAGTTGCCCGACTCGCTTTTATACGCATTGAAAATTGATAAGGGCGAAACGAGCGCGTTCGCGTACAATGCGTGAACATTTTCGCCACACCGAGCTAGCAAAGTTTGCGATACGATCACCGGATCCTCCGCTATTTTCGGATCGATTGAATCGTTCAAGGATTTTCAGGTTACAATCGGCTTTTGTGCTCGTCAGAAATAGAAAACACAACGACGCGAGAAAATTGGGGTTCATTAAAGTTTCGAATTTTCGCTGCGTCCGTGTTCGATGGCAGGCCAGATCTATCCCGGGGGATCCCGAAGGGCAAGATAGAGATATCCAAGTTTAACAGTTCTCGAGAACGAAAGTATCCGGGGATTATGGGCCTGAGGGAAACTTTGCGTCGTTGTTCGAGTTACGTTACACGCCGTACGTGCGATACGTGCCGCGGTATTGTTTTTTCTAGACGCCATTGTTCCCTAAAAGCAGCATTACAAAGCCAATAGTAGAGCGTTATTATTAATTACTATCGATTTATTGTTATTTTTATTTATTTAATGCATTTGCTGAAACGGTAAATCTTTAAAAAAAAATAGCGATTTAAGAGAGAGTTTTCACGCGTTTTTTTAAATAAAAAAAAATAGAAAATTATGATTATGTTGGATTTCGTCGCGTGGTTTTAGCTTACATTTAAGAAGTGTACCAAATTTTTATAACGTAAATATATTACAATTTATTTCAATGAAGTCTGTTTCTTAAATCGAAGACCATTTTGGCGAAAAAACGTTTGATTTGTTAAAAATAAATTCTCGTAGTTGAAAGTTGTGCAAAAATATTGAAAAATAAAATTTTCACAGCACTTTATATCTCTTAAAATTTTGGTACGAACTTATTAAAAACGAATAGAATACTTGTTTTGCTATTCTTTGTACGAAAAAAAACGATTAACCAATAACGTTAAAAATTAAAGTACTGTGTGTATAAACGATTTTTAGGTAATTGGAAGGATCAACGAAGAATTTAGAAACAATTTTTGTTGGACTTTGTTTCGGAACTCGTGGCTTCGATCGCAGAATTTCGTGAATCGAACGGTGGAAACTTGACCGCGAATTATTTCCACGAGCTCGTCAGGGAAAGCTGGAGCTTTTCGGAGGAATGAGAAATACTGGATTTCGCGTGGTGCGACTTAATATGAAACTGGTACGCATACACGTGCGATGGAATTGCGTAACGTAATCCCGTCACGTGACGCATTTGCTCGCGCGAGGATTTCATATTATGCAAGAAAATAAGAAAAGCATTGCTACCCGTGACTTTTCGTTTGTCGATTGGAGGAGAACGGGGTTCATTATGCGTTCGAATTATTACGTTTTCCTTTATTTTTCTTTATAGATATTCCATCAGGAATCCATTTTCAAACCGGGAGGCACCATTCAAAATGGGATTATCCCTTTGCATGTTCAAGTTTCGTTCGAGGCGTTGCAAATGGAATCAAAGAGATAGAAAAATGGAATGTAATTTATGAGATTTATACATTTTGGCGGGAAAACGTTTAATTTTTTAAAAATAAATTCTCGTAGTGGAAAAGAGTCATTAACTTTTTATTTCTTATCGA
Source organism: Colletes gigas (assembly GCF_013123115.1). Classification (NCBI taxonomy): domain Eukaryota; kingdom Metazoa; phylum Arthropoda; class Insecta; order Hymenoptera; family Colletidae; genus Colletes; species Colletes gigas. The sequence goes on from NW_025106678.1 coordinate 350,301, forward strand.
ATTAACAGAAATATGAGAGGAATCTATTTTTCTTTTACAATACATACATGCACGATTGAGATAAAAGAATTTAAAATAAAATTTAACGTTAAATTGTTGAGTGTTTAAGGGGATGATTAGCCTAGAAAATTCTCTCACCTCTGAAATTTTATGATATGAAAACCATTTAAGATACGACTTCGAAATATTGCATCGTCGTTTCTACATATTTTACCAAATTAAATACATTTTTTTTATACAAAAAAACATATAGTGATCTAAAGATTACTTATGTTTTAAATTTTCAAAAATGAATCAAAAGGAGTGAAAAATATGAAAAATTGGCAAATTGGAAACGTTTTTTTACACTATGTAAATTAAATTTGAATAAAATCATGTAGGGACGTGTGATAGTTTTATAACACTAGATTTACGGAAGCCGTCAATTTGACGGATGTCAGATTCCATATTTAAAATTGCAGAAAGCGTAAATATTACTTTTTAACAGCTTATGTTGAATTTGTTTGATACAATGGCATGAATACGTATTCCAATTAAAAGAAAAATCGTATTTTAAGGTAATCGTCAACATGAAAGATATCAATAAATATGCGTGCGATCAGTGCCTGTAAATCTAGTTTTAAGAGAACAATATGAAATCGGATTTTCAAAAGCAGTGGATCAGAATACTACCTTAAGTTAGAATATTTTGGTGCTTTTCTATAGTCTATTCAATTCCCTTCTTCATTACACTATGCGACACTATCGCGTTAATATAGGATGGGGAGGAACCATGCTCCGCAAGTTCGAAGCGCATCGTCAGACCCAAATTAATTTGTGGTACGGTGTTCTGTTGCAAACGTAGCTTCGTAGTGATCATGTATATACGCACGATCGTAAGCTTAGAATCTGATTGAAACGTCCCGCGGCAAATCCAAATTAAATTCAGCCTCCTTGCGCGAGTCCGTGAATTATTCAACCCTTAACTACCTATAGGAAACACGATTATCTTTTACAGCATGGTAAATTGAGAAAAATAACACACGGATCTACAGTATTATACTATTGTACTACCTTCTAGTGTTATAACACAAATTTTCAAGTACTAGACATAATCTTATTTGTTAAATGTGAAATACAATTATTTTCTTCCTTATTGCTGAGAAATGGAATCATAATACCTAAAAATGTTCAACGATGTTTCTACAGACGCATACAAAACAAATTTAAATATTTCTTTGAAGCAATATAAATTGGCTAGAGGCCAAAATAAGACGAAAATCAAGGATACTAATTTCTTAATCGAGGTTTCGTTAGAAAGTTATAAAAACATTCCCGACCGCACAGTATATTTTCGGTAAAGAATTTTTTTCTCGAAAGTGCGTAGGAATTCGAGGGTATGTGTATTGACCAAAAATGATTGTATTTTACCCCTGCAATTAAAAATATTTTTTTAGAGCGATTTGAAATTTTTTATTTTTGTCGACAAATTTGTCCACCTACTCGAATTTTTTTCTCGAAACTGCGTAGGAATTCGGGGGTATGTGTATTCACCAAAAATGATTGTGATCGACCCCTGCAACCAAAAATATTTTTTCCAGAACTATTTGAAATTTTTTATTTTTGTCGACTTTGTCTACCTACTCGAATTTTTTTCTCGAAAGTGCGTAGGAATTCGGGGGTATGTGTATTCACCAAAAATGATTGCAATTTACCCCCGCAACTGAAAATAATTTTTCCCGAATGATTTGGAATTTCTGAAATTTCAGGGGAATCGGAATGCCAGAGTCAGACATTGTACTTTCGGTAAAGAATTTTTCTCTCGAAAATGCTTAGGATTTCGAGGATACGTCTATTCACCAAAAATGATTGTAATTGACCACCGTAATCAAAAATAATTTTTTCAGAATGATTTGAAATTTTTTTAATTTAATTTTTTAATAACTTTTTAACGAAGCCTCAATCAAGAAATCGATATTCTTCATTTTCGTCTTATTTTCGCCTCCAGAATCTCCCATTAAAATGTAACTGTTTATTTATATTAAAAATGCTCTCTTGAGTTTAACATTGAGCCTCAGAGAATTATTAGAACAGTGATATAAATTGCTAAGCACTGTATGCACTCGAGAAAAATGAAACGTGCAGCTTGAAGAATGCTCGTCTAACCACGGGCCCTACTTTCTTTTTTCTCTCCTCCCTTGTCTAAACCTTCCATTCATTTCTCTGCCGTTCATCTGTCATTCAGGATTTTCTTCATCCCCTTTTCCACCACCGCCTCATTCCAGAACTCGCAACCCCTATTTAACATATGTTCGCGAGTCCATTGTTTCTTGCAGCGAGACGGGTCGTAACTCTAGAATAAATCTAGAATTAAACAGGAGATAGAAAATAACTGCAGAGGGAACAGTTCAATTTTATAGCAACATATATTTCTCTTCGGTTTTCATTTTATGTTTTTTATTGGAATCACTTTTTTTCTTCTCGTATTTTCTGTTATAACGAGACAGGCCGTAAGTCAAATTTGTCAACCGATAGAAAATAACTGCAGAGGGAAAGGTCGAATGGTAACATTGTTGCTTTACTGGAATTTTTCCATTGGATGGTTTTTCATTGGAATCATATTTTTCACTCGTGCAAATCAGTAACAGGAAAGGTCGAACAATTTGATAGCTAAAATGGCGCATAAAATCACAGAAGGTCTGAGTCTCGACAATTATCATAGCTATTTATAATCCAGGAAAAAGCAGATCGTGGAAAATAGAAAATTGATTATAAACATAAAATTGTTGTAAAGATAGAGAAGGTTTAACAGTATGAAATTAACTATAGAATTGTTGAAGAATAACTAGAAAGGTAGCATATTCAGAAACGTTTTGCTTGGACGTTGAAAAAATGTTAGAATGGTGGAGTTGCTCGCAAAAAGCCATACATACATAAATGAAGTGGGCGGAGGGAAAAGATTGGTGTCCTCAAAAGACTCGTTTCTAAGGAACAAACGTGGCGGAATGATGCTATATTTGTGTTTGAACCTGATGGACGTGACCTAACCAAGCGTAAGCCCGACAAAGAACTTGGAATACGAATTTGTGGGCAACCGTGAAACACGACGACGGAAGTGTAGTCTACTTTCAATAACAAGAGTGATAGACAAGAATGAATATTTTTCCAAAAGAAACTTCAATAAAAATTGTTAACGCTAACGTACGCAGACAAATCATAAATTGTTTGGGAATATTTATTATACGTAAGTCCAAAAAATATTTGCATTAAATTATATTGGCCTCTACAATCGTTGCATTTAAATTCTCTAGAGAATTGAAAAAGATCTTCATTATTTAACGAAGATTGTATCTAATATATTTGTGTATTTAATACTGAGACTATTTAGTGTCTGAATATTTTTGTTAAAATTAGGGTTATAAATAGTATTATCGAATTACATATCATTTTTATAATAAAAATTTGATTTCCATCGAGTTAAAATATCGCATAGAACGAAAAATTATTTCGAAACGAATACATGAAATGCAATAATTCAAACGCCATTTTATAGACGAACGTCGATCGAGCTTGTTTTTGGATATTTATTAAAAGTGCCACGTAAATCAGCGATTATTCCTTTCATACTTTCCCTACGTTCTGTTCAAAATACGTTATTTACCAGTCATAGTACCTATATCCTCTTCTTGGGAACGTATCCAAAGCACGTGCGATGGATGTGTGCTTTTCAGCACGGCGGAAAATTCAGAAAACTGCCACGAAGGTGGAGATGTTAGCATAAGAATTCGAAAAGCTCTCTGGGGAGAAAAGATTGATGGACCGGTCTTCAACACTATGGGCATAAGGTAAAAATCCTGTTCTTCCCTTAAACGCATCTTTTCGACTTACGGTTCGCGTATTTCGCGGGAATTATCGTATTTTCTCCCGGCAATCTCTCCTGAAGCAACTGAAACTTGGTTAACGTTTCCTCTGGTTGTCAATTAGACCATTTTTAGACTTCGAGCAATCTTTGAAAAATAAAAGATACCTTCTGCAGTTTTACACGAGCAAAAGATCAATTCAAACATTCGAGTCGTTCTAGGTACTGCAATAACAAAAATATTAATCAAATTTTTGTCAAGTTATTAAGAAGTGAACAAAGAAGTTTTACTTAAAAAAAAGAGAATTAAAGATAGGAATAAACTGCAAATGGTGAACTGATTAAATGAAATTAACAACCTATGTTATAAATAAAAACGTTAAACTAAACGAGCTTATATTAATTTTGTTACGAACACGCAGGATGGCTGGTTATTAATATTTTAGGAAGAAACTGCAAATGGTGAACTGATTAAATGAAATTAACAACCTATGTTATAAATGAAAACGTTAAACTAAACGAGCTTATATTAATTTTGTTACGAACACGCAGGATGGCTGATTATTAATATTTTAAAAATTAAAGCGTATCAAACAGGACTTTAATGATCGATATATCACAGAATGTATAATAAATTCAATTTTCCCGGATATCTTGCTCCATAGAGATCACTTTTTTAATCACCTGTACATTTATTGACGGCTGTCCTCGAGATCGTTAAACGCGACAGCCGGGAAATTAATGTTTTGAGCCAAACGAGGGGAAAGAAACGATTTTTTGCGTTTCCTTCGGGATCTACTGACAGGACTCGTCAGTAAGGCTTAGATCTCTGCTTTCGGAGGGATATCCGTGCAAGGATTTTTCTATGCGGGATGAGTCATGTAATTGGGCCGGTTCTTCGTTCGAGATACGAAAGAATTGTAGTGGAAATTTGAATGGTATAATAAGGCCTTTTTAAATATTTTTGTATCAAGTGTAGAATAAAAGATAAAAAAATTGGTATACAGGGTAACAAGACAGTGAATTTATAATAATGAACGTTTGACCTAATAAATTGTCTCGATATGCTATTTATTAATTACATAATTATCGAGATTCTTTCATCGTGAACAATTTTGACCTGTCGTGAAAACTTTCGATGATAAAAACGATCATTTTGAAGGACAGAGCAGTTAATTATTTCCTTGATAAGTTAAAAGGTTAATTGACTATGTCGCTGATCCAGGATGTGACTCGTAAAATGTAAGATAAACTTTTTTAATGGAAATGTGAACTTTACGATGGTCGAAGTCTATCAGTCCCTTGTCTTGCAATTTATTTTAAAGCAAAAATGTTTATTCAGACGAATTTAATTATTATAAATGAAACTGACCTAGTTCAATTTTTACTAAACTTTCCAATCAGTATTTGAATATTTTAAATAGTTTAGAGAAAGTTATATGGGTGCAATTTGTCATTTTCACTAAGGGGATTAAATTTACTGGATCATATTTTTGGTGAATAATTTTTGCCACCAAAAAAAGAATATCTTTAAGCATGGATTAATGAACGTTCTATTAACAATGCGGCGTTGCATCTGCATTATGGTCCGCATGGAGGAAGTGACTCCTGCATTAACATCGACGGAAAGAAAAAGTTTGGCACAGAAACGCAGGGATCTTCTAAGTTTGGCGATGAACTAGGTAGAAAAATAGGAAACGAGCGCAGTGTTTCGCGAAACTTTCCACAGCGAAGCTTGAGCGACGTTTAACTTGTTTATAAAAAGTTAATAAACGATATAAACTCTCGTAATTGAAAAATCTTGCATATATTTTTGCATATAAACACATTCATACACAATGTAAATAGTATTCTTTGCAAGAGTTTTGTATTTTTATCGAACGAAAACATGGGCACAGTGTTTGTTAGTTATCGATAATCCGTAAGTCCAATCGAGTTTTATAAGGTTTTCTAATTGAAAAATCTTACATAAATACATATATACAGAATGTAAATAATATTCTTTGTAAGAGGTTTATATTTTTATTAAACGAATACGTGGACAGTGTTTTTTAGTTATTGATAATCCGTAAGTCCAAACGAGTTTTATAAACGGTATATAAGCTCTTATAATTGAAAAATCTTGTATATATTTGTATATACACGGTCGAATATTACATTATACTTCGAAACACTGTTCTCCAAAGCTGTGTAGACGGTAACCACAAAATAGGTTGACGGATTACCTTAAAATTTAAGACCAAACCTTGCAACTTCACAAAACTGTTCACGAGCGGGTTTTCTCGTTTCTAAATAAAAGATGGCGATCGATCTTTCACAGAACTTGTGCATTTTCGACTAAATTTAAACTGAAAAAAAGAGTATAAAATAAAATTTTGTAACGTAAAAGTCATAAAATCATTTAGCCATAAAAGAAATAAAATAAAATTTGTGGAAAAGTGGAAAATAATATTTTTCCTGCTTTCGTGAAATACCGGAAAATAAAAACCGTGATAGTTTTGAATATTTTTTAATAAAGATCAAATTCTTGATGGAAGTTTTGTTTGACGTTGATTTTATTTGGATGAAAGTAAATGGAAAACCAGCTGCTTGTTTAAAACCGCCGAACGATTTATAAGAACAAGTTGTCCGGGCGCGAAAGGCAAATCGCATAACGTCCCGAAGCTAAATCCCTTTTAATGTACAGTGCAAGATCTTTCTGCACTGAATCGATCATTTAGGATTACAGCGGGGATTTCGTTATAATGGAAATATATTGCTGTCTGTATCAAAGTGCAAGGAAGAGGAAATTTGAATCCTGGACTTTCTTTCCGGACGTGAAACTTTATTTCGTACTCGCGAAAGAAATACTAATATTCTAGAAATTTTTCGCGAATTAGATCGAAAATACTATTTTTCGTAAAAAACTAAAATGGCATTTCATTGATTAATGCAGCTGAAATATAGAATTCTACTTATATGCATACGTTTTAGGATTTTATTGAAAATTCGTTGAAATCTTAGAATTGGACAAACAATGGGCAAAAGCCATTCTACCTTCTGAAAAATTTCGAATAAATTTAAATACGAAGGCAGCCATGATGTGCAATATACAGGGTGTCCCATAGGGTGTAAAGGCTTTCTAGCAGGCTCTGCCTTAGACGACTGGGATATTAGGAAGTTTCAGTTCTTTTTTTTTCTTTTTATTTCGTTCTCCTTACTTAAAATGTTTGTTAGTATCTGTAATGTTTATGAGGATGTGTTATTGTGGTTTTCCTTGGGTTAGGGTTCGAGGAAAGAGTTTCAAAAACCTCGTTTACCGATTATTGGGAAATCATTTGAGGAATCTATACATAGCAACAGAAGGGTGGATCGAGTGCTTGTGAGAGCGCGACCCCTCTGGTGGCGAGCGTGGGAAGCAACGTCACAGGCTATAACTCCTAAACGGTTGGGAATAGAAAAATATGTCATAAATCAAAGTTAAATGGTATCAGACGATGCATAATATGCAACTAATTTTATGCACCTTTGTGCATTGGTGCCTCAGAAAAATGCAACTGCACCTTTTTTTTTTAAATGGAAACCTACATTTCTGACTGCACCAGTCGATGTAGTTTCTTATGCTCTACATAAAAGTACATATGCATCCACGGTTATTATATTGAGATTGATTTTTAAGAAATAAATTCATTCGAAGATATAAAAATTTCAAACGATATCGAAATTCCAAATTAGATTAAAATATTTTAAAATTGATAAAAAGCTACCGAATATTCTTTTTGTGGCCATCAAGTGCATTTATAATAAATTTACATTTGTTGACGCATACCTGTTGAATTATTTCGTTTTGGAGTTGAATCCCTGAAATAGGATCCTTGCTAGGATATTTTTATCTGTTCCCTTACTTATATAGCGGCGCCGAATTCCAATCGATGGAATCTAAAATAATAAATACCATGCTCGATTGTTTACATGACGTGATTCCGTATGATAGAACATAACTTCGACCTTTATACCGCCACACGTAAGAAATTGATCTTGCTCTATGCGGGAACTCTTGAACCCCCTGATCGAATCGCCAATGAACGTGGAAAATATTGCGGTGAAATATGCTTCGAAGTGATAGATCCTGAATTATTAGCGGCCATCGATTGGCCGTACGGCGAACAGAGAGGGAAATATGAAACGATCCCGCTTAAGATTTACTATTTCAGTACCTCATGAGTATAATGTCCTTGTTATTCGCTAAAATTACGTATATATCTTTTATTAACCCGCGTGGTCGATGGGAAAATGCAACGTAAATCATTCATTCTTCTCCAGTGATTTGATCATCTTTCCCCCTTGGGGGGAACAACAAAGATAATCAATTTAAAAATTATCAAATATACATTTTGATACGCTCGGAAAACTCGCCATTTTTTGGATATTACATTACATTATATTTTATTATACATTTTGGTGTCAAACTGATACGAAGTTTCCGGGAATTAATATTAAAATGACTGTTGAAAATTGTGGAAATATAATAATATGACACGAAAAGAATCTAACGCGTGGAAAATATAATTTATCAAATATTTGTCGCTTCCGTAGAGACTGAAAAAAAGAAATAGCAAAATGTTGAATGAAATTTAGTTTCGTAAATGTTTCCTTCCCGCGAATATCGGTCGAATAAGAATAAAGATTTCAATGAACCGCGATGGACGAACGAGTACCTGTCCGTTCGATCGAATAATAAACGTCACGAATAAATAGCTGCCCGTCGATTTCGTATATCCATTATTAATATCCGGTATATGGATAATATCTATTAGTCGATATCTTGCAAGTTTGAAGTAATAATTCGTTCGCGGAAGTTTTCGCGCTATCGATTCTACTTTGCGCGGCGATAGGCTACTCTTTGTTGCTGACAGAGGCGAAGATCTATCGATAAAGCAGGCTCGTTGACATTTTTGTAGCTACTTTCGGCACCGAGCACACTTTCCAGCGACGGGGAAGACGGACAATCAGTTGGAAAGTTATTCTCCCGCCTAGGAGAGATTAACCGTTTCACCGGGATGATAAATGGAACGAAAGCGATCAAACTTCATTCGCGCACAGTTCTGCGAAAACAAGCAGAGACTCGAAAACAGTTAAATCGCGAAATGTACCGATTAAACCGTACTGTTGTCAAGGGCATAAGATACCCTGGTAATTAAATAAGATACCCGGTACGGTCGATCTCGATTTGTTGAACTTCAAACCCTCCCGGACTGACGGGAGCCAATTTTAATTAAACTTTCCATGTACAAACGGTCGATTGCTTTGCCTAGGAATTTAGTCGTTATTGGTTCAGTCTCTTATTTTTTAAGTCTCTTATTTTAAGGGAATTAAGTCTTTGATTTGGATTACCTTTTCTGTTTAAGGGGCAAGACCACTGTAAAAGCCTGAAATAAAGCGTCTTTTTGCGATTTTTTAAAAAATTATATTCAAGAATAATATTATCCATGTCGTTGAGTGTTTAAAAAAAAATATTTATTGAAAAATAGTGCAAAATGACGACGCTGGAGCCATTCTTGCGAGGCGTGTTGAACTTTAGGCACTCTGTGGCAAGCAGTGTAACTGACTTTGTATCTGGAAAAAAAGAGAAAAATTTCTCTTAATCTACGTGAGTATAGCTAGAGAAATACGTCGGGGATTTTTGAAACATTAATTTTTGTGTGATTGGCGAGCATTTGGAGTAAAAAGTTCAATTTTGTACAAAAAATGTTAATAATAATGTTAAAATTAACTTATCGAATATCTCCTACGTATTTCTCTAGCTATACTCATGTAGATTAAGAGAAAATTTTTTGTTTTTAAAAGTTATTAAAAAATTAAATTAAAAATTTCAAATCATTCACGGAAAAATTATTTTCGGTTGCAGGACTCTATTACAATCATTTTTGGTAAATAGACATACCCTCGAAATCCTAACCATTTTCGAGAAAAAAATTCCTTACCGAAAATATCATATCAGGCCAGAAATGTCACTCGAAAATTTCATACAAATGTTTAAAATATCATAACTTCTGAACGGATGGGTGGATTTTAATGTTTCAAAAGGCAAATGACGCGTATTTTAGTCAAGAATATGTAGAAATTCTAATAATAATGAAAAAGTTGTCCCTTGACCCCGTAAAATAAGGAAAACCTCGTAAAAATGGCCCAATCTTCGAGCGTCCATAACTTCTATAATAGTGAACGTATCTCATTGAAATTTTTTCTGAAGCAGAGCCCACGGGTACCTACAAAAAAGTATTAGACAAAATTTCCGTACATCGCCAAACAAAATTACTAAAAATCGAAAACGAATTTTTAAGAATAATTGATAGGGGTAGGCCTAAATTTTTTAAAGAAAAAGTAAATTTCAAATCGATCTGAAAAAAATATTTTCGTTTGCAAGGGTCAACTACAATCATTTTTGGTCATTAGACATATCCTCGAAATCCTACCTACTTTCAAGAAAAAAATTCGAGAACGTGTGAAATTTTTCGACAAAATTAAATATTTTCAAATCGTTCCAAAAAAATTATTTTCCGTTGCAAGGGCCAATTACAATCATTTTTGGCCAATAGACATACCCTCAAAATCCTACTCACTTTCAAGAAAAAAATTCGAGAAAGTAAAATTTTTCGACAAAATTAAAAAGTTCTCAAATCGTTCTGAAAAAATTATTGTCGGTTACAAGGGTCAATTACAATAATTTTTGGTCATTAGACATACCCTCGAATTCCTACCCACTTTCGAGAAAAAAATTCGAGTAGGTGGACTCCAGCGTTGTCATTTTGCACTATTTTTGAATAAATATTTTTTTTAGACACTTAACAACATGGTTAATAACATTCTTGAATATTATTATCATCCAAAAAAAAATTGCAAAGAAACGCTTTATTTCAGGTTTTTACAGTGGTCTTACCCCTCAAATTCTTACGAACCGTAAAGTTGCACAAAATATCGTACATAGCCACAGGTTTCCCCCACTAATAATACAAAATTAAGTAGCAGAAAAACACAGACAACGATCCAATTACCATCATCGTTCCAATCTATTCCGATCTGACGCGAGTTCTGGGATCGTTCCAATAATTCTAATGCACGGCGGGAATATTCGCGAGAAAGATGGTGAATAGAACAAACCGACGCGTTGTTCCGAAACAACCAGCGTTTGCTGAACGATCCCGGTGTCACGAGCAAACCAGCGTTACGAGAAAATCCGACGTTGCGTAATCGAAATGAAATTGAATACTTTATTCTTTGTTCCCGCGTTCGACGGGCCTGACACTGTCACAATAGCTTTACGAGGAATATCATACGAAAGCATTGTCGAGATAAATATCGCGTTTTATCGCGAGAATAAATTTAAAGTTCGATGGGACGACGGTAAAGTTTAATATAGATTCTGTACACCTTGCCCTTCCGCGCTTTTCACGTGAAAACTGTTCCATAAACCATACGTTTGTCCCACGAGTAGCGCGGATGGAATTGAAAGGGACGGTCACAAATCTTTTTCTAGCCGAACTTCTTACTACTGCTTCTTCTGGTAGCTGAAAGGGGTGGGCCACAAATCCTGTCTCTAACTGTCCCCTAGGAGAAGTTCGCGAAGGGTCGAGACCAATAACAGGGTTGGTTCATCTGCAGATATCGGTCAGGTGTGGAAAAATTGTTTATATCACAAAGAATAGCTCGATGAATGTTTCTATTTCTGTGAGAGGCAATTCTTTGGCTTGTTTTAATTTTAAATACAGTAATGTATGTAGCAACCGAGGGGTCGGTCGAGCGCTTCTGAGAGCGCGATCCCTCTGGTGGCGAGCATGGGAGGCAACGCCACAAAAATTGTTTATATCACCAAAAATAGCTCGATGAATGTTTCTACTTCTGTGAGAGGCAATTTTTTGGCTTGTTTTAATTTTAAATACAACTAAGAATGGTATTTTTTTCGTTTCAATTAACGACGACGAGTTTGAGAGATTCTCTAAACAAGTAACATTATACTTTAAAAGGAAGGCGCGGTTCTTGCATTTTTATACTGCGCCTAGAAGCTGCTGTTGCATTACAAACGATCGTCACGTACCTTTAAACCAAGGCAATAATGGTTCTGAATTTTAAAATTCCCTTTCATTTAATTAGAATCCTTTTTTCCTTCTTCCGTGCCGTTCATGAAATAAAACTTTGTCCGAAAGCCTGCTGAGAATGATTAATAGCACGCGTTTGGACTTTTTCAGAAACTTTCTGCATACAAATGGATATTAATATTATTTGAATAAATTACCACGAATTAAATCGTAGAGACTCGAACGGTTGAGATCAAACTGATTAAAAACGATATAAAATATCATATAATTCGTAATGCAGTTTTGGAAGTTACTTGAAATTAATAGTAATTAACTTCCACGTGGGGCATAAAAATTAATAAATAAATCATAAATTTGTCTCCATCGATGGTAATTACGAATAACTAAAATAGAATTTCAAAAAAATTTTAAGAATGTAATGGTTATTTAGTGACAAAACTCTTGTCAAAGAAGGTCTCTACGAAATTAATTGCAACTCCCACAATTTTCAATATTTCCACACGAAAAAAATTGTAAACACTCTCGAAACATAAAGCTAAACGTACAAATTCCAACTTAACAAAAAAATCAAATATCCTCTATTGAATAAAATTTCAAAGAATTCATTAAAAATTCGCGACCTAGAGGGGACTACTCTTAATATCGTGGCTTTTGAAGTATATTTTACCACAATTACGACGTGACGACGAACATGTAGTTGCTGTAGAATATCTCGATGATTGCACAAGAACCTGTTAGGTGCAGTGTGTCGACGAGTGGAGAGAACGGTCGCTCAGAACCGAGAGCGAAGTGGACGTGAAAAGAGCAGAAGTAAAGTGGCCGCCAAATATTTTGACCGTTCAAGTTTATGTTCCCGTCTGCGAGTAATGTCTCCAACGACCACCTTCTCGTTTATGGATGGCACCAGTACTCACGTACTATGAAAGCTTCGTCCACCTTCCAGCCACCAATAAAACTCATTTGTCTGTCTCTTTCGTTCCAATATTTTCTCCGTTCTTTCTCTCTGGATGTCCATTCCCCTGCCCCGATGTTTCAGTCTCTCCTTTATTGTCTTTAAAATCGCAGAAGCTTAACTGGACACGAAAGGTTTATAGGGGATGTCCCTGACAAACGTCTTCTGACGCTTTGGTCGCCAAGTGTCTGGTTTTTTTGAGCGCCATTTGTTCGCTGACGCGATAATTGGAGTTACCAGTTTTATTCCAGCTTTGATTTAAGACACTTTCCAGGCATGCAGGCCAACGATATTTTGCAATTTACTAAAGCTCTTAACGTTCCATTTTATCCATCACAGTAACTGAATAAATTTTTACTGTCTATTTTTAGTTAATTTTTATTGTCTTTGTAAGTGTCAATGTAGGAAATTTTCCAGACCTGAAGATCAACATTTTTTCAATAATTTCACCATCTCCACTACTAGTTTCTTAATTCTATAATTTACAAAATTTTTTAATATTCCCATTTATCAATCATAACTATTAAACAAATTTGTATGCCTTCATTTAATTGTATTGAAGGAAGTTAGATCTTGTAAGTGTCAATGAAAGAAATTTTCCAGGTTAGAGGATAAAAAATTTGTGAATAGTTTCACCACCACTTGTTTCTTCGTTCTACAATTTATAAAAACTCTTAATATTCCATGTTACCGATTTATTGATTAAATTTTATATAACGTTTTTGTGAGAATTAGTTAAGAGTCGAAACTTAATGGCCTTGTTCGAGCTTGAATTCCATGTAGGCGAAGCTGTGGGCGAACGCTAGTTTACAATGGCGGAAAGTCAGTGGTAACGAGTCATGTTTAATTCATTATGCTTGATTCCGTATACGCAACACCAATAAACAACGGTTTGAAGCGAACACGGAGTAAACACGAGCTAAAGGGACGAGTAGCGGAGCAATCGAGCGATATAGTACGTTCTAGCGTTCCCGGTGCCTCGAGGAGTCAAAATATTTGGCTTCCACTCGACCGATTATGGATAGTAAAAATACAGGGTGATTCTATGGTAAAAAATACGTCGGAAATGTGGAATAACGTTTTTTCGTACGACACTTCGTTTCCAAGATAAAAAATAGAACTTAAAACTTTGTCTGGCTATAATTTGGTGTTTCTACTTGCTCGCCCCCATGAATATTTGAAGTGAATTTTTTCGAAAACAAAGCCTCCTATAGGATATATGTATTCTATATTTTTGACTCATTTTTTTACATAGAATCCATTCCCACTGGTTAAATTTGAATTTAATTTTTATTCGTTTATATTAATTATTTGAAAAATATGAATTTTTAACTCGATCGTTCCACAAATTGAAGACATTTTCAAACTCCGTTAGTTATCCAGGTTTCCCCATAGAATATTAAAAAAGGGTGTAAAAAAATGAATTTCGCCACGACTATCAGATAAATTCTTAATTTTCTAATCAGTGAAGATTTGCAAAAGAAACTTCTTAAGAAATTCTTGACGTTTAGTTCGAAGTATTTAATTTTTAATTCAGTTGAGATACTATACTTCAAATTATCGTTTCATTTTAATATGTAACTTAATTTGATTTTCGTATTGATATTAATTGTAAATTCTAATCGTTCAATTACAATTTCATTTCATTATATTTATATTAAATTTCACAGGCATGGATAAATTATTTTCTTTCGAAAAATGTTTTATCTTATTTTTTCCTTCGATCCTGGATTACCCTGTCAGTCGTGTAATATCAAAACGAAAAAGAAGGGAAGGATGCTAAAATAATATTCAAAGTTCTTAGGAATATTGTTTACAAGCGGTATTTTTCTAAAATAACTTTCATATTGGGTTTCTTGTTATATCGATCCTGATTTATTTTAATCGAATAAAAACATTTGCCATTTTTATTAGGACATTTCAATTTAAGTTCTGCAGTAAATATCCCCTTTTGTGGAATGCTGACACTTCTTTTCTTCAACGTTCCTACATCGCAGCTGCTCCGCGAATCGAATGTAATTAAATTCTTTCTCGGGATAGTGTTTTGGCAAGGTTTCCGCGGTTTTGTATCGCGTTGGAATAGCAATGGAAAAAATTGTTCGCGCGCAATGTCGTTAAAGAATGCTCAACACATTTTGCTTGCAATCCTTGGAGATTGCGGACATAAATTTCTGTAAAATATTATTTGGAATTGAAGATAGTCTATTTTTGTGCACATCAAAGTTAGAGAAACAAAATATATATTTTTAATTATTTAACATGGAAAAGGAAAAATGTTTCGTTCGATATTCCTATTATCAAAAGATAATAAAAGATAAAAATAAAAATTACAATGAAATTCATATTTACACTAATAGTAAAATAAATTTCATTGTAATAGTAAAAATAAATAGTAAAAATACATTTTCACGAATAACATTCGTTCTCTATATTCATCCCACATAAAATAAATAATTATTTGAAACAGTATTTCAATTTTCTATTTCCTTGTGAATTATTCAGAAACAAGCATATTGATTTTTTCTAAATAATTCGATCAATGCAAATATTAAAAATAAATTTTGAAATAAGAGTGTCATCGTTGTTTTTTTGTTGATTTCGCGAAGGAAATTGTGGACCCCCCGGTTGGCAGGTTTTCAATTCTCCAGTTTGCGACTCTCCCCATTCGTGATAAGTGATTTTCCAGTGTGATATTCTGCAGAAATGTTTTGATACTTGGGGGCTGGAATTGTTTCGTCAAAACGTTTCGTGTCTATCGAAATCGTTCGAGGCGACAGTTTCCCTGTTCAGCGCCGTTTCTGGTATCGAGAAATGGTATTTTCCTGATCGGCTAAATCCCAAACGCGACACCTTGTCAAACGGAATAAGAACGAATCGAATTCTTCTCAATGGCAAACTCGTTTCGTTAAATATTACTGTCGAAACGTGTTATCTAATTTCCGATATTCGCCATCTTGAAAAATTCACCGTATTTTTGTAGAATTATAGTTTAGGAATTTATTGATTTCTATAGTAATCGCATTAAATAATGAGAAATACAGTAGTATTAAATAAATGATGAAAATGTAAACTTACATTTGTAATGGGGACTTTTGTAATGAATAGAAATCTAAACAGTTCTAAATCATAAGTACAATAAAATCGTGACATTTATTTTATGTACGCGTTTTGAGAAGCATATTTTATTAATGTATTTGTTCCTATATCTAAAAAATTGACGAAAATGGTGAATTTAGAAATATAACTCCATAAGCTGATGATTTAATACATACATGAATATTAATATACGAAAT
Organism: Colletes gigas; assembly: GCF_013123115.1. Lineage (NCBI taxonomy): Eukaryota > Metazoa > Arthropoda > Insecta > Hymenoptera > Colletidae > Colletes > Colletes gigas. The sequence goes on from NW_025106678.1 coordinate 366,459, forward strand.
GCTGTGGAATCGAGGATTCATAATATCAGAAATTCGACTGAAGTTATGTACTTTGGAAATATTATGCAATTATATTTCGTTGCATAAATATAAATATAATATTTTAATATTCATCCTTCGAACTTTAGCTGAAAATTGTTAAATCCTCATAGAATAATTGTAAAATCCTAAGCAATCGTTCTTTCGAAATCTAAGATTCTTTATTCCGTCGTTTCAGAAAGAATATTTAAAAGAATAGAATAACAAACGCGTTGAATAATCGAAATAGATTTTAACGAATGGAAAAGTAGTTTTACCACCTGAAAAATAATTAGGTTAATAACTCTGATCATAGTTATCGTGCATAATTAACCACAGAGTTTTGTTAACACTCGCTACTGGTTAAATAAAAATTGTTCGATTATAGAATGAAAATAGTTACGAATAAATTGCCACGGTTATATTAATATAATTATGTTTAGTGTGTACGTCGAGTTTAGTTTCCTACTATGCGGTATATTATATTTCCGTGTTGCGGTAACACATAAGAAGCACTCGTGCATACACTAACAGGAGTTAGAGTGGTGGAAACTGTTCCGACAATCGAGTTCCTGCGTAAACTTCAAAAAGTTTTTACGAGAAAACATTCACGTTTATGACGTACGGTGACCCTTCAAACTTTTTATCTCCTCGACTAGGGTATTTAGATGTAAGGAAAAAATATAGCCAAAGTTCGAGTTGCATTTCGCGACGGGTAAACATTTTTAAACAAACTTCCACCCATTTTGACACGCTTAGTTGCTGGAATATTGTCGGATAAAAAAATATACAATTTCATTTACTTAAGTGGAATCATATAGAGGGTGTACGGCCACTGGGGACAAATTTTAATGGGAAATTCAAGAGGTAAAAATAAGACGAAAATCAAGAATATCAATTTGTTGAAACTTCGTTAAAAAGTTATTAAAAAATTTCAAAATCATTCACGGAAAAATTATTGTCGGTTGCGGGGGTCAATTACAATTATTTTTGGTGAATAGACCGACCCTCGAAATCCTAACCATTATCGAGAGAAAAATTCTTTACCGTAAATACAATGTCTGACTCTGGCATTCCGATTTCCCAGAAATTTCAAAAATTTCAAAACATTCGGGAAAAATTATTTTCGGTTGCAGGGGTAAATTACAATCACTTTTGGTGAATATACGTACCCCCAAAATCCTTCGCACTTTCGAGAAAAAAATTCAGGAAGGTGGACCAATTTTTCGACAGAATTAAAAAATTTCAAATCGTTCTGAAAAAATTATTTTTGATTAGGATGGTCAATTACAATCATTTTTGGTGATTATACATACCCCCAAAATCCTTAGCACTTTCGAGAAAAAAATTCAGGAAGGTGGACAAATTTTTCGACAGAATTAAAAAACTTCAAATCATTCCGAAAAAATTATTTTTAATTACGGTGGTCAATTGCAATCATTTTTGGTGATTATACATACCTCCGAAATTCTACGTACTTTCGAGAAAAAAATTCTTTACTAACCTCAATCAATAAATTAGTATCCTTGATTTGAATTGGTGCAATTTGTCACCTTCTAAATATCTATTTAAGGTGAAAAATTATAGTTTGGAAGATATTTTAATTTTAATACTGAATAGTAGGGTAGGGTAATTGCCTCCCAAGAAATGAATTAAGAACAAAATAAAAAAAATTCTGTCTCTCAGAAGTTGATTGAAAGAATTCTTTTCATCATTGAATTTTTTCCTTTCTATAATATTTTTTAAATTTATTCTGCAACAGAATTACTGTAACTATCTCTGAAATTATATAATTTTAATGATATTCGAGCGGGTAGATCAAAATGAAGTATTCCTTCCCCGAATGCAACGATAAATATTTTATTTAGACACTATAACTGGTCGCAGTAGATTTCGTCGGTGACGAATTCGCGAAAACAATTGGGAAAAACACCATCATCCCCTTTAACGAACAATGGAATGAACCATGGTTATTTGAAGTTTTATGAACGAGTTAAAATTTTACCTCCGGCTGATTAACATTTTACGAGGAACGGGTTTATCTAGGCAAAATTTACAATTCAATCTGGTTTTAGTATTGAAGACTGCCGTCGTAATCGTTCTATTCCGTCAATATTTTATAGACGGAAGTAATTTACTGCCGCCGATAAATCTGTGGATTGAAGTTCCCCAAAACTCTCAACATTTCCGTAATTTTAGAAGGAAAGAATTCTGCCAATTACCCTGAAGTATGTATCGATAAGAACGATTAAAAATTAATTTTATTGACACCGAGTTCCCCTAATTCCAAAAGGAATCGTCAATTTATAATTTTTAACGGAAAGCAAATTTTAACGAAGGTTTTGCAGAATGTAGATTATTTAATTCTCTAATAATTTTTAAAAATGATTTGGAAAAGATATTCTTTGCAACGCGACATTTAAATTACATATAAAATATTTTCTGTATCTCTAAATTCAAGATATTTCACACAACTTAAATAGTATTTAAATAAAGATATTTTGATGATTCTAACGTCGCTTATATTATTTTAAATATAATCCTAGCTCTTTTACACATCCACGAATCCTTTTATTCTCTTTAAAAAAAAAAGTACGAAGACCCTTATCGTAAGTTATTTTTACAAACTTTCAAACTTTGGAAGTGCCCACCAAGAGTTCAAAATTATCAACTTCTTTGCGAAAGAAACTTTACGAGCACCAAAAAACTACTAAAAAACATTGCAATTCTTATCTACCTGATATAAATTCTTACTCAGTGGAGAATTGTCGAAGAAAGTTAGCGAACTACTGAATTTAAAAAGACAGATTTCCCTAATGTTTTAAAAGTCCATTTTAAAGGGGTTTGTGTAGAATAAAAAAATAGTTAAGAACCACAGATTCATCGCGCAATTGATTGGATGATTAATTGTAGCCTCGAAGGGATGCTTTGGACACTCGAAGGGGTACAACAAGATTTGGAAGGGCAGAGTGGAGGGGGAACAGATTTATTTGACGTAAATTTACGACACGACAATCGATATTGACAGACAATAAGGAACTCCGAGCCTTAATTAGAATCGGGGGCGTTTCTATCCACGAAGCTGCAAACTAGAAATTAATATAGAACGGATCCAGAGACGCGTTGAATCTATAAAATAACGAAGAAGTCACGTTCCTGCCGTAAACCCTGCTTTTGTCATTGTTCTCAACGCGCGGCAGTGGAATGGCGACGTGGAAAAAATCTTTTATAAAATGACGGTCACGGTGTTTTAACAGCTCGTAAAAGGAACGTGACTTTTAATGAAACGATACACAGACTTAATTCCGATTTACAAAGGACTTTATTACGACGCGACGTTTTAACGCAGTACGACAATGATGGAACTAGTTTGCAGCTGGAAGAAAGTTTTGTCTTCGTAAACTACGATCAGCTCTCTTGTTTTTGATAATTAATGTGCAGGAGATCGTTCTTAAGATCGTTTTTAATATACGAGGCTTCTGAAAAATCAGGATTTACAGGATCTGAATCAGGATATGTTTAAAATTTAATTACTTGATGCAATGGAACAAAAATACAGTGAAATACTTTAGCAATTGATGTTTATTTAAGACTCTGTAACACTTTTGCTATATTATTCACTGTGATTATTGAAATAACATACTAGATGTTCGTTTATTGTATTATTTCAAATTAGAGATACAGAGTGTTCGAGAAAACATGGGAAAAATTTTAATGGGGGATTCTAGAGGCCAAAATAAGACGAAAATCAAGAATACCAATTTGTTGATGGAGCATTCGTTAAAAAGTTATTAACAATTAAATTTAAAAATTTCAAATCGTTCTGGAAAAATTATTTTCAGTTGCGGGAGTCAATTACAATCATTTTTGGTGAATACACATACCTTCGAAATCCTATCCATTTTCTAGGAAAAAAATCGGGAAGGTGTGAAATTTTTCTGTAAAAAAAAATTTTTCAAATCGTTTTGGAAAAATTATTTTCGGTTGCGGGAGTCAATTACAATCATTTTTGGTGAATACACATACTTCCGAAATCCTATCCATTTTCAAGGAAAAAAATCGGGAAGGTGCTGAAATATTTCGGTGAAAAAAAATTTTTCAAATCGTTCTGAAAAAATTATTTTCGGTTAGGGGGGTCAAAAACAATAATTTTTGGTGAATGACATACCCTCGAAATCTTGCGCATTTTTGAGAAAAAAATTCAGTATTGACGGAACTTCAAACGTTAATAACTTTTTAACAAAACCTCAATCAACAAATAAGTATTCTTGATTTTCGTCTTATTTTGGCCTCTAGAATCTCCCTCTGTATATGAATGAAAAATCACATCGATATAATAGGCGAATGAGACTACTTTTGACGTGACTATACCTACTGATAATGACAATACTCTATGACTCAATCTAACTATAATTGAACCTATAAATATAATTATAAATACAATTTAATAACGGCTTGAAGTTGCTTAGTAGATGAACAACGGAATAACGAAGGTGTAAAATCATAATTTCATCCCCCACGGAAGCAGCTTTAAAAAATCGCCAATATCAGAAACGGCTTCCATCTACATATATCAGCAGCTTTCAAAGTTCGATTTTTCATCATTGCGTTATAAAATCTGACCTTTTAAAAGCACTCTCATTTAAACAGCGAAGCTTCAATTTTGAATTACGCGATCCTCCTTCACTGGTTATTTAAACCTGATTTTTTATTAACGTAGATATTTCAAATTATCATTGTTCTTTCAAAGAAATAAATATTATTTAGGTATATCCTTAAAAATACAACATACATAAATAATTGATTCACGATATAATCCAGAATAATGATTTTCCTTCACCGTTCATTTAACCTGTATTTTTAACGCAGGTGGTCTCAATTTTCATCATTTTAAAAGTGAATGTTTTCATCCTCAAAAGCGTAATAACTGATAAAAGTTTTCATACATAATACAGAATAATATGCAGCGGAACAAAGTATCATAAATTCATTTACATTGTTACAGAATTTGTTTGCTTAAAAGTTATTAAAATTGAATTAAAATTCGAATTACCAACGATGTTATCCTTTCGAAAACTACCGTTGTTATTAATTCATTAATTTATGTCGCGTTTAGACCATTTCTTGACGAACAATAACTCAATGAACGTCGTTATGTCATCTGTGATCGATAAAAAATTCTATTTCTATTCACCTCGCGTTTTATGCAGTCGATTATGAAGCACAAAATTGCAACGTGCACCGATATATCGATCCCTTTACTCAAAATTAAAATTTTCAATATCCTCCATTATTAAAGAAATTACCATTTTCAATGTATATTTGTAATCCATCGTACGATGAATATTAATCGACTGAATGAAACGCTAAACAAATGTAATTGTGTTGCTTTGCCAGATTTTATCGTGCTGTAAACAACGCTTGTACTCCGTACGATCGTAACTCGATGAAAGTTACGGTTATTCGCGTACCATGTTTTTTAAACACGCGTGTGTCCAACATTCATTCCCCAGATCTCAACAGTTGTTTTCGAAATTACTTCGTCGAGGTTTTACGGCACTTTGCAATTCACAGTTCGCGTTTCAGTTTTGTTGTAATAACAATGAACGTGATACCAGGTGTGGACGGAAATTGGACAAAACCAACCGGCATTCGTATGAAAATTTACTCCGGAGTACGCGACTTCTCGCTGGAGAACATATTTTACGGGTGCATTCGTAATCAAACTTTTGTTAAAAAATAATTCATCATATTCAAACTACTTAAAATCTATGTTTCGTTAAAGCAATGGAACAAAAATACAGTGAAATTGTTTTAAATAAAATAGAATATTTTAGTTATAAAACTTTAGCAATTGTGATTATTGAAATGACATACTAGATGTTCATTTATTATTGATATAAAAAATTTATAAAAATTAAAATAAATAAGTGTGATTTTTCATTCATATATCTCTAATTTGAAATAATATGAGAAAGAAAAATAAATTATAGATTAATAATTATATTATATGTAATAAATATATTATTTCAAATTAGAGATATATGAATGAAAAATCACACTCATATAATGGGTGAATGAAGCTACTTTTGATATGACTATACCTACTGATAATGAGTGGACAATGTTCTATATTTCAATCCAACTATAATTTCACCTATAAATATAATTATAAATACAATTATAACGTTTAGTAAGAAATGTTTAGTGACATTGTTTGAACGAAATATTTTTAATGCTTTTTGAACTGGTTATTGATACCGAGTTAAATCGACGACCTTTCCATTAATTCCTCCGCGGAACGATCTTGTTCATAGGCTGTTATCTAACTAATATCACGTTAATAGCTTTTACGTAACCAACATTCGATTAGTCCGCGTTCTACAAATTTATTAAGCTTACCTTCACGGGGGAATTCCGCAGTTCCAAACAGTTTCCTTACTGACTTTATATTAATACAGTTACCCGAGTTCCATAGGCGAACTAATTGTAAACAGTTAATCGACTGTACTTAATTGCATCGTTTAAGCGGTCAAAGAAGCAGAATGTAAATGAAAGGATTGATATCTCGTAACGAGCTAACGTACACATAAAACCTATGATAAGAGTGTAATATATTATTATTGGTTGCATTGATATTTGTTATTATTATCATTTGGTCTCCAAACTAAAAAAAAAAATAAAGAAATTTCATTTGTACAAAGTTTGACTCTGTTTCATGAATAACAAATTGAATTTTTTTTTATTTTATTAACTATAACAGTAGTTTCTTTTTTTCTTTTCTGAAATTAATATCTGTGTTATAGATTTCTATTTAATAAAACAAAATTGATCTTTGAATAACATTGAAAATGCACAATAACATTGAACAAATAAAATGTAAATAGGACAGTTATATTTCCCCTATTGAGAGAGTTTTATCATTTTTCTCGAAAATGGTATGTTTTAATAATGTTTGGATCTAATATAGTGTGTTCTAGAGTGGCTAGTATAATGCTTGGTTTTTTAGAAAACTGATTTTCAAAATTTATTGATTACACGTCCAACAAAATAGAGCTTGAGTTACTATAAGTAGAAATAACGATTACTGGTCAGACGCGTTGTACTCAATCCTCATCACACTCAACAATTCTTTAAATTCATTTATCTCGAAAACGAAGCGATGTTCAAAGAAATTTTATTGCACATTTTCGACGTATTTTACCCTGTAGAATTAGTTTTCGTCCAATTAAACCATCCATTCTTGGATACCTCGTATATACAGGGCGTTACAACCCGAGGAAGTGGATCTTACCGAATGTCTGGCCATATATTGATATTTCTACTTACACCATAGTTCAAGCTATTTTAAAACGTCAATATATACATTACTTTTTTCTTTTCTTTTAGCCTCTTCTTGGATTGTCGTCCTTTGTCTCGCCACGTGTTGTACTGCTGTATTTTATTTTATAAATAAATCTTGCATTTTGTCTTACTTAATCCGGGTGAAGAACGCTGTCTGAACCTACAAACCAACAATTACGTATAAAAAATTCGTTTGAAGTCAATAAACAAACACGCGTGTTTGCAATATTTACACTCTGTGTTGATATACGTATTCAAATATTTCGTCAGGAAATGAATATAAATATTGCACGTTGATCATAAAGTCGCAACTATTTCGTCGTTTTTTCCACCTTGAAATTCGAAAAAGTGCATTATATTCCGTTTTATTCGGAGTACCAATGTCGTAGGAAAAAATTCCAACGCACGAAAGAAGATTTTGTCCCGTGGGTGAACGAAGAGGGATCTGGCGGTAACAGAAGAGCCTGACGACGTCTTGATGTAATTATCTCGGCTTCATCCTTCTTCCGCACAAATTTCCCGCTCTTTATCCGCTGTCTACCGAGCTTTTAGTGACGAGCGAGCCTTCGTCCGGGAAATACGAGACTTTCGGGGTTTCTTAGGAGTCTTCTCTACCGCGGTTAAGTGGGCTGTTTAGGGACCCCATTCAAACGAAGAAATCACGATCCCTCTGGTAGCATCGGAGAACCAAAATTCTCAGAGAAATTACTTGTTTCGATCGTTCATTCAGTAAAAAGAAATAATCATATACTGTTAATTTAATTTATAATTTTCATTGATCTTAACAGCTGATTTCTATACTGATGACAAAAGAAGACTCTTCATTAAGCACTCCTCTATGTATTTGAAGTAATTGTTCGATTTTAGAATTTTCGGTGGATCTAATATGTTTTTAAATTTATGTGCACCAATTCCTATGTCAATAATCTGGTACAAGGGCACTCCTTTCCATATTTCATTTTCGATGCACTTGTAACATCGCGAAATTGCTTTTGACCCACGCTCTTTGGGTCAGCATTCAAACTAAACTCAACGGTAAATCAAAAGTTGAACGAGTGATTCCCGGAGATCAATTTGTACGATTCGTGCCAAGTTTTGAATATCAAATGAACGGAGGCAACAAAGCTGAATTGGCCATTCCTCTTAGTTACGCCGCTAGACCCGTCGGAGGCGCTGATCCAGCAAACCTTATCGTAAACGTGACTGAAATCTGCTCGACTCTCGTTTTCGAGTCAAATCATAGTAATCAACGAAAGATTATGGCGAGGACCATACGTTCAGGAACGTAATATACCCGGAAAATCTTAGGAATCTAGAGTAATTAGTTTCCACGAAATATATTCAAAGTTCCTATTTTGCATTCTTCCTACTTTCTGATATACAGTATTGTCTCTATAGAAGCGACGCTCTCGGGGCTCAACGCTCGGCTATATCGTGGACGAGAAACGATTCTTGATACTTTGTTGACGCCTACTGGAGGCGGCGAGTATAGAAAAGAACAGCGAGCATATGACAAAGAGGGACTGAGTGGCCGAGCATCGCCGAATTTGCTATCGCTTCCTTCGCTTCGGGTCGGCTGTAACGAAACACAGGCGATGTTTATGCGAGCCTATACGAAATCGGTGTTCTAATTCTGACCTCTACCTCTCTTGGTAGAGGTCGCAGAATGAAATACTGATTCTGTATAAGCTCGCGTAAACATCGCCTGTGTTTCGATACAGCCGACGTGGAGCCACTTGAGCGATGCATGCCTTTGATTTCTTATTGCGTTAGTAAATAGGACCTAAATTGTATATCGTATTTGGTGTCATTTTAATTAGAAAAGTGTCACGAATATGTTGATGAAGTTCGAAAAAAGGAAGAACAAAAATAAAGATAAATTTCGTTGTTGATTTAATATTGTATATGTACTAGTTAAATCGTGTCATAACTAAAGTACATATATGTATGTATCGCTCATTTACTGCAATAGTGATATGACTCAAAAAGATACAAACTTGCGAATTTGAACTGTTTAACCAACTTATTTTACTCTGAGTTCTCTCACGATTTCAGCAAATAAATGATAGGTCAATTAAATTACAATTCCTTTTTTCAGACGAGGATACACTTTAAAGAAAGGACAAATGTATATTATAATTTATGAAAAACAATAATAAAAATTATGTTGTACTTGATCTTAGTTAAATCAGAAAACTGTCACAGACATGTTAAAAGTTTTAAAACAAGAAAAGGAAAAATAAAAAATTTGACAATGCTCGACGACCGACCGTCAAACGGGCCGCTATCCTGGGGAACCGCCCATAGGAAGGCACACTCGCCGGTTGAGCGAGTGCTGGGTTCTAACGGTACGCAGTGGGGATAAGTAGAGGGGATACGATATTTGTCTATATCGTGGACGAGTTCTGAGCTTATATAGAGAAAATACTGTATAGGGTGTTTGACCAACCAGGAGATTATAGAGGTCAAAATTAGACGAAAATCAAGAATATCAATTTTTTGACTGAGGCTTCGTTAAAAAGTTGTTAAAAAATTTCAAATCGTTCTGAAAAAATTATTTTCAGTTGCGGGGGTCGATTACAATCATTCTTGGTGAATAGACATACCCTCGAAATCCTACGCATTTTCGAGAAAAAAATTCATTACAGAAAATATAATGTCTGACCATAACTGTCTGTTACCCTGAAAATTGAAAAGTTTGAAATCGTTCTGAAAAAATTATTTTCGGTTGCGAGGGTCAATTACAATCATTTTTGGTGAATAGACATAACTCCGAATTCCTACCCATTTTCTGGAAAAAAATTCGAGAAAGTGTGAAATTTTTCGACGGAAAAAAAAATTTCAAATCGGTTTGAAAAAATTATTTTCGGCTGCGGGGGTCAATTACAATCATTTTTGGTGAATAGACCAGCCCTCAAAATCCTGCGCATTTTCGAGAAAAAAATTCAGTACTGGCGGAACTTTAAACGTTAATAATTTTTTAACGAAGCCTCCATCAAGAAATTGGCATTCTTGATTTTCGTTCTATTTTGGCCTCCAGAATCTCCCATTATAATCTCCTTTAGAATCTCCCCCTCTATAATGATATAAATTATTACAATCAAGAAATATTTTGATAGCAATTAAATAGCAGACACATTGTTAGATCCTCCGTTTACGATTTTAATTTTTTAACTATTCTCACATGGCATAAATAAATTTTAACTTGTACGTTTACCTCTGTTTCGCTATTTTTATTTTTGTTTGAAGAAAACGAGAATCGATTCGTGCAGCATTGTACAGTTGACAATAATCGTTAACTGTAATATTATTTAAATATAATCGCTTATATTTTGTTGTGATATTAACTAAAATTGTGACCATTTCTTATCGAAGATAAATTTATTTATTTGTGACAATTTTTCACGGTTACTGTACGCCCTTTAATGAATTCTTTCCGACACTCTGCACGTCTGAGAGGGAAATTTTATCGTCGTAGCGTTGAAAATCTCATTTGTATAGCAAGGGTTCGACAGCAACGATGTTAGAACGAACGAAGCATTCGATAAGAGGAGTGAAAAGGAATTATGAACGCGCTATGGCTTCGTTTAGTGAACGAAAATAGAAACATGAAGTCTATGCGTTCGCTATAACTAGGTGAGGCTTTCGAATAATTTATAGACACTACAGTGCCCCATTGAACTGAGTATTTCAACAAGTTTCGTCTTTTTTATACGTCTCCTCTTTTATTCGAATAATAGATGACAAATAAAATCAAACTTATAGCATTTTAATGGCGTCGTTTATTCTATTAAATTATTGCTTGTATAATTTTGTGTTCGATCGATCCCAGATAGAGTATTATTCGTTCAAACATTGGCTACCACGGTGGTCACTGGTGACCGTCATTTCAAAGTAAACGAGTTTTTAAATCGTTTACTTTCTTGCTCAAACAACATGCAACAAATAAAGTTAAATTTACAGCAATTTATTCTATTAAATAATGAGGTATAAAATCATTCGTTAAAACGTTGGCTGCTATGGTGGTCACCGGTGACCGGCACTTCGAACCAACAATTCTTAACTGGTTCAGAGTGTGCTCTTGGTACTTGCAAGGTATCGAATAACGTTACAATTATTAGAATTGCTATAAAAAGCGAGCACACCACTGACCTATCGATTGCATATTTTTTCACATTATATATTGAACAAATGTCGAGGGTATCTTTAGACGTGACAAAATGTCGTGAAAACTGACATGTTAATACAAATTGAATGCTATCTGGATAAAAATTATTCTCTGGATTACTCGTTTATACCGAACTGTTAACAAATATCTGAACTGTGAACCTAATGGAACGAAATTGAAAAAAATGTCGCCGACCAGAAAGGGTTGAAATTCGACCCTCTAACTTAACAACGCACTTAGAAAGACTCCCGAAGCGTCGTAGAGAATAGCTTTAACGAGAAATAATAGATGAAATGAAATTGCACTTCCACTTTGGTGAAATTAGAGAAATCAGTACGCTGTGTGCGATGTAAACGGTGCAAAGGGCGGGTGTGGGATGTTTCGTGGCGGTAAAGAGACACTTCTGAAGCCGTTTCACCGCAATTTACGTGTCTCATAAAGATTTGTACGTCGTAGCTCTCGCGGCGGTAAGGGGCCGCGGTGTTGTGTATTTTTAAAGAGAATTCCCGTGTTTGTGTTCCCAGAGAGACGTGGCTGGTTCCCCGCCGTCAGCGTGGAGGGAAGAAATCGATCCAGAAAACAGCATGCCACAGTATCGCCGAACAAACATCAGGACGTCAACGATAGCGGTGGGTGCATTAACAGCATGCTAAACGTATAGGATGATTTTCCAGGAATAGTACGCTTAATTGACTCGGTACCACTCGAACTGTCCAGCGAGCCAGAAGCTCCATTGTGTCGATCGTGAAAATATTAACGTGGCTTCGAACAAACTGAAATAAAATATCTTATCAGGTAAATTAAAATAACCGCCAATAACAATATATTTTAACGCGTAATCTGTAACTGGGCGAAAAGGGGGAGGAAATATCGAGCACATAGGGGTTGGAATCAATTAGAAGCTACACAGGGTGTACGGCTAACCCGGGGAATAATTTTAATGGGAGATTCTAGAGGCCAAAATAAGACGAAAATCAAGAATATCAATTTGTTGATTGGGGCATCGTTAAAAAGTTAAAAGTTATTAAAAAATTAAATTAAAAATTTTTCAAATCGTTCTGGAAAAATTATTTTTTGTTGCAGGGATCAATTATAATAATTTTTGGTGAATAGACATAACCCCGAAATCCTACCCACTTTTGAGAAAAAAATTCGAGAAGGTGTGAAATTTTTCGACGGGAAAAAAAAATTTTAAATCGTTTTGAAAAAATTATTTTCGGTTGCGAGGGGCAATTACAATCATTTTTGGTCATTAGACATGCCCCTGAAATCCTACCCACTTTTGAGAAAAAAATTCGGGTAGGTGAAATTTTTTGGCGAAAAAACAATTTTTCAAATCGTTCTTGAAAAATTATTTTCGGTTGCGGGGGTCAATTACAATCATTTCTGGTGAATAGACATACCCCCGAAATCCTTCGCGTTTTCGAGAAAAAAATTCATTATTGGCGGAACTTTAAACGTTAATAACTTTTTAACGAAGCCTTAATGAACAAATTGGTATTCTTGATTTTCGTCTTATTTTGGCCTCTAGAATCTGTCATTAAAATTTTTCCAGGGGTGACCGAACACCCTGTATTATCTATTTCTCATTTTATTTTTAAAGACTTTCAAGCACATCTTTGGCTCAATCATTTTTAAGAATCGATTTATCGCAATTGGAAAATATAGAAATATTCGAAACAAAGTCAGAAAAGATTCCAACGAAAGTTTTATTTGGATGAATTTAATATCTATTTAATATCATAATTGTATATTTTGAATTCTGAGGGAGGCACTCGAGTCATTACAAGCTCCAACCAACAGAAACGCCAATTTTTATTTAGTGAAAGGAGTAATAATTTTTTTTACCGTTTGACAATTTTTTTATCAAAAATCTCGTAGTGTAACTGAGAAGTGTATTGTGGAATTTAAACAAACGATAGAGTGCTTTCTATGGAAATATTATCGTGTATTTAATCGTGAAAAATAAAGAAAAACCGTGAAACGCCGTGGCTGTACAAAAACGGAAAAAGAAGTCTGCGTTTTCGTTCTCCCGGAATGACCAGGCACGAAAATTAAATGGGAAATGTTACTGACTCGCCTTGTCAAATACCAAAGGCCACTAAAAAGGGGGCTGCGGTGAACCTGTTAATTAGAGACACTATCCTGCTGGCGCTGCCAACGGTGTCTTTCAAATTCAAGTACTTTATGAGTTTACAACTTACGGGGGGACCGCCTGCGAGCGACAGGCGAAAATTTTCACCAACGTTATTCGTGGATACGGTTTTGTACATACGAGTGCTCATTAAATTTGCAACCGCACTGTACCGCGCGTATTTGGAATCATCCAATAAAATATTACCGTCATTTATATTTTCGAATCGGCGAACGCGTATTAGTTTCTTTCAGTCTCGTATAAAGGGAATAATAAAAATTGTATAAAACGTATACGTAGGTGGAGATACCATACACTTTGACGTTTTTAAAAATTGCATAGCAAAACAAATTGCATCATCATCCATCATTGAGATTCCATTACTGTAGATAATGAGTTTCGAGAATTGTGAAATCTTTGAAATATTTTGGGTGAATTTAATGCATTAAGAGAATTTTATTCCGTGTACAAATTTTCTAATGGCTGTTATCATAGATATTTGTAATAACAATGGTCAGAAAATATTCTTAAAAGGTTATTAAAATTGTAAGTTAGTTTTAGAAATAGATTTAGATTCACAGACAATGCAGATCAATGTTTCTTTCTGTTTGTGTTTAATATTTGCAATAATAATGCAAACAATTCCAAGCAATAATAATGCAAAAAATTCCAATAATGATGCAAAAAAATTTCAAGCAATAATAATGTAAAAAATTCCAATAATAATGCAAAAAAATTTCAAGCAATAATAATGCAAAGAATTCCAATAATAATGCAAAAAATTCCAAGCAATAATAATGCAAAAAATTCCAATAATAATGCAAAAAATTCCAAGCAATAATAATGCAAAAAATTTCAAATTTCTAATAAGAATTATCAATTCAAATGATAACTAACATTTAAAAAATACTGTTATTTACAAAATCGATCTTAGGGTACGTGACAAATATCGAATTAGAATTTTAAGAAATTTCAGATACTCCTATCCTTGTCAGTTCAATTTCCATTGCGTTTAATATTTTTCTCAATGGAAATTTTCATAGATAGTTCGAACAATGCTAGATTGGAGCAATTGTTGAACATTTTTAAAGCGTCTAGTTAGTATTTTTTGTTATATCTTTTTAATAGTTTGGAAGTGGAAAGATTACATTTCAAGAATGCTTTCGTAAACGATGATAGACAGCCATCTTGATGCTTGATACATATTATTCTAATGATGACTAAACTTTAAGAACATGTAATTTAAAAAAAAAATACTGTTATTTATGAAATCGATCTTAGGGCACGTGACAAAATTCGAGTTAGAATTTGAAAAAGTTCTAATAATTAAAAAGGGTCCAATTGTGATCGTAAATCGTTTGTATTAATGAAAGTAGTTTTCTTGTGCCTTTCTAATAATTTGGGGGTGCTCAATGTGCTTCAACTAAAATTTAAGAACGTGTAATATTAAAAAGAAATACTGTTATTTATTTGATCGATCTTGTTTGTTTAGGTCACGTGACAAAAATCGAATTGGAGCTGGAGGAGGCTCCGGACGCTATTCTCGTCGGCTCGATGCCGTCAGAATTGGATGCCACGGCGGAAATCAATTCCACCTACCCTAACGGTGAGTGGAAAATCTCGCACAGTTCAGGAGACCGATGATACTTGTTCGAGATCTGAAAGTTTTACACGGTACGTGGCTCCCGGTGCGCGTCGACATTTCGAAACCGTGGTACGGCTGTTAGATCGATGAGATTAATGGCCCTTTCAGACCTTTCCGCAGTGACGCGAGATTTTCGTGCTTCAATGAACCGCGTTTAATTAAGCAAACGCTACCGAATTTGCATCTCTATGCGCACTCCGTTGAAGTATGCCGCGCGGAAAGTACCGGGAGCCGTTTAATTCCAAATTAATATACAATCCTAATAACGGAACTAGTTTCTGAAGCTTTCTAACGGCGTCATGCAAATTCGAGAATTTTAAATACCTCGATTGCCCGCGGCGTTCGAAGGAACACTGTTCAGAGATAGCATTCGTTCAACAAATCATCGTTGATCGAGAAATTTATGCTATTCGAGTACAATTATTTTATATTCACGAGAATAACATGACTATTATGGAGTATACTGTAATCTTGCAATGCGAAAAAAGAAGATTATACACTGTATATGTACAGTGATAAGTAATGAAAAGTGGACAAAATATTAATTATGGTTCGTACTTTGACGGGCAGTAAAAAATTTCAAAAGTGCAAACATTGCTTTGTGACATTGTTTTCGTAATAAACTGTTACATTTTGTTAATTAAATCCACCTATTCGATGTACTGAATAATTGGATGTGTCGTCGATTTTTTTGTAAGAGTAGCATTTTGTGTTTACAGTTTTGTTCGCCATTATTATATGAAACGTAAAAAAATTCTAGATTGGTACCATATTTCTGTGACTTAATGCTTCTCGTATATTAAATACATTACTGTACAATAAGAAAATTCATATAATTAGAAAAATTCAAGTAGAATTGCTTACGCTAAAAAATTTTATACAGGGTATCCGGCTACTCGTGGGAAAAATTTTAATGGGAGCTTCTAGAGGCCAGAATAAGACAAAAATCAAGAATATCAATTTGTCGATGAAGGCTTTGTTAAAAAGTTATAGAAACATTTCCGGTCACACAGTATATTTTCAGTTAAGAATTTTTTTCTCGAAAGTGCGTAGGAATTCGGGGATATGTGTATTCACCAAAAATAATTGTAATTGACCCCTGCAACCAAAAATAATTTTTCTAGAACGATTTGAAATTTTTTATATTTATCGACAAATTTGCCCATTTACACGAATTTTTTTCTCGAAAATGCGTAAGAATTTGGGGGTATGTGTATTCACCAAAAATAATTGTGATTGACCCCTGCAACTAAAAATAATTTTTCAAGAACGATTTGATATTTTTTAATTTAATTTTATAATAACTTTTTGACGAAGCCTCAATCGAGAAATTGATATTCTTGTTTTTCGTCTTATTTAAATATAAAAAATGTCACAAACTATAAAATAATTCCATTTCAAAATCACATCAGACAACGACCAATTTTAAATGACAAATAATAACATATTCCTATAAGCTGTTGCTTCTCGTGTATTAAATATAGTATCCCGAATTTTCATTACTGCAATAATAAAATCCTTATAATTAGTAAGATTTAGAATTGTTTGCGTTAAAAATTTAACGGGCTTGGATCTGTTGGAACGGAGAAAAATGTTTTGGTTTGAGAAGGGTCAACGACGTTTTGAGGTTGAGAACAATTTAATTTGTTGGATTTGAAATGTATTCGTAACCGAAGTATCGACGATTAAAGCGAGCGGAGCAACGGTTATTTCTGGTTATCCCCATTAACCGGGCTTCTTCGCTTCAGAGTGGACGCCTGCTTTGCATGCTAACTACATAAACGAGCCTCGGTAGCGCGTAACGTCTGACCCATGTGATCCGATTCTCCTTTACTGATGCCATACTCCACACACATACCGCGTGTTTACAATTGTTCGGTGTCCGTTTATACAATGACTCCGTCGGTGTCTCCAAAGACAATTTCCATATTACTCGTTTAACTCCAAAGCCCACAGTTTCGAACGTTTGCTCACGAGACGCGTATAATGCACACATATACCCTACTGACTATTATACAACAGGGAAAGCGTAGAATAGCCACGCCGAGACTTTGGTTTCCAGAAAATTCGACTCTGATAATTATAATTAATTCCATATACGTGCATTGCAATACAACTTGGACATTGATACAAGTAGACAAATAAGTAATGGATAGAAAAGAGAAATGTACAAATTCAATTATTTCTAATAATATTTAAATTCAGCATAAATTGTTAACAAATAATATTTACGAGATCTATAACTTTAATTTTTTTTATAGAATTAATTTATCATTGTGAAAACGTTATAATAATGATGAATTAACTTAACTTAAAAATTAAATTTGAAACATTATATGAGAATACAAAATGATGGAGCTAAATAAATTAGATTTGTGTCGAAATAGATCCTGAGTTCTCCGTTTGGTTGAGAATTAAAAAGACATTTGGTTTCGTTTCACACAATGATGTTCAGAGAATTTATTTATGTATAATATTGCATTAGGTTAATATTATTGTTACTAATGGTAAAACAACTTTTGTTGCAGGCATTCCGGGGTCAGGAACAGTGGTGGTCAGAGCCGAAGAAGCTCTGATCGTTATTTTGGTGCTGTTTCTCTGGGCAGCGGCGATTGCCCTATTCTTCAATCGATGGGGGAAGATTAGGATGTTGGAACCGTATCAGCCTAAGTTCCAACAACAACACAGACCAAGTTGTACCACGATCGAGCCGAATCAACTTCAGGTAGATCTCCTGTTGCAATATTTATTTATGCTAACAAATTTTTTAAATAAATTTCCCCTGGCATACATAAATAATTAAATACATCATCACAGACTAGAGAATATTTCATAGACATTCTGTAACACATTTACCAACGTCACAAATTATAATTTTGAAATATACGCGATAAAGTGTTGTAATTCTGCATAATACAAATAATATTCATAAGCCTCTCGAGACCACTTGAGATAACTTCGTAAAAACGACCGACGCTTCTGTTTGTATCGGCCCAATCATTCAATTATGCTACTTGAGCCGAAGATTTATCGGTTCTAAGGGTGTCAGTTATATTTCGGTCCAAATGGCTCCATAATGTATTCGGGCAGATTAAGGCCAAGGCCTCTGGGATAACCAAGGCAGCAATTCGGTATCCTGTTCGCCAAAAATTAGTGTACGTCCGCAACACTGTAGAAAGGGTTAAGTGTCTAATATCTTGACAAGCTTTCGTAGATTGCGTCGTGATACGTTGATATATCGTTTCTCCTTTAAAGCGCTTTCAGCGCACGGTAAACTGCCCATTTCCGGGGACTGAAAAACGACCATCTTCTTGCGGTTTCTGCAAACAATGCGATCCCACGGCAATGCTGTTTTTCGTGGTCCTGGTGATCGTGATAAGTTGTCCGCAGTATCCAGCGGAAGATATTAGGATACACGGCTCTGAAATAACGACTAAAATTCTACACATGCATTCAATACATTTAACAATTTTAATGGGAGATTCTAGAGGGCAAAATAAGACGAAAATTAAGAATATCAATTTCTTGAATGAGGCTTCGTTAAAAAGTTTTTAAGAAATTAAATTAAAAAATTTCAAATTATTCTGAAAAATTAATTTTCGGTTGCGGGGGTCGATTACAATCATTTTTGGTCATTACACATACCTCCGAATTCCTATGCATTTTCGAGAAAAAAATTCGAGTAGGTGCTGAAATTTTGGGGGGAAACAAAATTTTTCAAATCGTTCTAAAAAAATTATTTCTGGTTGCAGAGGTCAATTATAATTATTTTTGGTCATTACATACACCCTCGAATTCCTACCCACTTTCGAGAAAAAAATTCGGTTAGCTGCTGAAACTTTTGGGGGAAAAAAATTTTTCAAATCTTTCTAAAAAAATTATTTCTGGTTGCAGGGGTCAATTATAATCATTTTTGGTGAATACACATACCTCCGAAATCTTACTCACTTTCGAGAAAAAAATTCGGGTAGGTGCTGAAACTTTTGGGGAAAAAAAATTTTTCAAATCTTTCTAAAAAAATTATTTTCGGTTGCAAGGATTGATTACAATCATTTTTGGTCAATAGACATACCCCAGAAATCCTACCCATTTTCGAGAAAAAAATTCCTTAACGAAAATCTAATGCGAAGCCAGAAATGCTTTCCTGAAATTTCATGCGAATCTTCAAAATGTCATAACTTCTGAACGGATTGGACGATTTTACTGTTTCAAACGGCAAACGACGCGTATTTTAATGAAGAGTATGTAGAAATTCCAAAAATATTAGAAAAGTTATTCCTTGACTCCGCAAAATGAGAAAAACCCTAATAAAAATGGTCCAATTTTCAAACAACCATAACTTCTGCAATAGTGAATATATTTCATTGAAATTTTAGGGGGAACTAGAGTTGATGGATACCTACAAAAAAGTATTAAACATCTTTTCTGTACAGCGCCAACCAAATTTATTAAAAATGAAAAACAAATATCTAAGAAAAATCGACAAGGGGCTGTTAGGTGCCTACATTTTTTGAAGAAAAAAAAATTTCAAATCATTCTGAAAAAATTATTTTAAATTGCGGGGGCCAATTACAATCATTTTTGGTGAATAGACGTACCCTCAATATTCTACGCATTTTCGAGAAAAAAATTCAGTATAAACGGAACTCTAAATGACGAAGTCTCCATCAACAAATTGGTATTCTTGATTTTCGTCTTATTTTTGCCTCTAGAATCGCTCATGTAAATTTTTCCCAGGGGTGGCTTGAGCACCCTGTATATGACTGACAGGATTGACCATTATGATACTAGAAAAATTAACTGTCAAGTTAAGGCGTTGAGGGAAATAAATTTGGATAGAATTTGTGAATTTTAGCAAGGTTACAAAAATAAGTACTGAAACAAATTTTATTTTATGCAGCTTACAATGATCTAAAATTAAAATTTTTGCGGAATATTATACGGTTTTGATCTGCCAGTGAACGTGTTAAGGGAATTCAGATTCCCTCAGGAAGTCAGATTGACTTTTAACCCCTTAGTGCCATTCTCCTTATTTAACTCAATTTTTCCAGGTAACGCGTAAAAAATGATCGATTTTCCCCGTCGGATTTGGTTCTCTAACGTTCATAATATTTCGCGAGTTCTTCAATAGGGAATCCAGCGATTCTCGGTGACAACGTCGTGTATTGTTACAATATATTTTTAGAAATTCACGATCCTTTCTCTCGTACCATTTCCTTTAGTCGATTTTCTACGGTTTCTCGATTTTTCGTCCCATGTCTTCGGTAAAATATAAATCGAAAGAACGGGAACGCGGTACAAATGGGAACGGAAATCGCTTCGTTCGATCTCGCGCTACGGAAGACGGGGCTTCCTTCGATCGGTAACCGGCCGAGAAATTATATAGGAGACCGCTTACTCGAAACCTCCACGATTTTCAATCAAGATCGCCAGTTTCGTGGTAACGTGGGAACCTTTTCCGATACGACTTCGCGATGGCGGTGGGTCGTTTCTGAAATTGACGACTCTCAGAGTCCTGGGCAGGCTTCGAATCGTTGGAAACGTACGATCACAAAATAGGGTCTTCCTTCGACCGATACACGGTCATCGTTTCACGTACAGAATGCACTAACTTGAAGCAAGATTTCACGTAACATGGAATTTTACGAAAATCAGTAAAGATCTCGTTTGACGACCCACAACTTCTTCGATTTTTCAATAAAATGTTCCTCGACGCTGTTTCAAATTATTTATATTTAATATGAATTACGATGCTAATTCATATTAAACGCTTGAAGATATAATTAGTGATAATTCATATTACTAAAATGCTTGAAGATTCTTGTGCCAAATTCATTTTGCATCTCCAGTTATTAAGTGTTTTATTAAAGTCACAGTTTCCAGAAAAAAATGAAAAATGACTGCAATAGACAATACGACAAATTTTGTTACTTTCATAGTGAATTAAAGTGAAATAAAATATACTGGATGTGACTTTTAAATATTACATTATAAACATTAGTTTTCTGTGATTCGTGCTCTTAGAATGCCCATTTAGAAAGGGTTAAATACATTTTGTACTGTCCATTCCAGCCAGGAAAGGTAAAAAAATTAATTATCGTCAGGCTTTTGGACTTCACGGTTAATGTGCGTTTTCATTTGTACCGGGTGATTATGTTCGTACCGTTAGCGTGGTTTTCGATAAAAAGCGTGGACGCTGTGTTGTATTTGGCAATATGCAAAGTGCACTGTAACGGTTTTTCCAACCCTCCACGAAGCTGTGAATAACGTAAATTATTGGAATCTAGTTTGTACGTCAGCTTTGCGCGATGTGACCGAGGAAATATCCGGATTACACGCCCTATTCATGTTCGCGGATGCTCGCATGGTGCATTGCGCGTATGGGCGTGTGTCATCCAAGAGAGTTATGTAGCACACATCCTTGCTTCCCTCGAATATCACGTGTGAACGAAAACGCAGTCCGGTGCTCGAGATTTATAACCGAACACAGTGGACCAGAACAACTCAGCCTCTCCAGTTCGTGTCGTAAAGAATTTTTACGGTATAAAAGCATCTTCATCGATAAACACAACAAAAAAGTCTCTATATGTAAAACAGATCTAAAAGATATGTTAGAATAGATTTAGATATACATATACATATACATTACATATGATAGAATACTAATGCTGCTCAATTTCATAATTAAAAAAATAAAGAAAGTTTTTGTATTTTCTGGTGACAAAGTAGTCGTTTAAATGATAGAAAAAACTTGTTCTGTATCAGTTTAACACTAAAACTATCAATACTTTATGTATATCCATTTCTACCATGATCTGTCTTTCCTTTTGTCTCGTACGAGGTACTCCTAATGTTTGCATTATATGTATAGAACGTTGTGTTTTAAAGTTTATTAAAAACAAATATTTTTTTTAAATTCTACACGAGCAACTTAATTTTTATGATATAAAATTAAATATAAACGTATGTATAACAAAAAAACAAAAAATATTATTTTAATTCAACCTTAATTTAATAAATTATAATTTGTTTATATTTTTTCATGTAAAGCCACTATAGTTCACTATTTTAAGGTAATTCAGTTTTTAAATATGTCAAGCAAAAATCATGTTATCCAGTGTTGTAGGAGTACAGTGTTGTACAAAGGCTTTCGCAATTTTCTTATCGTGTTAAACCGAAACCGTGTTATAGGAGGACTATCTGTATATAGATTTTGAAGCGTTTGCAAAAAAAATACAATGATGTTCTCAAATAAAAGTTTAACTGAATTTTGTCCACGGATCATCGTTTTCTGGCCCACAGTGAGTCGAGCGGATAAAACAAACCGATCCACCATCGACTCGTAACGATTCGTTCCCCTGTTCGCAGACTCGTCGCACGTACTCCAAGTGCAACGTCCTCTGCGCGGACGAGTTGGCCTGCGTGGCGGGTCAGTCGCGACCCAGACAGAACAGCGTGTTCATCGGTTCGAGCGCCTCGTTGCTCCCAGGCTCCCAGGGTACTCCCCGCCGTACGAAGAGCGCGTTCGACCTGCAGTCGTTGTTCCTGCCCGAGTGTATCGCGCAGGAGAGCACCGATCAGGACGCGTCTAGGAGCATCAAAGCGGCGAACGAGTCCACGAAACTGTTACAGTGCGACCGTAGGACCAGTGTCTGTCAATCGGACAGAAACGACGCGAGCAAGTCGTCGTTTGGTCGCGATCGAGGGATGAGCGTCTGCTACCTCGACGCCGGCCAGAAGCCGTGGCACCGCGACCGCGGCATGAGCATTTGTCAGTTCGATCGTATGGATGTGCTGGCGCGACCGTTGCAGAGAGACCGCGGCGGTAGCATTTGCCATTTTGACAGAATGGACGTTCTGGCCAGACCTTTGCAACGAGATCGCACGGGCAGCGCTTATCACTTCGATAGAACGGACGTCCTCGCCAGACCGAGCCTCTCCACCGTCAAGTCTCTGCTGAGGGAGAGACGGGTGAGCATATGCAATTTCTCGGAGAGGGACGAGGCGACGAGGATCGGTCAGTCGGACAGGCGTTCGAGCATTGGGAACGTCGACAAGATCGAGGAGGACAGGTCAGCGACGGAGCAGGCGGAGAGGCAGGGGATATTCGCCAAGTGCACGCTCAAAGATCGAAAGACCAGCTATCATCTCGATCAGCCGTCTTGCAGCAAGACCTCCGACGTCGTGTTCGGGTACAAGGCCACTTGCGTGTAGCGCGCGGAAACCGATGCGTCGCGGCAAGACAATGACACGAATTTTTGTCGACGACGGTACAAATCGACGGTCCTCGACGCACAGTTGATGTATCATTCGGTCGCCGGACCAACCGAACGCGTCTACTTTGTCGATATTCCGTTTTGTTCGCACCGAACGATGAAATATTAAACGCGAAAACACTTTGGTATTTTACGAAAGTTCGTCGGGTCGGGATTGGTTTGATATTTAATCGGGTGTTGCATCGAGAAATTTTAGAGATTGAGTTTGTTTTACAGTTTCACCAGTTGGACGTCGAAAAGGTGCATTTTTAAAGTATTATTCTCTTATTTTTAAAGTTATGAGCCAATTTGACTCATAAAATGATTAATAGTTAATTGTTTTAGACACATAAAATTTATGATTTACATTAAGAAAGTTCTTATCGGAATTCTAGAAACACCTAATGAGTAAACATTCATGTTCAATCTTGTCAATTTAGTAGTTAGATGAGGTCAAAAAAAGCTGTTTCATATCTTCGACTTATACATTTATAAAATCAATTTTTGGTCAAACAATTTGGTCCGCCAAGGCAATTTCGATATTTATTTGGAAAAGGTGTTTCCGTGGCACGCTTATGGCCGCACGATGGCGCTTTACGTTGGAGTACTGTAGGGGAACCCCCAAGTGAAGCTTGCCAGTCGTTCGCGGGGAACTCCCGTGCTTGTGCATTACTATCGAAACAGTTTTATAAAACATCCCCTCTTCTATCTTTGTAATTTCGCTGTATGGGTTTATTAGGTCTGAATAAATTACATTTTATATCACTATCGGACCACAATCTCAATTGACATTTATTTTACATCTAATTACGTAGGGTTGCCATCTCTGGAAAAAATCAGAAAAAATTTCGTTCTCTAAATATATTTTAAAACCAGAGTGTATACGTAAAGAATGTTTCCAATCAAATTTTTAACAATAAATCTTTAATTTAAATTTGAATTTAACAACTTGAATTTTGTTGTATGAGTCAAATTGGCTCGCTTCAGTAAAAATAGGTATACATTCAACATCCGTAAATCTAGTGTTAATAAAGGGTTCATTGTCATATTACGCGGAGGAGTAATCCTACCCTTAATTAAAAGTAGTCTCGAGATACGCCATTTTCATCTGGAAAATCTCCCCCGATGGTCTTACGCAGATACATTGGAAAATGCAAAATCCTCCTATTTTCATTAAAATTTGAATTCCGAGCACGTGGCTGTTGCCTCGAGCTATCGGACACGCGAGTCGAAAGGTCGATTATGCTGAATAAACAAAAACAGCGACGAGTATGGCCTCGATTTATTTATCGATGGCGAGAATTAGTTCATGTAACGAGGGAATACTGCATGCACTTCGACGTCCCATTCGTTATTTATTCCTGTTGCCGATTAAAGTCGTGGCAGCAGTTGATTTAACCACTTCCAAACTAACTCGCTATCAATTTTACGCCGGAGAGTTATGGGCAGTTTGTTTGATACGTTTCGTTTCCTTTGAACTCGATACTTTGGGCGCTTACAACATTCAGAAATCAAGGATGAAATTGTAATTTGATCGTCGTTTACGTTTCCGTAATAGAGATGGATCTCCATCGAACGTTCGATATTTATTATAGGCGTTTGTGCTCATTTCCCCCTCATTACTCGTAATGGTTGCGCCAGTTTACGGAGACGTTGTTCGAAACGAAGGAAATCGTTGCGGATATCGTGTTGCTTTTCACTTCAATTTGAAATTTGATACGCTGGCATGCAGGCCATCATTAATTATCGTAAACTGCGTGGTACAATACGCCGTGAACGCTGGCGCATAGATCGCTACATGCGCATTCGAATCAATAAAGGTAAAAGTTCATAACACCATGGTTACCTGAGACCATTGGAAATCATCGTTCCCGCTCGAGAATCTTTCGAAACGGACCAGGGACGTTTTCACGGATGTTCGATTAATTGAAAAAAAATTTCTATTGGAAGTTGCAGCACTTTACTCGCTAAAACTAGTGTCATTCGTTTTGGAAAATTTGATATTGGACGGGGAAAATGGCGTCGAATGAGCAGATCGAATGTAGGTATAAATTTTTTTATATTTTTGGGTATTTCTAGACACTTGTAAGTAACATAATTGAAATAGAATTAAAATACATACATACATTACTTATAATATTTCATTTTGTGGATCGAAGAATTAAAAGTTATGAAATAAAGTTTGAGTTATTTGATCGCAGGTTTTGCTATACTAGCAAAATTACAAATAAATTAGCGTGATTGTTAGCATGTACAGAAAGTATACAGGGTGTCCGGCTACCACTGGGATAAATTTTAATGGGAGATTCTGGAGACTTCAATTTCTTGACTAAGGCTTCGTTAAAAAGTTATTAAACAATTAAAATAAATTTCAAATCATACTAAAAAAATTATTTTCGGTTACAAGGGTTGATTACAGTCAGTTTTGGTCATTACACACACCCCCGAAATCCTACCCAGTTTCGACAAAAAAATTCGTTACCGAAGGTATGTCTGATCATGAATGATTCCCCTGAAATTTGATGTATTTCAAATCGTTCTAAAAAAATTATTTCTAGTCGCAAGGGTCGATTACAATCACTTTTGGTGAATAGGCATATCCTCAAAATCCTGCGTCCTTTCGAAAAAAAATTCCTAAACGAAAATATAATGTACGGCCAGAAATGTACCCCGGAAATTTCATGCAAATCTTTGAAACATCATAACTCCTGAACGGATTGGACGATTTTAATGTTTAAAAATGCAAACGACGCGTATTTTAGTGAAGAATGTGCAGAAATTCCGAAAATAATCGAAAAGTTGATCCTTGACCCCGCAAAATGAGAAAACCCCCATAAAAATTGTCCAATTTCCAAACAGCCATAACTCTTACAATAGTGAATATATTTCAATGAAACTGTTTTCTGAAGTAGAGCTCATAGGTACCTACAAAAAAGTGTTAGACAACTTTTCTACAAGGCGTCAAACAAAATGACTAAAAATCAAAAACTAAATTTTAAGAAAAATCGTCAGGATATGTGCCTAAATTTTTCGACGAAAAATAAAAATTTCAAATCATTCTGAAAAAATTATTTTTGTATTCAGGGGTCATTTACAATCATTTTTGTTGATTACACATATTCTCGAAATCCTACCCAGTTTCGAGAAAAAAATTCAGTAAGGGCGGAACTTTAAATGTTAATAACTTTTTAACGAAGCCTCCATCAACAAATTGATATTCTTGATTTTCGTCCTATTTTGGCCTCTAGAATCTCCCATTACAATTTTACCCAGTGGTGATCGAACACCCTGTATGTCTAGAAAATTTCAAAATAAAAATTAAAGAATAAATGTAATTTATACCTAATTCAGGGCTGCTTATGGCAGAGTTCGATGCCATATTAGAAAAGACTAACGAATATCACATTTTTCCTCGTTATAGAGTTGAGTACTACAATTCCTAATGGAAATTTTTTCAAACCTGAGAAGCCTCTTTTGTGAGAAATTATAATTCTCACTAAAACAATATATACTCTAATATATTATGTATTAGATTATACTATATTATTTTATATTATATTCTTATATATACTTTTTAATATATTTTCTTTCTCTTCCAATATATTTTAAAAGACACGAAGCATAGGTCTTGCAAGTACCTAATTAAATTCTATTTCACAAAATATAGATCATTTTTAAACATAAACAAATTTATAATTATATACATATAAGAATTCTATAAATTTCAAACTAATAAATTGAAGTGAGTTACGTGTAATGTAAGAATGTACGATTTAAGTTAACATCACAAAGCTTTAATAAATGATCATAATTGAGTTTACTATTAATGCATAAATAAATTAAACGATCTTTAATGCACACATGTTTCCATGGCCATACAACCTGATATAATTATAAATTACATCAAACTGTACAATGAATGCTTGCAAGGCTTATAATCCTTTTATCATTTAAAAATAAAAGCGAAATTACTACTATTTTTCACATATTTTACCGTAAACAAATTCTTTAAACACGAAGCAGCCAAAACACGGTTTTGTGAGATTCGTAAGAATAGGTAGATTTTTCAAACTAATTTTATCGGAGGAAATAAGCAATACTTTTAAAGTAATGCTCCCGTTTTATCGTTCAATGCGGTTGGAGCACACTGAAAAGATATTTCGAGACTGGTAAATACACAGGGTGAGCCAAAATTACGGTATACGTCGAAGTATGTGTATCCGGCGTGTCAGGAACAATAGAAAAGCTCCGGTCTGTTTTAGAATCTGAATATTCGTTTCCGACGTAAAAGCAATAAAAGTTTCAGAGTTTGACTTCCGGCTCGTGCAATTGAAATATTGAGTGGCGGAGCGCGCGTCTACACTAACACATATTTAAAGTCACGTTCTCACTCGTGAACACACTCTTTTTCTTTAAAAAAACGTAGATTTCTTCAAAAACAAATAAAATTTGACGTTTCTGTGTATTTATATTAACGAAACTAATAAAGTTTCCAATTTTTGACGCGCAGATAACGAGAAATCCACAGCAATTCTTTATTAGCTGATCTTTTCATTTCACTGATATTCAGGACCACAGAAGGAAAATTGCAATGATTATCGAATAAATAAATTTGCCTGAGAAATAAAAATTCAGCGGATTTATGTTTGGGGAACGAGTGGACCAAGGCAGTATGTCTTCTGGATCTATTCTTAATTAAATACTCTTTAACACATATTTAAAGTCACATTCTCACTCGTGAATACTCTTTTTCTTTAAAAAAACGTAGATTTCTTCAAAAACAAATAAAATTTGACGTTTCTGTGTATTTATATTAACGAAACTAATAAAGTTTCCAATTTTTGACGCGCAGATAACGAGAAATCCCCAGGAATTCTTTATTAGCTGATCTTTTCATTTCACTGATATTCAGGACCACAGAAGGGAAATTGCAATGATTATCGAATAAATAAATTTGCCTGAGAAATAAAAATTCAGCGGATTTATGTTTGGGGAACGAGTGGACCAACGCAGTATGTCTTCTGGATCAATTTTTAGTTAAGAACTCGTTCGTTGGAGATGTATTTGGCTATCAGGCTAAAGTATAGCGATGCAGCGCGATGTTTAAATCAATTACGACGTACGGCATCTAATGGAACTTCTTCCGATAATTCGTGCAATTGATTATTCAAGAAATTGACACAAGATTGACTCGTTAATCTCCCATCGAGGAAAGCTGGTCCGATTACGTTATCGTCAATTATCCCTGTTCACGCATTTACATCGAATATCTATCGGTGACCTAATTAAAGGGCAGCATTAGGAATGCAAATAATAATTATGATTATAATAAATCGATACAACTTTTGCTTATCGAGTACGAACAATTCAAATGCTACGATTATGATTTGGTAACTAAAATTAAATACGGCACGCGTTTATCGGTACATTTTTAATTGCTTTTGTATTTCCAGCTCGAATGAAATAGCTTCCATTTGCTGTGGCACACCATGTGTGTTTAATTCGAC
This sequence comes from Colletes gigas, assembly GCF_013123115.1. Classification (NCBI taxonomy): domain Eukaryota; kingdom Metazoa; phylum Arthropoda; class Insecta; order Hymenoptera; family Colletidae; genus Colletes; species Colletes gigas. The sequence goes on from NW_025106678.1 coordinate 395,530, forward strand.
TAGAATATATTCGTATAATATTTTATTATTAATGGGAGATTCTAGAGGCCAAAATAAGACGAAAATCAAAAGAATATCAATTTCCTGACTGAGGCTTCGTTAAGAAGTTATTAAAAAATTTCAAATCATTCTGAAAAAATTATTTTTGGTTTCAGGGGTCAATTATGATCATTTTTGGTCAATACACGTACTCCTCAAATCCTATTCATTTTCTAGAAAAAAATTTGAGTAGTAAAATTTTTCAACAAAATTAAAAAATCCCAAATCGTTCTAAAAAAATTATTTTTGGTTTGAGGGGTCAATTATAATCATCTTTGATCAATACACATATCCTCGAAATCCTATCCACTTTCTAGAAAAAAATTCGAGTAGTAAAATTTGTCAACAAAATTAAAAAATCTAAAATCATTCTAAAAAAATATTTTGGGTTTCAGGGGTCAAGTACAATCATCTTTGATCAATACACATATCCTCGAAATCCTACGCACTTTCGAGAAAAAAATTCATTACCGAAAATATAATGTCTGACTACAACTGTCTGGTTATCCTGAAAACATAATATCAAATCGGTTTGAAAAAATTATTTTTAGTTGCGGGGGTCAATTATAATCATTTTTGGTCAACAGACACACCTTCGAAATCCTACCCACTTTTGAGAAAAAAATTCCTTATCGAAAATATAATCCGAACGACAAAGTTTGAAAAAGTTTGAGCAGCACTGTTTTGGATTAATTATAAATTTTAGCGCGAGACGTTGTTAATATGAGTGAAAATGTGGGTGGGGAACAGTAGCTATGGACGATAGTGTGCCAGGTGTCTCGGATGAGCTCAGCCGCCTGATATTTCAATCGGCTTAGCAGTTAATTGAACATCGAAGTTTTAATTGCTTTCGACTCGAGGGTTGAACCCGCGACTTCAAAGTGTTAAATGACATCTGGATCTCGGTATTTGCATACTTCAGCCTGCTACACGGTTTGGGGCACCCTGTATATTGTACAGATAGGAGAAAAATAATTAAAATGTCGGTTTGACGTAAACTCGAGTGTTTGATTCGACGCGTCGCGTGCCTACGTTGATAAATATTTTGGCGATATGTCAATATTCGTTTAACTCTTTCGGTCACGATATTTTCCCTGTCGATGGAATTTATTTGATGTTATTATATCACAGCAAAATATACTTTTACAATCGTCGAACACGAAATCAAATAACTTGTAATTCGATTTCATCGAATGAAAAGTTTGTTTAAAATTAGAAACGTTTCGTGAAAAATCACAAAGGAAAATTGGAATTTAATCGTTCGTAACTAAAATTATATTTGGATAACTATAAAAAGGCAAGCATAGTGGACGATTTTAAATATGATTTAGGGTACACAGACTTCTGAAATTTTTATAAACATAATTATCCAACTGTACCAATCCTGACATGGGAAATAGCATTCATTTTATAATAGTTGTTATCCGTAGGTACTATTGTTTTAAAACTATGATAAGATCAAATCGGACCTTCGAAACGTGTGATTTCAGTGACGTATGAAATCGCAAAGGTTCGACAGAGCAAACTATCAATAAAACGTAAAATATAAACAATGGAGGAGTTTGAAATTCCTTTACGTCGAAGATAGTAAATATTTATGAGCATAAGTGCCGAAAGGGTTAAAGATTACACGTAACTTCGTTATGGTAGTAGATGGGACCTGCAAAAAGAGGATACAAACTATTTTTCCAGGTATTTTATCATTATGTAATAGGAGTATACATATATTTAATAATACTTATCAGTATTGTGGACTTGTGCTGTTAATTATCAAAGGGCATTCTATTAAAAACGACGACGATAAAAATTAGCCAATGGAACTAGTTTGAAAATCGGCCAAAGAAAATTTCTGACTGAGATATTTCACTCTGAAATGCAAAGTGATTCGCGTATTCATTATGGTTATTTTTTGCGAGGGTACATTAGACGTGCTGCAATTTGCATGTTAACTGTACTTCGACGAGAAATGTAATCTGCGTTGATAAGTTCATGGTAGGTTAGGCACCACACACAGAAATTAATGAGACGATGGAATTATAATTCGTGTAAATCATTTTAATCATTTCTCGATAAACTAAATACCAAAAATTGTAACATTTTACGGTGAAAGTAGGAATAGATGAATACTATAATAGTATGTTATTGTCTAAGTTTTAAAATTAAATTTTATATTTCATTTCTGGGTACATAATTTTAGATAAAATTCGATGGAATTTTGAAATATTTTTAATATATTTACGTGTATACTACAAATGAATTCATGTTACTTTTGCTTTCCATTTCTTCATTTGTTCGATATGCAATTTACCCATTTTTTCATTCAAGCATGTTGCAGCCTGTAATAACTAATCAATTATTCTAATAACAAACTATTTTTTCACAGAATATGTAAATATATACAGAATCTAAATTATCTATGAAATTACATAATTTTAAATTTTCAAGTGGAAATATTTTTTTCAAATACTGGTAAAATTGATCTATTTTATATTGTAAAAGATACACGTAAAATAAATCCATCGTACCAGCATATAATATATATATATATATATGTATTTAATTTGAAAATATAAAATAAACCCATTGAACAAGCATAGTACATATATTCTTCTCGAAGTAAAAATCATATTTCTCACGTGTGAGGGTTATTACGTGCTATTTTTACTTTTCTTCTAGGGGTAGTGATTATAGTGTGTAACAAGTAGGGTTAAGAATACTGAGTCAATTGTCTTTTACTATGAAATCTTAAACACTAGCGGCCGATGCACCGAGGAGTAATGTTTGAGTTTAGTCAGCCCAGTTTATTCTTAGGACGATTGGCATTCGAGTGCAACGGCCTCGGAAAATGCTATCGATCTAAAATTAGTATCTTTGGAAGTGAAACTGCAGCTTTAATTGATCTTGGAAACGGTACGTAAATGGTATTATAAACATTGGTGCTGAAAATAGAAATTCTTTACTGCAATCATTGAAATTACTGTACTAAAATTACCTCCAATCGAATTAATTAAACTGTCATCTTCGTCAAAACTACATGTTTATGTTAATACACACGATTTGTTTATTTAATAACTCATTAGCTTGAAACCCATTAGTGAACTGATATTCTCGTTTACAGTATTTCCATCCTTAATAAATCGAGTTGTCATTTTTATTTTAAAATTGATTCAATTTCTCCACTGATTTAAAATAGATACCATATTAAAATTTTTCATACATTTTCTTTCAATAAATTTACCAATAATGTATTATATACGTGATATTTAATGTACAATAATTTTGTTACGTATAATTAACTGTGTAAAAATGTTTCTATTAAAATTTGATTTCCATGAAAAATTACAGAATAATATCAGTATTTTTACTAATTATTAATGCTGAATTAGAGCTCTAATAAACTGAAATTATTTAATATTCAGCCATAAAGAAAGAAAATCCAGTGAGATAAAATTCGTTTTAAATTTTTTAATTGACAAAGCTTTAGCCTAGAAATTACACTGCATTGTTACAACGAGATGATCGACGTTGCAGTACAATCATTGGATACTCATCCTCGATTCAACGTAACTTAAGTCCGGCGAATTAAAAGCAGTATACTCGAAAGTAGCGGCATCAAATTAGTCCGGCAGAAACGCAATTGCAGAATTCATGATAATGTACAGCGTTATACGAACAAAATGGAACGCAACTTTCCAACCAGTCACAGCATTTGCAATAATTTAATTTCCCCTGATTACCGCGTAGAAGTTTACTTTACGTTAATGTGATTTGTTCCTCTCCGAAACTCGTTACGATCGTGTTTGTTTTAACATCCAGAAATTTGCTTGCAAAATCGAAGCGTTCTTTAACGGAGATATTGTTTGCAAATACGGAAATACGTCTGCACGGTGTCTCGTATTGTCGGAGGAAAGTTTTTCATTAGAGTAGCGTTAATTATTTTCTCTCTGCGCGTCGAACGACAGTCTGGGGAATTAATTCCACGAAGAAAAATAGGGGAAAAGTCATTCATCGATTCTCGATCGCCCTTTCAGCGATTGAAAGGACGGAGACATGAAAGGAGCAAAATACGAGGTGCATTGGAATCCGTTGCATTGTACAAAAACGTGCTAGTACTCCTGAAACAGAAAAAAAAGAATCTACTAATGATCGCGTCGTTTTTTTAAGAATGACCATATTTTTAATGCAGCAAAGTCTCGTTGTTAAAGAAATGTCCAATCTTCTACCTCTCTTGCTAACACTTCTCCAATCCCTTACTCTTTACTCTCATAGACCTAACAATAAGTATATATAATTCGATTCTCCAATTTCCAACCTCTCTCTATTCAACATCTACACTTCGTTAGAGATAGTAGGTGCAACTCTGTTCGAAGACGATCGACGACTCTTTCAGAATAGTTCCCCTTAGATATAAGAACCCCTGAAATTCTCGATAAAGTACAATGTAACGTTATAGTTAAGGAGACCATTTGTTAACGCACTCGACTCGTTTGGTTTCTACGAGTGTCATCGGCATCGAGCAACGAATCGATAGTTGAAGAGAAAAAAAACCATTGCATGCTCAGGGATTACTCGAAAGATCTGTTCCACAGCACCATTGTACAATATTATGTTCGTACGTAACCCTCTTCAAATATTAACGATTTATAGACAAAACCTACGGACGTCTGTACGAATAAAGAACACTACATATTTTGAAAGCTCACCGTGTTTTCATTTATTCGCGTACGATCCTCGAGAAATAATAAAAAATGGTCAGATTTTAGGCGGTTCTCAAATTTTGAGAGAACCTCTTTTTTATATGGCACCGTTCCAGAGGAATTGTAAAAGTACGAAGCGTAGAAAAGACTTTTTATCGAGACGAATGCATGCAATTGAAAGATTTAAAGAGTCCACAGAAATCGAGATTTTCGTTTGTTTTGATGGAAGTTTAGGTCGATGATTAGTAAAAAATTTTTAAAGTAATATTCCCAAACGAAGCTCGCGATAGGGATACACCGAACAGACTTTAATTATCTTCGGATCCTTTAATTACGAACTTCCGACCTAGAATACGAGGCGAAGCCATTTTTATCCGAGACACTGAAACTTTTAATTCTGGAAAAAGACGAAACGAACAAAGATCCGTGGAGTAAAAAAAGAAATAATCGAATCGAACATGGAAGAATCGAATTAAGTTTCCTCAGTTTCTTTGGTTAATTATTTAATTATTTAATTTACTTTTCTAAATTCTTTTTCTCCTGTGAACTTATTGGAAAATTGTATGAAGCAGTAACGTTACATCTTGGCCAACTTTTAAAATAAAAGTGTACTTTTAACTAACTTTTACTTTAGTATTAAACTGTAGAGACGTATGTATGTTATTACGATCGAGCAATGTTTAATTTTAAAGTCTGCAATGCTAGGAGAATCTCGAGTTATATTGCAGTGTAATTATGTCTAATTTTATCGTGGCAAATCGGATTACATATTGCTCGACTCTGAGGGATTAGTTTCAGAAGAAATTGCGAGTGGAATTGGGAGGGACGTTTCAGTCTTCGTATGGTCTGTGTCTGACAATGAGAACAAATTGCTCGAGACTGTCCACATTGTACTTACTGATGGCATCGCGTTCCCCTTAAGAGGACTTTCTACCTTATTGAGTAGAAAGAATCGATTTCTAGCGACCTATGGGGAAGAAAACTATTGCAATCGAAACGAATTTCGGAAAACACACTTTCAAACCACATCACTTACCTCCACTATCTCTGTAGAGAAAGAAAATTATTCTAGAGAATAGTATTATAGGGTTATTAGCTCGTTGAAAATAAATAATATAAATTGTCTACCATGCCTAGATTTCGACCTTCAAATCTATTCAAATTATATTCAAAATTAAACAGTAGTGATTATTAAACTATATAATCAGATGAATGGTTTCTGAACACTCAATAATTTTAGAAAAAATTCCCTTCTTTTTGTCTGTTGTGTTGTAAGAGTCGTGTCGATATAAAAATCGAGGTTGATACGGAGTAAACAAAATTAAGAGGGGCCTCTGTCACGGTAGAAACGACTGCTTTCATCTCGTTCTGTCGTTTTGTTCGACAGTTTCCAATCTCGCGACAACAAGCATTTTCTCTATAGGAGCGGGTGTATTTTCGCGCTGTCATCGATTCCGTATCCGCAATAAAGGAAGTCTTCAAGTTCGATGGCTATACTTTGTTGGCACTGGCTAGGCGTCTGCAACCTCTTTGAAATTCTGCGTCTTGATGAAAAACACGAAGACTTTGTCGTACAATAGTCACAGAACAAAGCCAATTATAGTGTTCTAATTTCTAGATATATTCTTTGTGGCGTGCCAGTAATCATGGTACGACTGAAAAGAATAAATCTACAACCTGGTTTCCATCGAATAAGTTTTTTACTATACGATGCAAATAAAAATCAGACGAGGCAAACTCTGGTAAATATAATTTTTGGATTAATCGCTTCCAATTAAGCTGCAATAATTTTTATCTCGTGATCAAACAGGGATTTAATTTATCCAGTTGTGAACAGTATCTTTTACTACTAATCGTCTGGTTAACACGTATTACATAGAAATCAGCTTTTAAATGCGTTGTAATATACGTATACTCGAAAGTTTGTAGTGATAATTGTCAGCCATCTTGGCATAAGTCCCAATTTCTGGACACTGCCAAACTACGTGATTAAGATCGTACTTGACTTTATTTTTAATAACAAATTGTGCTATAGTTACTAGAACATATTCTCAGATGGTTCTCGATCGAGAAAGCAATAAATAAGATTAGAATTGTGGGATAAGAATAAACGCAGAATCACTGCTGCAGCGCCATCTTCGAATCGGTCGATAAGAACGATCGATAGCGTCGTAGCGCTTGTCGGAGCGGTCGTCTCGTTCCCCGAATAACTTTTTAGAGCTTCCTACCTGTTGACATAACCGTTGGCGAGCTTGCAAGGGCCAGCAAATTAATAGCACAACAGCTTTCTTTGCTCTAACGCTGTTTGGCTCGTTTACTTCCACGTTTAAGCATAAACATCGCTTGGAAGGGAAGACACAGCAATAAAGAAACTTTAAGAGAGCTAATTACAAGAAGAAAAAAGAAAACTTAATAATAATTAAATTGGAATGTTAGCTCGTTTACTTCTGTGCTTGAAACTTTGAAAGAATTAATTGCAAGAAGAAGAGAAAATTTAATAATAATGAACAAGAATGGAAAGCACGGAAGCACACCTGGTGGGACTGTTTTTCTGGCATAATCTCCCCTTGAAACAACGTGTAATTGCAAGAAGAATGAGAATCCCTATTTTTATTACAGCATTTACTTAGAATATGTCTTCGAGGATTATGGTAACCATGAAACACACATACTTTGGCTCCAGAGTAATTCGAGTTATGACCTCTTGGGTTTCCTGCATCTTCAGCGAAGGTTCTGACTCGCAGGTAATAATACCCATGGACATAGCAATAGCCAAAGAAACCTGTGATTACGCTCAACGTAGCGAGGAACTATACTACGCCGAAGGACATGTCGATGTCGTCAAGAGAAAGACGAGAGAGCTCTTGAAGAAACAGGTTGAAAATGATGGATAAAGCATCGAACAAACCTGATCAATTTCTGGTTAATTGTGAGTTTAAATAACAAAAGGGTCCATCGATGTAAACTTCAAATATCTCAAAAATATTTTTCTAATAAATGAATCAACGTAGATCCCAAACGTTGAATATTTCTATTTTTTAAATAACTTGGGGAGAGGATAGAAAGGTCGAAGAACTGAATATTTCTGCTTCCAAGTGATATTCTTGATCCTTAAAATTGTTGGTTCCACGTGGTGTTTCGACAAATAAATTAACGTAAATTAATAATATTTAATTTTATTATCGCCTTCAACGTTACTGATACTCGATTTTCACCCAAATATCTATTCTTAAAAAGCCCAAGATTTCAGCAGAGACAGATGCTCGGTATTATGTGACAATCTTGGGGTAAATAGAATCGAGAGAAGTTTCGTCCCCATTCTCGTGAGTGCTACTTTTTGTAAAATGGACCGTGGCATTAAGAATATTTTTTCCAAATCGTCCGTGGCCATTTATCAAGACCGTCTGTCGAGACCATACATCGAATCTTCAGGGACACAGTCTGTTTGATATATTTCTTACGTGTCGCCAACGTGACCAAATGATAGATGATGGTCGAGAAATATATATATATATATATATATATGGATAAAAGGATCAAAGATCATTACGTTTTATCGACTCCAGTCGAGGGATGTTCGCTGTGAAGAAAAACCTCTATCCATCCAAGTCTTCTCGGTTTTTTCGTATTGACCTTTTATTATCTTGCACTTCGATATTAAAGCGTCCTAGAAATAGAATATTTTCATTTCTGCAAAACAGTTATGGCAGCACTTTTATTCAACACTTTATCAAAACAACTATCGAAGAATTTGGTGTGGAATAAATATAATTTTTTGGTGTAGCGTAAATTACAAAAGGTCAAAATTTGATTGGTCATTGATTCACTTATATTTCCAAGTTAATGACACATTATGTCTTTCGAAATATTGGAGATTATTTAAGTTAAGTTTATTTTATTTTTAGACACAGATCCTATTTTTGAAAACTTTATTTTATTTATACAACAGAGAGATTAACGTATTCCTAAATTACTTTCAGTAGAAATTCCTGATGCTGACTTGTACTTGAGATAATTTGTTTCGTGGAAAATATAAATTTATCAGGCGATTTTATAGGTTTGTTGAATTAAAGTTTGATCCACAAGTATGCAAAGGTTGACTTTACAAGCTATTGCAATTGTAGAAGTTCCGGAAGGTGAACCACAGATTAATTTTCGTCACCACAGACTGGCCACGAATGGAGATTACTTCCAGATTCACTTTGTAACACTATCGATAGTTAACTACAGTAAAATGTCGATTATTCGAACCGATGGGAAGACAAACACGATTCGATAATCCGTTCTTCGGACAGCCAATTTGGGAAAATCAAAGTTGAAACTGTAGGTTGAACAAAACTCTTGTTATTTTGTTATTTCCTACATATTCATTATTATCCATGAATTCATGCACGTTTCAAAATTATTTTCTTGTATTGTAGATGAAAAAATAGCTTAATCGTCTGAAATATCTCACTTGATTTGGGAAACAGAAAAGTATTTAAGGAAAGAACATTACTTAATTCAAATGGAAAAATATTCTGATCAAAAATTTCTCTCACAGTCATATTTGTCGTGATCTTAAAATAATAAGGTTTTTTTAAATTGGGAATATCTAGTTTTATTATCAGGACATGATAGCTATGGCCAAGATCAATCCAATCTATGTTGCCATAATGTAAATGTTTAAATAACACTTGCATTGCAAATGCTGTAAAATATTAAATAAATTATTCACTTGTTCGATGTTTCTAAAATTCCTCCCCAATTTTCATCATTGCTGTCCAAAAATCCTGTTGGGTCTAACTCCGTTCCACAGACCGGAAGTCTTCATCGTTTAATGTTTCACAACGAGCAGTCGAATTGGATTTATCATGCTCTGATTTTGTAATTCTTTCGGAAGACTTGGTAATGAGATGAGCGTCTTTGCAGGACTCTTTAAATCTTTCCTGAAGGATCCATTTAACTGAAATAAATTAGGTCGAAACTGTCCCCTATTTCAAAGAGTCCAAAGTTAAATACAGAATCAGTTCAATGTTAATTTCCCCACAATTATCACTACGTTTCTAAACTTGATCTCCTCTTCTTTGTTAAAAATCTGGTCTTTAAACGATTCTTACGTATCTTGAACATTTGTAAATTCCAATAATTCATTATTTAAATGATAAATGTATTTAATGTGTTCTAAATCTGCAAATGGGGAACAAGCTTACTCCAAAATCCAATACAAAAAACAAAATATATATATGTAATACGAGTTATGGACCTGTTTCTCAAAAGAACTACCTTATTAATATGATTTTGTCAATATATATATTTTTTCTGTAATTTTGATCCAAATTTTTCTAAATCAATTTTATATTTTGCCCTCAATTATAGTTTAATTCGAAAGGTGAAATGGTTTTACCATGAATAATAATTTATTCCCGACCTTTGTCAATTTACGTTTTCTTCTTTCACACGAGCTGACTCAATGGTGTCAAAACCGCAGGAATAGCTGCATTATGCGTGTTATACCCTACCTCAATGGTACAATGATTATGTCAGGAAGAGAAGCTCGTGTTACGGTGCACCGCATAATATATACAACATACAGGGTAAACCACACGACATGGTCATCCAAATTATTTTTATCGCTACGAAACGATAAAATCCTTGTTATTATAAAGAACATGATACTCATTTTTTGAAACTATCTTTTCCATTTCTATTTGCATCGATTTTGTTCCATTAGTTTGCCTATCATTTTCTAAACTTTGACAAGAAAACAGCGTAGTAATGTGCAAGGTTATTTGAAGGTCATATTGTGATAAAAGCATTACACACTTAATAATTTAGGTAAAGAAATAGTTGTAAGATTTGTTTCCATCAAATAGTAACTCGATAATTATTTGATCAACGATAACTATTAAATATGGTTCTTGAGTTTTAATAATATTAAACTTTCTGCAATAGTGAAATTGAAACTTATTTCGAAAATTGACATTTTAATCTTATTGCCTTGAAGTGTCTATTGAAACCACTTCGTCCACGATAACAAATTTTTTACCGGATCGTTAACAACAAAAGTAACGTGGCAAGTATGTGGTTCGTCCGGTACAAGTGCCAAGTAGCATTGACAGGTTATTAAGTTACGCGGCTACGAGGAAATTGAATCAACACTTAAACAAACAAACGTATTTCCGTTACTATAGTAAAACCACCGTTATTCGAACGCATAGGGGTACACGTCTGTAGATAATAAAATACTTACTTCACCAACGTTGAATAAAAATAATAAAAATATTCACAATAAACGAACGATTCTCATCGAATCAAACCAAAAGAATTAATTTCTTTCCCCAACCGAAATGATACCAAAATAACTGTAGTGTTTGATCTTGAACAAATACAAAAGCAAAAGTGCAACTATATTAAATATTTATTCCCCTCCTTGAGAAGAAAATTCTTTTGTGAGTAGTTTTTAGCTTATTCTTTGCCTCAAGAATGAGAAGACTTTCGCTTTAAATTATTAAACTTATTTTCTCGATACGTTTAAAATTTACAAACCTTGTATCTTTTCAATTGTTGAACTCCATAAGCTTCTTTGTAATAGTTAAAATTTTCAATTATTCTGGAAGAACGAGCTCATTGCATCTGCAGTTTGAGGCTGATGAAATGAAATAATTCTTGAACACAGTATCGACTTTCTCGAATTCGGGAAATAGAGCAGAGTTCGAGGGAATATTATAAAAAAACTAATTTATCAGAGTTACGTTCCGGTTGAAAATTCAATTTGTACAAAAGTGTCATTTATAACCCACTTTAAAATGCGACGTTCTCGGATCAGAAAAATGGGTTGTAAGGAACATTTGGAGGAGGAGCTGACAGCAAATAGCAATAAGGGTGCACAGAAGCGGTACGAGATGTTAAGCTCCATACCGGAAATGCTCGATCATTGTCAGTTAGCTTGCGCTATCATTTCTTCCACGCGAAAAAATCACGGAAAACTCTGAGACGCCGAACTACCGGTAAACGAAATAATTAAAAAATAATTAAAAGGAATTTATTCGTTACCACCTACTGCAATTTGTATTAAATATTATCGTTGTCCGACGTTTTGTAATATTGTTCGAGCCAACAATAAGAACTTTAGTACCTCTTCCTACGAACTTTGGGGGTTGGTTTCACCCTTCGGTAATGATGGAAGGTCGTAAACCAATAATTTGTCATCACAAAAAATGTCTAGCTATCAGGATTCTTAAGAATTTTACGACTCCATTCAAACATTTCTACCCCTCTTCCATATGTATTTAAACTACTGAGGATGAGTTTCCCCCCTTGATAAGGGTGACTGACAGGAACGTCATTTGTACAGTACAATATTATAATATTAAGTCAATATTATAATAGATGATTCTGGACCTCTTTTTATCGGCCATGAGGGTTGGTTTCACCCCTTAGTAATGATGGACGATTGTAAGCCCATAACTTGTCATCACAAAAAATGTCTAGCTATCAGGATTCTTAAGAATTTTACGACTCCATTCAAACATTTCTACCCCTCTTCCATATGTATTTAAACTACTGAGGATGAGTTTCCCCCCTTGATAAGGGTGACTGACAGGAACGTCATTTGTACAGTACAACATTATAATATTAAGTCAATATTATAATAGATGATTCTGGACCTCTTTTTATCGGCCATGAGGGTTGGTTTCACCCCTTAGTAATGATGGAAGATTGTAAGCCCATAACTTGTCATCACAAAAAATGTCTAGCTATCAGGATTCTTAAGAATTTTACGACTCCATTCAAACATTTCTACCCCTCTTCCATATGTATTTAAACTACTAAGGATGAGTTTACCCCCTTGATATGGGTGACTGACAGAAACGTCATTCGTACAGAAAGTTACTATGCAAATTATATCAAGTTTTATTCTTCAAGTTAATTCTTTGCACACCTATGTCGAGTGTGACTCGACATCAATTTTTATATCAGGAGCTCCTTTGTCGAGTCCCACTCGACATTTTTTCAAGTCCAAACCAAGGAGATATACACTTGAAAATTAAAAAATACAACAATAATGTAAATAAAACAGATATTTAATTGAATTTGTTTGTTCCACTATTTGTTTAAAGTTGCCCTACTTTTTAAATAAAACACTTAAAAGCGTTGGAAGCTGCTGGTAACAAAATTCAAATATAATTCGGAGTGCAAAGGGTTAATAATATAATAGTAGCTTTTGCTATCCCTGTCCACAAATTTTGAGGGGTTTCACCATTTTGAATTTGAAAACGGGCCAAAGTAGAAATCAATCGGAAAAGGATATTGTATAAACACCTCCTTGCAAGTTGTTTCCAAGTTTACTTACTTTGTCAACTCATAAAAATGTTCGAATAAACAGACGATTTGTTATTGTAAGATATTTGCACACGAACGGAGTAGTTAGGGGGGAGTATTATTCAATCGAGTTGGACTTTCACTACCTGTATTATATAATCGAGTGGTTCTAGGTCGTCTTCCACAGAAAACGATCGCTTCGCGCAGCTGACCACGAGCGCAAAGTAGCCTCAATGTAATGGGTCAAGTTTAGTCGTCAGCCTTGCTGGCCAGTTATCCGAATATTGGGTCAAGGTTGTCGGATGCCAGACGAATGAACCCGGCTTCATGTTTGCTCAGTTTTTACGACCGACCCGGATGACACTTCGCTCTAATGGCTTGTCATTTTTCTAACGCTCGGTGTCTCTAAAAGATCCGAGTCAAAGATAGGGTGTTTACACCATTCGAATTAATTAGAACGATGACTCGTTGTCACATGCATCCAACAACTATTTTCTAGGCTATTCAAACTGTTTTTTACCACTAGCAAACACGATGACTCGATCTTTCCTGGAGTTATCAACCATGGGACAGAGATGCCAGACGGAGCCCTGGGTGCACCACATTTCACTTTCTCACATGCCGGATCACGTGTACATACGTGAGCACGTAGTGTTTCAGAGAGTCGACAAAGGCAAGCTGACACATGCTCTCATTCTCGATTCTCCGAAGCTGTTCGAAGTAATTTCGGAACTTCTCGTGGGAGTTGAGAGAGAAAGGCTCATATTTGCCTTCTCGTAACGTATGTACATAGCAAGCATATGAAAAAGTTAAATGAAACTAGCAATTTTTCGATCTATCATATTTGGCAAGTCATATACCGCAGTATGGAACGATCTACTTCTCGACAAGCTTGTGCATTCTGGTTGTCGACAGCGGTATAGTTTCATCATAAAGTAGCATGTACTTCTGAATTTTCCTACAGGCTTTTGCTGGCCTCTGCCGACCATCGATAGATTCCTGACAACGTATAACGATTAATACTGATTTCTGCCAGACTTTGCTGGTCTCTGCTTGCCTCTGCTGGCCTCTACATGCCTCTACCGGTCTCTGGTTATCTCTGCTGGACTCTGCTGACCTCTGCCAGCATGTGCGGGTCTCTGCCTGCCTCTGCTGGCCACTGCCGGCTCCTGCTGACCACTGCTGACCACTCCTGATACTTCCAACAACGTATAATGATTACTACTGGCTACTGTCAGCCTCTCCCAGCTTCTACTGGCTTCTGCTGGCCTCTGCTGACCACCGTCCATATTTCTGACAACGTATAATGATTACTACTGGCTACTGTCAGCCTCTACCAGCTTCTGCTAGCTTCTGCTGACCACCGCTTATATTTCTGGCAACGTATAACGATTACTAATGCTGGCCTCTGCTGACCGCTGCTAACCATCCCTGATGCTTCTGACAACGTATAACTATTACTACGTGGTACTGCTTGCTCCTGCTGGTCTCTGATTGCCTCTAGATGCCTCCGCTGGACTCTGCTGGTCTCTGCTGGCCTCTGCTGGCCTCTGCTGACCACTGCTGACCACCCCTGATGCTTCTGACAGCGTATAACGATTACTACGTGTTACTGCTTGTTCCTGCTGGTCTCTGATTGCCTCTGCATGCCTTTGCCGGACTCTACTGGCCCCTGCTGACCACCGCTGACCACTGCTGAACACTGCTGACCACTGCTGACCACTGCTGACCCTTATTGTCAACTTGTGCCATGATATATATGAATTAAAACTTTGTATAATGTAAATCTATGACAATAAATGTTATAATTTCAAAGAATTCTATGTGTTCTCATCATTTTTACCTTTCTTTTCCTCTCCAAATCATTGCCTTAGTTATAAGATTCCCTGAAACTCCTTGGTTTCCCTGAACCCACTAGGAAGTCCTGAAACACCTCGGAAGTCCTGAAACTCAGAACTTTGCTAAAAATTCAGGATTTCCAAGAATTTTCGGCGTTTCCAAGAAATTCCAGGACTTCCCAGTTGTTTCAGGACTTTCCAGTTGTTTCAGGGCTTTCCAGCTGGTTCGGGACTTCCAAAGGGGTCCCAAAATTCCAAGGAGTTTCAGGAGTTTCCAGTTGTTTCAGGGCTTTCCAGCTGTTTCAGGACTTTTTGACGAAAAAAATGAATTCTCGATTTTGCCAACAGGTACGAGAGTGACGGTTACAGAATAAATGAATAAGTATCGTTTATCGACGGTAGGTATGGCGGTGGCGGTTTTAGGTTCATTTTAGACTTTGTTATTAGGAGGACATGATATGGGAAGAGGTGGCACGTATCTTATAACTATGGGAATGCTTTGGAGAGGTAAAGAAAGGTAAAAATGACGAGAACACATAGAATTCTTTGAAATTATAACATTTATTGCCATAGATTTACATTATACAAGGCTTTAATACATATACATCATATCAGAAGTTGTCAACAAAGGTCAGCGTTGGTCGGCAGTGGTCAGCAGAGGCCAGCAGAGGCAGGCAGAAGTCAGTAGTAATCATTATACGTTGCCAGAAATATAAGAGGTGGTCAGTAGAGGCCAGCAGAGGCTAGGAGAGGCTGGCAGTAGCCAGTCGTAATCGTTGTACGTCGTTAGAAGTATCAGGAGTAGACAGCAGCGGTCAGCAGAGGACAGCAGAGACAGGCAGAAGTCATTAGTAATCGTTATACGTTGCCAGAAATATAAGCGGTGGTCAGCAGAAGCTAGCAGAAGCTGGTAGAGGCTGACAGTAGCCAGTAGTAATCATTATACGTTGTCAGAAATATGGACGGTGGTCAGCAGAGGCCAGCAGAAGCCAGTAGAAGCTGGGAGAGGCTGACAGTAGCCAGTAGTAATCATTATACGTTGTTGGAAGTATCAGGAGTGGTCAGCAGTGGTCAGCAGGAGCCAGCAGAGGCCAGCAGAGGCAGGCAGAGACCCGCACATGCTGGCAGAGGTCAGCAGAGGCCAGCAGAGATAACCAGAGACCGGTAGAGGCATGTAGAGACCAGCAGAGGCAAGCAGGGACCAGCAGGGTCTGGCAGATGTCAGTATTAATCGTTATACGTTGTCAGGAATATAAGCGGTGGTCAGCAGAGGCCAGGAAAAGCCTGTAGGAAAATTCAGAAGTACATGATACTTTATGAGAAAGAGGACATGTGTCAGTTTGCCTTTGTCGAGTCTCCGAAACACTAAGAGCTCACGTACGCGTGTTCTGACATAGTGTGAGAAAGTGGAATGAGCATAGGACACCTAAGGGTTGTTTATTTCAACCATAGTTGTTTTCTATATTTGATCCCCAAAATTGCCTCGGGTTTTGTATCTTTTAAAATAGAAATTGTTTCACTGTCTCGAATATTAAATTATGAAAGAATCTGTTATATTGTATCAGAATATAAATATTTAGCGAGTCAGATTCAATTGAGAAATTTTAATAGTATTAAATATCTAATTATCGTAACTTTGTTCTTTAAGTAAAAATAAAAGAAGAATACGTGGAAGCGGTATATCAACCAGGGTATATCAACACCTATTCTGTTTCTCAGAATAAGATTATTTTACACGCTAACCCAAATTAAATGAAATAAAATATCTATTACATAAATGTAAAATTATATTATAATTTACGAATTTGAAACTGTATTACGATGATAATGTCTGCAGTTTAATTTTAGACAGATTTCCTGCTATTATTCTTACGAGTACATTGTACTGCCCAGAACAATGGTCCTTAACCTTCCCAAAAGCAAAGTTTGAAAGATGCATAGCCCACTTGAACTCAATGCACAGCCTCGGGAAAGAAAACCTAGCACGATTTCTTGATCATAACTATTTATAGCGACAACGATAAAAAATATTAAAACAAGGATTCGACGGATTATTAGATGACTTGTGGATACGTTGCATCATAGCAGAACGATTACGAATGGTTTGGGATAATGAAAATGTGTTCTCCGTAATCATTTGTTGTCCCAAGGTCTGCAATGTGATCTTCTGGATCTCAGGCGAATACTAGTATTTAATAATATTATATAAAATTTCCTCTTACTTGAGAAAATATTTTTCAGTAAAATGAAGGATTATATAAATCGATCGTTTAAGTCATTCTGTGTATAAAAGTGTCAAGTCATAACTATTCACATCATCATACTGTAAAAATAAAATAACAAGCATTAGCACTTATACCTGACAATAATAAATTTAATTATTTTTATATCTTTTATTAAAAAATATTTACAGCATATTCCAGTTTCCAAAATCAGCCTCTACGTTTGTTATTTCTAAAAATTCAACGAAATATTTCAAACGAATATCGAAGAGAATTAAATTCTAGATTAAAAAGTTGTATACAAATTTTCTCTATCCTCTGTAATAAAGGAGAAATTAAATGAAATGCATTGCATATTTAAACTATTATACATTAATAAAATACATCATAAATTTCCTATCGACTATATTTTTAATAATATCATTTTAATGTGCTGTTAGAAGGTATTGTGACTTTTAATTTTTGTTAATTTTTAAATGAAATTCTGTATAAAGATTTACTTTTATTTAAAAATGATCGTAAAAGTGAGCTAGAGTTCACTATAATACTTCACTGTTCTCTTCGTATTATACGTCTCTGTATGTTAGTTATGTATACGTGTCCATTATTATTGCTGTTCCTATTGTTATGCCCATGGCCATTTCTACCGTTACTGCCACTAGCATTGGCATTGGAATTACCATAGTCATTGTCATTGCCACTTACTTTGCTATTCTGAACAGCATTACCACGTTTATTGCTATTGGCATTTCCACCGTTCTATGAAACATCCCCTAACCCAAGGACGTTGGTTTTGGATGACCAGTTGAATAAATCGGAAATTTCATGAATTTCAAATTACATAGAAAACAGTTCGTAAAGTTCGTTTTCTATTGATTCAATATTATTTCACTTACCATTTAATTTTCACTAAATTCTATTATTTAATTTCTAAGCCTGCTGTTCCAAATACTCACCCCATTCTCTAATCTTACGAGTATAAGATTATCGAAATCTACTGTTCCAAATACTTATCATGCTCTAGACTTATCAGTATAAAATTATAAAAATGGTAATGTAATTATATTGGATTGAATAATAAAAATTTCCACTATACAAATTCTCTACCTTCTTAGGTCCTGTTTTCCTAAATCTTCAGAAACCACTGTTTCATTTAATTGTTGCAAAAGGTGTATCGCAGATGTCAATATTATGCTTTGGAATTACGAGGGAAATGAAACGGAAGTTCCACGCTATTATGTATCGACACTATTATATTTATTATAAACGCATTTACGTGTTCCTTAATTAGAACGAAGGCCACAAGATTGTAACTCTCGCGTACGCGCTATCGCGTCGGTATACTTGAATCGGACGCCTTATATCGGATTAAAACTCCAGAATTAATTCTTACGGAGATTAAATATCGAATGGATCAACTGGTTCGAAATATCAATTACAAATAAGTCGATTCTACCAAAGCAATATTTCTCACTCGTCTATTTAGTTTTATTAAAGAAAGAAAAAAGTTATGAGAAAGGAAAAGACAAGAATGAAAGTCAATATGAAATTGAAAGCAATAAGAAGTGAGAAACAACTATTTATCAGATATTAATTTCAGCGTGTCTTACGGAACATCCCGTGTGTAGAATGCACACATAATTGCTATTAATACATTCCTAACGGAGTAAGTTGATTTACGTCACCCGATACACGTTTACCGCTACCATCTTGTAGATCTTGCAAGGATCTATTTCCTTTCCAAGACTAAGCTGTACAGAATCCAATCGTGTCAGATTTCCTTTAAAAAGGTATCATCCGTTTCCCGAGGAGAAACAATACATTTTCCATTCCGCGATAAACGCGGAACAAATTGTCCTTGAAAAGTAAAAAGAATGATTATCGTCAGATTTTTGCGAGCATGGAAGACTAAACTATGTCGTCGAAAATTTAATTATCACTTATCGTGCTTATCGTTTCATTGTCGGTGGGTCAAAGTTGATCGTTGCTGATTGGTTATGTTGGAATGCTAGGCCGTTCTTCCACGTAAACATCGCGTCAGATTCGCGTTAGAAATCGTGATGCAACTGACAATCGCCAGACGATCGGTTTAGAATCGTGTTGTAGTCATATTGACAGAGGCAGGTGTGTTAAAATTTGATGCACAGGTGAGTGTCTTTTCTGTCAATCGCGTCGATTAGGCGTGAAAGAACTAGCAACACCTTCTTGGATATCATTATTTGTATCAATTTCTTTAGATTATTTCTTAAGTAAAGAGAAAGGAGAGAAACGAATGAAATATTTGTATAAATTATGTGACTATTCTGGAACAGATTCTGCTTCTTAATTCTGAACATAGAATTCACGTTGAAATTATATGCAGGGTACTTTAAAATGATGGGACTGGAATTTCTCACGCGAGAAGAAATCGAAAGGTCCTGTACCATTTTGCAATCGGGAGCTTCGTTTTCGAGATGCGAGCGTTTAAAGTTTCCATGTGGGAGAACGCCATGGGACATGTGGCGCCACGCGATCAGTTGATTGATATAAAAAATGGCGCCTAATGAGAATCACACTGCTAAATTATATTTAATTATATCTGGAAAACAAAGCCTCAGATTGTGAAATAGTAAAAGACTTTTCCATTCCATTTTGTATAACAAATTTGGATATTTTGATTTGTTCCATCGTTTTAAATTGAATTCAATGGGATCTGCAGTGCCTTTAATGGGGGAAAATATAACTATGCTATATAATTTCATTTGTTGGAATGAAAAGAACTCTTTCACAGAAGAATTGTGAAAGAAGCCTTAATTTTGCATGCGTCAGAGAGCTCTGTTGACAGCGACTTGTTGATGCATAACTGGTCGGTGGAGACCAGACCTTAAGGCCATGCATCGAGAACAGGTTGAGTCAGGATGACGCGACATAAATTCTCAGTCGTGCAATGTGTACTTTCCATTGCACACATCACGTTAGACCGCTTTTTCCGCGTCGTTACTCGTTCTATATAGATTGTTTACCAACAGTGAAGCAGCATTTATCGAAAATTCTGTCTATTAATTCTGAAATGGCGCAACTTTTTCGGACCATCAAATGACACTGTACTCGTCCAGATTTGGCATTATTTTCATGCACTTTAAACACATATAAAATTCTGTAAAAATTCTCAGAAACATAAAAATATGTAGTTTAAGCCTATGAAATTAGAATGTTCAAAAAAAGTTAGAGAACCGTTTTATTTGCAATTAACTCGAACGAAGCGAAATAGATTACAAATGAGAATTGATTTCGACGATTATTCGCGTCGAAACTTCACTTTTACTCTGTCGTTTGGCGCTGGGACTGTTACATAATGATTTAGGCGGATAATATTTTGCAATGTGTACTGTTATGTGCCACTGAACTCAAAATACAGACCAGCGGTCTAAGTATTCCGAGGATCGACGTGTGTGGGTCGATGTTCTCTTGACCACCTGATGGGCATATAAATACACAGCGAATTCACGACACTCATGATCACTATTAATAGTGAGGCATGTGTGAATAGTCATAAGAAGAGTATTATACAATCTCAAACAACCGCTTTTATCATCTCGACGACCACACGGGGATCGATCAGGCTATCCATTGTTTTGTTTCCAACATGTTAATTTAATAGAACTTAATTCAAATATAGTTTTATAAAAGCAGGATTAAATAACGAAACCTCACTGTCTTCTTTCCACTTTATTAATTCAGTTGAATCAAACTTAAATACAGTTTTATTTCATACGAAATTGCCAAAGTAAAGAGATGACAGAAATAAATTATTATTTAAATTGGATCGACTGAAATTAAACGACGAAACCCCACTGTCTTTACTCCAGTATATTAATTTAATTGAATTAAACTTAAATACAGTTTCATATCATACGAAATTACCAAAGTAAAGAGATGACAGGAATAAATTAGTATTTAAATTGGATCGACTGAGATCAAATAACGAAACCTCACTGTCCTTTCCCCAATATATTAATTAATTGAATTAACCTTAAATGCAGCCTTATTTTATACGAATTTACTTTCAGAATTTAACGGATTTTCTTTTATTCCTCTTGTTTTTCCACGCCATATAATTAGAATTTGCGTTTGTTAAAAAGAACTTTCCGATTTCTAATTTTATTTAGTATTATAGGTGATTAACGTCACAGGGCAATATTCACGAGCCCTCCTGGACCATAGTTTGTACAAGTCGTGTACAATAATCAGGATGTATCCACGAACAAACGTATTAAGCCTCGTTTGCTTTGTACCACTGCAACTCCCCTGAATTAGCATCTCTTGAAACCCATGACACGCTAAGCGCTAGGAATACCGCGGGTAATTGCCTTTGTTTCCCCATGAGACAGCGGGACAATTTATCCTCGTTACCAGAGTTTCTCTTAAATTACTTACCCCCCGCATACAAACTTCGAACGCTTACAGACACGAGCAACCATTCGAATGTTTTCGAACCAAACATCGAATACTTCCGATTTTAAAAATACTTTTATGGTGACAGTAATTGTCTCAAAGAATATTGGAATATTAGTTACTTCACTCGATGGGACTTTTAAACCGTCAAACAAAAATGTATTAATAATTGTTTCAATCACGAAAGTTACAAAATGAAACGCTTAATATTAAATTACAATTATTAGGAATTCATCCATTTAGGAATTTGACTTTTTAAAATATTTAGGGAAACAATTATAAAATGATCGATTTTTCCAACACTTTAAATGTAAATTATATCAATTTTAAAGAAAAATTGTAACTATACTCGAGGACTCATTGTATTGCAATTGTAATGTTTCGACTGCTATGTTGTGTGCACATCGCATTGCCTTGAATGTTAAGAAACAACAGACAGTTATTTCTGACCTCACATAGTGTCCTGACACTATTCTAGAAGTCACATATCTGAGAAAATCATCCGATCGAGGAAGGACAGTCTTAACGACCACTCAATGCCATTTGCAATTACTCGATAACTATTTATTTTTGGAAGTATCAGCTTCAAGATAGGCAAACCTTAATACTTGGGAGTTTTATACGATTCTGAGATGAGCATCCAATATTTGCCTCGGTTTTAAGTAAAAATAAGTCGATCTATACTTTGATTTTACTGATGCACTTCGGAATCTTCGTACGTGTTTGTTCTATTTCCGTTCTCCTGGATAAAACTTTTAGAAAACATAGATACTGACTTCACGTTTCCAAAATTTGGAATAAAATTTTCAATTTAATTTTCTCAATTTGCTCGTGACCAGATTGAATAATCTCGATACTTTTTGTCTGAAAGACGAAATTGACCTCGAATAGAAAATTCATACGTCAAAATTATGCAACTTTCATATATAAAAATTATTTACATAATGCATGATTTACCATACGATTTGACTCTGAAAATTTTCCATTTATTTACGTCTTCGTTCGATTTCTTTGCAACTTATTCTAGAAATAGCACTTTGGTTTCTTTCCAACTTATTCTAGAAATAATTGAACGCTCTGCGCCATTGTCGTAAACAAAATCGTATAATTGAAACTGCAATGCATGGGGTCGGTGTTTAATCCAGACTTTGCTCCTACTATTACCTTTTCCAAGCAATGGCGCACTTTGTGAGCAGAGAAATGATTCAACTATTATGACGCCATTGTACGTGCATGCCCATAGTATAGTATGCACATTGTATGCAAAGAACCATCGTAGTATCGCTGAGAAATGTTTGGACTCTTTAAACAATCTCAGACAAACACACAGATCGTCGTGTTTCGTTCTAATTGTAAGTGTTGCTTCATGAATTAGGGTTAGGTTGAATATTAAGACTACAATATTTTCTGGGATACCATTAAAACAGTTTTTAAAGAGGTACTCACAATTTTTACTGATTATAATAGTGTTTATTCTTAGTCTTTTTAACTATTACAATATTTGTCTTTTTATAACATTTCATATTGGTTCGTTTAAATTTAATGACTCGAGAAACAAAAAGTTCAAGTATTCTTAAACTGTTTAAATATGGTCCTATTTATGTATGATCCTAGATTGAAAACAAAATTGGAGATGATAAATTTAATTGTATTAATTGTACGAACATTTCAAGAATTCTTTTTAATACGATTAATTAGGAATTTTAATGCTATTTTGGAGTACAACTTCTTTTTACACGATATTTTTCGACTGCTTATGATTTAAATTTCACATGTGTGTTTTGTTAATTTTGATTAAAAAATGTTTGGGAATAATTTGGAAAAACGAATTTGATGGAAGAGAGAATAAGAAAAATTTAAGAAATTTAAATACACTAACAGAAAAATATACATATGTAAGTGTTTCAATAACACAATTTTTTAATAATAAAATGACAGCTTTTTCCGTAACAAATACAATTTATTTTGATACTGGATGTTTAAAAATTTCATGAACACGTGTTAAATGTTTCCACTACTGTAAATCTAGCAAAATGTCTAAAAATATCGTGTAAAATACGTTTCGAATCCCATCTCGACGTCCCCTATACAACAATAATACACTTTGATTTCTCTATGAAAACCAAAATTTGTAAAATTCGATAGATACCAATAAACTTTTCTCTCAAAACTTTATACTGTACGTTTCGTTTCCCTTTTCCTCGACGACACTTCAGATAACGAGGTCGGGAGAAGTTCAGTAATCCGGGGATAGATGAAACTTTCGTTCCAGTAAATTCTACGGTGCCTGATTTTGGCTCGTCAGGTAAACCTAGGAAAATGTCTGTAAAAATATCGTGTAAAATACGTTTCGAATCCCATCTCGACGTCCCCTATACAACAAGAATACACTTTGATTTCTCTATGAAAACCAAAATTTGTATAATTCGATAGATACCAATAAACTTTTCTCTCAAAACTTTATACTGTACGTTTCGTTTCTCTTTTCCTCGACGACACTTCAGATAACGAGGTCGGGAGAAGTTCAGTAATCCGGGTACCGATGAAACTTTCGTTCCAGTAAATTCTACGGTGCCTGATTTTGGCTCGTCAGCTTCGAGGAAGGCCAAGATCGGAACGGAAACGGAGCACAGCCCCCTTCGTATCGCGGCGATCTCGTCGATCTTCGCTGGAAACTGATCCTGGGGCATCTGCAGTCGAAGGTGAACGAGTAGGAGCCATCGTGACTCCGCGATCCAGGTTGAGAAAGGGACTTGATCGAAGCGAGCGGCTTATAAGAGCGCTGGCGAACGAATCGTCCGTTCAGTACAGCCAACGTGATCTAAGTCAAACGAGTTACACGCAGCTCACTCTGTCCACACACCGTGGGCTGCACATACGCGCGAACCGCTTTAACGTTTCCTGCTTTCGCCGTACCCGCCCATAGGAATTCAACGAATACCAGTGTTGAACGCATAGTGACAGTTTCGCGATACGAGAAACAACATTCGTTGGAAATTTCTTTCCTCTTTCCGGTTTGTTCGACGAAAAGAACAGAATTTCGTAGCGCATCCACGAGTGCCGATACAGGACTTATATCGTACGAGTATTACGAGTATTGTGGGAATTGAATTTCCCCACAGAGCTAGAATTCGAGAAAGACACGAAGATAGAGTGACACAGAAATCCGGATAATACCCGGATTGAACACGCAGCGATTAAACGAACGCAACTTTCGCCGCGAGCTTTTGATCCAGCGAATAATTAGAAGAGTATACGTTTCGAAGTATCCTTCGTACACTCAACACCGAGGAAACGGAATATACTTCGTCAAGGACCGTGTTTTTTTAATCGATCGGTGGAACGGGAAAACATTTTATAAATATTTCTAGCCCGCTATTTGCAGACGAGAAACGGTGCATCGAACTCGAAGCTTGCATCTTCTGACGAACCTTTGGAATAAAATTTGATATACCCGGGTAGATCTGTCGGAGGACTGTTCCAGAAAAGGTGGTATCATCTAGGGGGAATAGACAAACCTGAAATATACATAGTTCAACGTGCTAAAATAGAGAATATATACAGAATTTAATTGAATAAAGCTATTAAAGACAACTCCAGAAGAAGGGATCATTTTGGGATCTTTTTGTATCGAATATACAAACTATATCAAACCAGAAATATACATAATCCAACGTGTTAAAATAGAGAATATATACACACAAATAAATATAGAATTTAATATACATTGAAATAAAACTATTGAAGACAACTCCACAAGAGGTGGGACCTTTTTGGGATCTTTTTGTATCGAATATACAAACTATATCAAACCAGAAACACACATAGTTCAACGTGTTAAAATAGAGAATATATAAACACAAATAGATATAGAATTTAATTGAATAAAACTATTAAAGACAACTCCATAAGAGGGGATCTTTTTTGGATATTTTTGTATCGAATATACAAACTATATCAAACCAGAAATATACATAATTCAACGTGTTAAAATAGAGAATATATACACACGAATAAATATAGAATTTAATTGAATAAAGCTATTAAAGACAACTCCAGAAGAGGGGATCTTTTTGGGATCTTTTTGTCGAATATACAAACTATATCAAACCATATCAAACACCCATAATTCAACGTACCATATTTATCGTGGAAATTTGTCGATTCTCACAGACCAATAGAGAACATATAGAAAATATAAATTAATATAGAATTGAATAAACTCTGAACAAAATTATTAAATACAGCTTCAAGGGAGGTCTTTTCTCGAGATACAAACAATACAAAAGATTTTGAGAGGGAAATTCAAAGTCCTTGGTGGAAGATCTATACTCAAAAGTTCATAGTGGCGCCAAAATTGCAAACTCGAAGGCAATACCACAGTGAGAACACGATCCTCGAAGCATAAGGGAAGCGTCCTCGGTCGAAGGCTACGCGGCGCAAGTTCAACACCCGGAGGGAATTAAACAGCGTCGAATCGCACGCGAAGGCATTAATGTCGGGCGATTTGTTCGCAGCGAACCGACGGAATTAACAGCGATTCGGTCCTCCAGCCACTTGGCGGAGGCGTCGGGCGCCGAAGAAGCGTCCCTTTCGCGAAAAGAGATAACTCGAAGCGTCCTTACCACGGAACGGAAGCAAAGAGTTTCTCGTCGAACGAAATCCGGCCGGAGTTTAGAGCGTCGTTAGCCCGTTGATTGCATTTCCTGGGAGATACTTTCGACGCTACGCGGTCTTTTCACGGTCGAAACCGTGAAGACTCCGAGAGAGTCGTTAGAAACGGTTCTCGACCATCGAGAAAAGTTCGAAGGATATCGACTTCGTGGAAACTGTCGAAAGGTGTTCCAGCGGGGACGCGAAAGTTGAATAAAAAATATAGATGAGGGTAATTGCGCGTATCGCACGTACCGGATCAATGGATACTCGCGATCGAGAGAGGTTGAGTTAAACGAACTGGAGGAAATCGGAAACCGGTGGACGCTGGTCCAGGAAACAACGAAATCGAAAATACGGAGTTAAATGAGACGCAATTTGGCAGATGTACGATTGCAGAATCGAGTAAAACGATCCACTGTGTAGACTTGGACGCGGATATAGCCATTTTGGAGGAACTGTGTCGGCTGAAACTAATTCCGGAGCATCGAGAAATGCTGGAACGCACCGGGGACGTAAAACTTGTACAGACACGTTAAATCGACTGGAAAATTAATAAAAACGAGATCTAAAGTTTTATCAGGCCCGTTTCAACATGTCGTTGCCGAAAAGGTAATCACTTTTAATATTCAACGCGAGAAAATGTGTTTAGTGGTTTTGTTTTGGGCTGTCTTAATTTCTCGTAAACTGAAAAAATGATAATCAATAGTCTGACGTTCGAGAAATTATATTTAACTGAAATTGCCAATTTAAAATGTTTCCATGAGCCACGCGTTTATCCGTTACTAAAATTAGAATTTTTTAGAATTTGAATTCACGAAAAATTCGTTGCTTTAATATCTTCACGACGGATGTGCACGCTTTGTAATCAACAGAACTGAAATTGCCAATTTAGAATATTTCCGTGCTCTACATTTTTATCTGTTATTAAAATCGGAAGGTTTATCGTCCCGTGCTATGTTTGCGAACAATTGCAATTTGATTTTAGCGAAGAACGGCATTCTATGCTGGGCTATCAGCATGTTAATTACGCGAAGGTGATTAAAGGAAACGATGTTTGCGAAGATATTGAAAACAACAACAAAGACGACGCTTTCGATAAAAATGACGCGAAGCAGTATTCATCGAACGCGAAGGGCGTATTTGCGCAGGTGAGAGTAACAATAATTTAATAAATTTAATAAATTTACCTTTCATAAAATTTACATTTAAAAAAATGATTTTTTATTTAGAAAATAACCCTTTTTCCACCCTCTGATCGATTTTTTGAAGTTGGTAAACAACTATGAAAGTTCTTGCACAGTCTCTCCCCTCCAATTGAAAAAATTCTGTATTCTTCATTCGTTTGACCACTTATTTATTGATTATTCGGACAGACTGTCCGTTTATGGTCGCTTCGACACTCCCCTAACGAGTCCGTGCCAACCGAGATCGCTATAGTCGACGCGATTTCGCGGATAGCACGCTGGAACTTGAGTTGTCCGGGTCAGTGCATCGGATAACTCACGCAGCGTGTAATCGATATAGCTTGTTGACATAAATGACCTCATCAATAACGTCACGAATATCAACAAACAGTTTGCTTCCTTTTTACGAGAAGAATTGAATGCTTCCCGTTTATACGCCACTCCAACCAATCAGAACGACCAAGCATATTCGATATTTTGAAAAGTTATCGCTGCGAAAGATATGCGATTCGATATAAAATTTCAGATCATACTCGCGATTTTGATGTTTAAATGGCATCGTTCGTATTTAGATCGATTATTGCGCGAGGGATCGAAAAAAAGGAATATCGTGCAAGATATTGAAATAAACCAAAGGCAAAAGATGATATTTCTAGTTTATAAAATATCAACTTGACAAATAATAAAATATCAACTTGATCAGCAGAGGGTGATTTTATATTTAAAGAAAATATAACCTAAACTGAAGAATACATTTTGTTCGTAGGATATTTAATTTTCGAGAATATCGAACTTTAGCTTGACTTGTTTTCCCCATTTAATAAATTCACATTTTTATGTTAACAAATAATGATAGTGTTTATGATTCGCCTTCGGTTACTGCTATATTCGTGCATAATTTTTTATTCGTTATCGTTTACATAGACAAGTGGCACAGATAATGGAGAGTAGATTAACTAATTATAACTTCGATGTTTTTTAAGACCGTAAACTAGAACTCATGAATTTTTGAAAATAGAAAATATTGTCTGTAGGCAATGAAAAGAATATTTGAGAATTATTGTTTACATTTAATCACTGTTATATCATTGCATATAAATTAAATTGCACAAAAAACTATTGAAACGCTTTTTTATTTTATTTCGTGCAATTGGATTTTTAAATTCAATAATTTAGGTTCATAGAAATTGGTCTATGGAATTCTTTTTTAAATTATGCACTTTGCAGATTTTTAAAATGGTCACATTCGTGCAATGTACCGATAATGTATTTGTAGTTTATGGTATCCGGGGCCATTTTGCTGCTGGCGGCTGGTGGAGGAATGCCAATTGGTTACAGTGCCGTTCTTTTGCCACAATTGGCCGAAGACAATGGCACAATGCACGCGGATCAGGAACTTGGATCCTGGATAGGTATGTACACAGTTGGAAATCAATTTCTGCCACAATGGAATTGTGCTTAGGCCATTTTAACGTTATTACAAATCGTAATTTTTCTCCTCCTTAATGAATCGTAGTCCAAATGTTATTTGAATCGAAAGAAAATAAATGGTAGGCCAAATTTCAGGAAATCTGCACCACGAAACGATCAATTCGTACACGGAATGAAATTTAAAAAATAGAGAATTTCTCTATCATGAGGTAATATGTTAAATTATTTCGTAAAATTCTTTGCTAACAGTTCTTTGTGATAATTTCAATGTTTCACAAATCTATATACGAGTCTATATTTAAATAGAAAATTTGACAATAGAAGTTGAAATTAAATTACTCAAGAAGCCCCATTGAGTTTTTTTTTCTCCAAAATTATGAATTATTCACACTGAATTAGGGAGTCTAACAATATTATGCAAGCAGCTTGTAATCTTCAAGGTATTTTCTGGTATTTATAATACTAAACAATTTCGAAGAACGATAAATAAATGTGCGATAAATAAAATCATATGCAGCACAATCGTACTAGTTTCATATGTACATATACTCAAAAACAATTTCTAAAAAACATACATTGCAATAATCTTGCAAGTTTTAAAAATATAACGATCACACCAAAAATAATTATCAAGCAATAAAAATAATTAAATTCTTGGTCAGTCCAATATTTATTCCATATGTTAAAAAATTCTTTTAATGAAAAATTGTCGAAAAACATCGAAGAGTTAAATAGATACGTATCTGGACTTTGTAGTAAATAAATTAATTATATCTTTCTCAAAATTATTTTACTCGACAATAAAAGTTCCTCAGAAATAGAATTTTTACACTCGACGATGCTACGAGGTTCAATTAATTCCGAATTAACAATAATATTCCAGGAAGTTCGATAAAAATTTCAAATATTCATTGAACATACAGTAGTCCCGCGCTATATGACGAAAAATCAGCCCCCCAAGTTGTCACTCGGAGAGAACCTGAGTCGAATTCCATTTCTATAGATGTCCTTCACGAATTTAGCAATAAAAAATTCAAAATACAGGCACAAATACGTATTTTTCTATTTTGAAAAGTAGACTTTATCCTACCACTCAATTATTCTTCCATACTTCGTACCAAACTTACCTGTTCGATCCAGTGATTCTACGCAACTTTACCAAATTAATTCCAGCATGACATGTCAGAAAATCCGACGAAGTATCGAATTTTCTTTTCAAAAGGAAAATTCCCCGGTTCACGTAACTCGCGTTTAAAGTGGTTGGAAGAAAGTTCAAGAATCAGCTAGCAGGTTCAAGGGTGCTTTGCAATCATCGTAGTGCAGATTACTGCTGAGACCGTCTAGCTATTTGCAGTGCGGCACGTGTTGTGATTGACCTACATACCGTCGATTGGGTAATTTTTATCAATGAGAGTCTCGGCCAAGTGTAATCGCCAAGGATTTCACCTTGTCATTGAGAGATCTTTTTTAAGTGGTACATACACCCTCGCGGGCCAATCGCGGTGTATTACGCGATTAAATTCTATGGGGAACGATATCACTTTTACTCCAACCCGAAAGCTTTTGGGTAATCACCATTCCAATCAAATTGAAATATTTTTTAATTTTTTTTTTAAACAGTTAGCGTACCATGTCGAAGTCACGAATTTTTATTGTTTATTTTGCAGCCTCCGTTCACAGTTTAGCCACGCCCGTGGGATCGTTACTGTCCGGTCCACTTTTGGACGCCATCGGAAGACGTTCCTCTTTACAGTTGTCGTCCGTGCCATTATGTGCCGGGTGGATCGTTATGGGATTCTCCAACAACATAACCTGGCTCTTAATAGGGAGACTCGTACTGGGGTTCGCTGTTGGTCTCATGTCCGTGCCAGCTCAGGTACGACAGAAAATCGACGTCCAGTTTCTTGGACAAGACTTTCGATAATTGGAACCATTTTTATTTAACTAGGAAACGTCTCGTCAGTTTCATTTTTTAATAAGAATTTTTCCAAATATTTTCAACGAACCCTAATATTTATACAATTTTCACAGAGAATATAAAACATTTCCATTTTTCAAATTACTAAATATCGAAACCATAATTAAAGTCGTGATTTGCTTTAACTTTTCCAGTTCGTTTAAAAATAATTCCACCGCTATAATAAATTAATTTCCCGTCGTTGAATGGCTCGTATCAATCGTGTGACGTTTCGATCGTTTTATGACGATTATAAATTTAGGTTTGGATTTAATTTTAATCTTGAGATAGGTGCACATTGTTTTTACTAAAGAATAAGTTTCGATCTCGTCAAAAGTCTTATTTTTTAATAAGAATTCTTCAAAATATTTCCAACGAACTTTCCTAATATTTATACAATTTTCACAGTGAATATAAAATATTTCCATTTATCAAATTACACCAAATATCGAGGCCATAATTAAACTTCGAAACCGCCATTTGCAAATTAATAGAGAATATACTTCGTGACTTGCTTTAACTTTTCCAGTTCGTTTAAAAATAATTCCATCGCTATAATAAATTAATTTTCCGTCGTTGAATGGCTCGTATCAATCGTGTGACGTTTCGATCGTTTAATGACGATTGTAAATGTAGGTTTGGATTTAATTTTAATCTCGAGATAGGTGCACGTTGTTTTTACCGAAGAATAAGTTAGGAAATTGATTTCGATAGGTATTGTTGGGCGAAATGGCCGACCCGAGGCTCCGTGGATTTCTAACGGGTGGCTCGCTCACTTTTTATTGTCTCGGTATCCTCCTGGTATACGCCCTCGGAGCCTCGTTTACTTGGGACGTGGTAGCCTTCTGCGGTACTGTACTTCCGGTTCTGGGGCTGATTGCGTTAACCATGATCCCTGAAAGTCCCGTTTGGCTCGTGAGGCGAAAGAAACACGGCAAGGCCAGGAAAGCTTTGCTGTGGCTAAGGGGAGGCAACATGGAACAGGTACTCTGCCTACAATAATTACTATTTCTATTAAAAAACAAATAAACTTCATCATTCTTCCTATCTAAAAACTCTTCAGAATTCAACGTTTGCTGTAAATTTTCTTTAAAAAAAATTAAAAATATAACAAATATCATATTAGAAACAAATAAAAACACTAAACAGTGTAAATATGGCAATAGTTTTTAAATTTTTAATTTTACTGTAATGCTTTACATTGACTTACCTTATTTTCTCGTCCCGCTTGAATCTAATCGTAAGCAGAGATATTTGACAAACAGAATGACAAAAAGATATTTCAGGCCACGAGAACTGACGAGAAGTTACGAGGAATATTTCATTTTGTAGGTTAATGTTGAATTAGCAGCGTTAGAGGCTCGAGCGAAAACGGATTCGGCACGAAAGGTGAAGAATTTGTCGTGGCTCGAGCAGGTTTCTTCAGCGATCTCCACGATCGTTGATCCCAGCATTTTGAAACCCTTGACGATCATCAATGTCTTCAACATTCTTCAACTCGTCAGTGGAACCTACATCGTCGTATTCTACGCGGTTGACATCGTCAACGACATTGGTGAAGACAGTTCTTAGATATGAAATTAATAAATGCACAATATTCCCTCGCTTATTGATGGGGAATTGGGCCTGGATTGATTCCTGCTCCTTCAATTCATTCATTCGTTCACTCAATATTCCATACTTTTTCAAATAGATCAAATAGAAACTTTTTCAAAGTTTCGTAAAATTCGAAATATTATTTCAGCCTTATTCTTTGAATTTCTAACAAAACATAGTTGCACACCACTCTGTATAATAAACAAGCAGATATGGGAGTCTGTGCGTTAATCGAGGGAACGATTCGATCAGTTAGCGAGGGAATACTGCACCAAAGTAAACAGTTGATCGTATATCATTTCAAGCATACGATTCTTTTCTTTTTCTCGTGTATAGGGGGTGACACCATAAACAGCTATTTAGCGGCAGTATGCACAGCAGTTATCAGAACTGTATTCAGCTTCATAGCGAGCCTGCTATTATTGAAACTGGGCAGAAGATGCCTGGGGATGTTATCGGCCTTCGGAAGTGCCGCGGCCTCATTAGTCATCGCAGGATACATGATATTCAAGAACGAATCGTCTTCTCTCGACGTAAGTTCCCACGTACAGCCTAAAATACAAAAACAGTGTTAATATAAAATATAGTTAATATAGAAGTTATACGATGAAATTCTTTTTTCAAATACCTGTACAGTAGTCCCGCGTTTTATGACAAAAAATCGGGTCCACCAGATGTCGAACTCTATTTTTAAAGGTTTCTGTTCTTCACGAAAGACGTAAAATAATTTGAGCATCGAAAACGTAAAATGGCCGTATGGTTCGAATTATAATTCCTGCCTCACCAGTGTCTTATTCGTGTTTAATTGAAATAAATTGGACAAAGAGTCGAAAGTAGTCCCAATTTAAGCAATTTCGACATTTCTTTCAATGTTAAATTGTTATATTTTAGGTTTACGTTGTTGGAATCTGTTTGCTGATATACGTGGGAGCAAACACTATGGGACTGATGATACTTCCGCCATTGATGATCGCCGAGTTGCTTCCGCAAAGGGCACGCGGTATCGGCGGTGGATTCACCTTCTTTCTTTTCAATCTGCTCATCTTTTTCGTCACGAAGGTCTTCCCCGTGGTACGTTTATGCAATTTCCTTTAATTTAACAACCGAATCTGTTCGGCAGAGCTGTTCGAAAATCTTACCATTTCGTTATTCTCAGAGATCCTTGAAGCTCTTTACGACTTTTACTGCTTGGGATCTCGTTCTTAGTACCGTTCAAGGCTTCGCGGTGCTTATTATGTCCTTTTAGAAAAGGACACATCGCTGATACTGTTTTAATGTGCCCCCAGAGGTTTCTTTATAGCTTAAAGCTAACCACAATGGTGGTTAAATGGCGAACGCCATTTCCTGGGGGGCGTAAAACCTGAGGACGTTTCTCCTGAAAGCCTCGAACGGGATGTATTACTTTCAATTGTCACCCCTTTGTTTATTATTCAGACATTTATGCAGGAGTTTTGTTTATTATAACCATCTAATTAATGGCTGATCGATTACTTAACGAAAATTAACAAATACATCGGGATATGAAAGGACAATATTTTCGTAAACATTTCTAACGTGTTTTAAGTTTATTATCAAATAAGATTGAGAAGTTTATTCGATTCTTTTACAGATTTATTTAAAATATTTTCTAAATTTCTACAAGTGACGAATACATATCAGAAATAATTGGTATCAAGTCTTGAAATTAGAATATAGTATTTGTGCAAGGTGTTTATAAATTTACTACGAATTTTATCGACTTGAAAAAATTTTAGTTACATTAGTTTTTATTCACAAAATATTACCCAAGGAAATATGATAATTATACAGTTTTTTTATTTATTCGTGAAAAAGGTGAACGACATTGTGGGGATTACTGGAATTTTCACAATTTTTGGCGTTGGCGCGCTTCTGGAAGCCATATTTATTTACGTTGCTGTACCGGAAACGAAGAAGAGCACATTAGAAGAAATCGAAGACTATTTTCAGGTAAATACCCTAATCGTATATTCTGTTTGTCAATTAAATATTATAAATATATTAATGACCATATTACATAAGATTTCATAACGAAAAGAAAATCTCTGAATCAGACAAGTTTGACAATAACACATTGATCGACATTAGAAAATTTTCTGTTTCCACAATTTATCATTTCATAATTTTATATTTTTTCTTGCAGCAAGACAATGTACTTTGGATAACACGATTAAGAGAAAGGAGAAGAGACGAGCCATTTATTACAAACAACCCTTAAATTTGCGCGTCGCTTGAATGAAAGATTCGAATGTGTATAATTGTGATCGAACGAACGTTAACATAATTTTATATCGTCTAAGCAGTATATAATATTCGCTTAACCATGTCATATAAGTACATAGTAACTAATTTATTTTAAGGTAATTCAATTGTATTATAAAAAAGAATTGTATAAAGCGCATCAAATATGATAATTATTATTCTAAGACATTCTGTGCTTCTCTTCATTATCCTCAGCGGGTAATATCCTTTACAAACGATCGATCCTATCCAAAAATATTTGTGGTGGTTAAAAATAAAATTTTGTAGATACTCGAAAAAAATCTGTTCTGAAATTTATTTGCAAATTAATATCAAAATTTCTTACCGTAAATTCAATTTCATTTTACATTTAAAAATCTTCTGTCTTTACCAACTATCACGAAATAGCGATAGAAGTATGTTAGAAAGAAAAGAGCGCGAATAAATGAAATATTTCATGTTCTGCTGTATAATAGTTCTATTTTGTTCATCGTTGACTTTACAAGGGGGACGAGGAGGAAACAGAATGAAGGAACTCGCACGCCTAAACTGTAAAACACTTTTGCATTTTACTCCTTTTACTCCGTAGAAACGTAATTGTATTCGTTAAACTGTAATATCTACATAAATACACCACGAATAGTTTTCTTTTTTTAGATGCACATTGTCTTGGCGATCGCGATGACAAAACGCCCGTGGATTTCTCTGTATCAGATACAATCGTACACTCCTTCGAAAATGCAAACAAAGGAGAAACATCGTCGCTTCTTGCATACCTATACACACTGTATAATATTTATATGTACAACTACTTCATGCAATTCAGCTCGAAGTTCGTGATGCAACTGTTATTACACATTTTCACGAGGAAATCACTGTTACGCGTTCGATCGTTCGCGGTTCCGCTTCAGCGTAAAATTCCCCTCTTCTTACAGGCTTATAAATTAATATGTACAATATCGTTGTTCGAACAAATCGCTCCGGATTATGTTTCTGACCGATAAAAATTGCACAACAATAAATTATAATCGTACGAAATTGTACAAGTTCGAAGAACATGGAAATTATTCGAAATTGCTCGAGAATAATTATAATAAATTGTATCCTTCTCTATGGATGTGACATCTTTAAATTAATCATGTCAGACGTGTTCTATAAATAAACGCTGAGAGCGTTGAATTTTGGAAACTTGAGAATCACGATTTCTTTGTTCATTTAATCACTTTCATGTAAAACTATTGTACAACAATCGACACTCGTCGACGTTCTTCGTAGATTTCAAACAAATATTTAACATCTCTTTCAGCCACTTCGGACGTTTTGATTTTTCAACTTAAATCACCAAAAACCGATCGCGTGTTAAAAACGGGAATCGGTGAATTTGTATAATTCGTCCAAAATTTTAGCGACTTTCTGTATGCTGACAGTTTGGAACGTGTTTGTAAAATTTTCGAAGATCATTCGATGAGGCAGAAAGTTATTCCACGGACCATAGTTTGGCTAGAATGCGCTGGCAGAAATTTTGGCACGATTGCAATAATGTTCATCGTTGTTGAACTTGCTGGCTGGCCAAAATTTATGCCGTCGCGGTTCGCTTTTCGTCGTCGAATGTGAACACAGTTTCGTGTGATCGCGTTTAAGTTCTAGTTAAAAATTAATGTACAACGATCGCGACCCTACGCTAAAGACTAAAGTGAATGAAACGGCGCGAAAGAAGAATGACCTCGGCGAATGACTGACAAATACGAACGGAATAAAAAATATATTACACGACGAAATAATTGTTTTACCAACCTACGAGCAACGCGATGAAGTTTACAACGGGGACGTTCGTTGCTCTCGTTTCATCAATCAATGTCTGTCTTCGTTTCAGTGCAAGAGCCTTTGTTTAATCAAGCAGCTTCTCTGTAGTAAACTTTCAGTGTTCGTGAAACTCTAAAAATCATTCTCGAATATCTCTCGCTATCGAAGACCAAGAAATCGTATTAAAATGAATTTTTTAAACAAACGTTCTCCGAGGAAGGATTGCTTAGAAATATATATAAAAAAAGGGTTCGACGTAAATTCGAGCCTCGGTTTAAAGCTAGAGCGTATGTACAATTGTACAGTAGGATTGTTTTTTGTACAGGCAGCGATGGCGTACAGCTATGATCGATTAAACAAAACGTACTCTTGCTTCGAGAATGTGCAAAACGACGACGTCGAAGGGCTTTCCAGCCTGGTGGGGTTGGAAGATTTATTCGAAGGTTAAAATTAGATCTTCACCCTCTAATCTCATACCCTGAGTGACCTCCAACGACTTGACCTTTCCTGCTTTCGGCGCCTGCACCACCATTTCCATTTTCATCGCCGACAAAACCACCAAAGGCGCCCCTTTTTCGACGCTGTCGCCTACTTTCACTCTTATGTCGATCACAGTACCGGGCATCGGTGCTCCAACTTGGTTCTTGTCACCCTTGGCAGCCTTCGGGTGAACGTGGAGCTCCTGATTTGAAAAATAATACGAAATTAGATTCGTAGAATATTTTTTAAATCATGAAACTCTAACGACACAGTTAAAAATACGATCAGAGGCATGAAATATCAAGAATTATTTTGAAATAGGTATTTCACAGAATGAAGGTTTATTTAAATGAAAATGAACACTTCTTTGCTATTTGTCTGGTAAATTCGATGCAAAATTTAAAGTAAATAGCTTCCAACTTTCTGTTCCACTACAATTCCCACTTCAATCTCGTTTTTTAATAACTAGCCTGCGGATGTTTATGCATTTATGGGGAATTTTAATTCTCAAGAAACTACAGAATGCACTTAATATGCAAAAATATAAGAATTACTTAAAGTAAAATACGAATTATTATATTTAAGGGTTGAGACAATCATCTGCAAAGCTCCCATTTTATTAATTCTATTAATAAAAATATGAATTTGCATAAAGATCCGCAGTCTATTAATAACCAATGCCATCTTGGGGCTCTAAAAATGGCGTCTGATGAATATTTTGTCGTTTAACGTCCTCCTTTGACCTCTTTGTTTAATCACGATAGAGTGTGATAATCATAATCGTACCTTGACAGCTTCCTTGTCCCTGATGAACACAGATCTGAGCTGTCCGTTCATCTCGAAGAAGACCTCGCGTTCTCCCTGTGGCGTCAAGTCTTCAGCGACAGCCAGCGTCTTGAAAGCCAAGGTTTTTCCCTTCGCGATGGTCACGTCGAACTCCTCGCCGACCTTTGGCCCCGTCAAGAAGAACCTGGTCTCCAGCTTGTCCACCGGTCCGAACTCATCTTTGAAGGTCAAGTAATCGTTCGTCACTTCCGGGTAGAGAGCCGCCGACATCACGTCTTTGTTCGTGATATGAGGGTAGGATTCTTGTAATTTTGTTTTCAAAGCGCCGAAATCCAGCGGGGCCAGAGTCGCGCCTGGCCTTCCCTTTATTCTTGGCATGTCTTTCAGCACCTTCGATCTGCAACGGAATATTTGTTAATTTTATTTGTTTTCCCGTCAAAAGTAATCTAAAACATTTGTAAACGAGTGCTGACAAATTAGATGACACGAAAACTTAGAAACTTAGGTTCTTTTAAACTTTATGCGATTTTCTGGAGACTTTGTGAGTGACAATAGTCCTTTCATGTGTTTATTTGATTTTCTGTTCATTCATATATCTTTAAATCTAGAATACCATGAGAAAATATGAGCCATTAAAATGACTCAAAATGAGTCAAAATAAAAGTAAAATGGGACACAAAATTTTTATTAAGTTCACCCTTGGTACTCGTACTGTCTCTGAATTTTTTTACATTTTTTTACTCAATAGGTCAAGAGAAATTGTACAAAAACATGATTTTCGTTTTCACCCCATTACTACCCCCACGGTCGAGATTTCAAGTTAAAAATTTGCACACAGGGGTTTTTTTTTGCTATCGAATGACCCGTGGCTCGTTCCATTCGGTTTGGGGGCACATTTGACCCCCTTATTCGGCTATACCCTTTAATAGATTTTTTTTGGATCCACTGCTATCTCCAATCTTAGCATACAAAGATTAAATTCCCCTGGTCTTAACATCTTAGCATCAAAATTATTCGATCATCATTCCAGTATCAATAATTTTCTTCTAATTTGATGGATCATTTAATAAATCAAAACATTTTCTTCCCAAACTCGCCAAAGTGCAATTGTTTCCCAAAAGTTCGATTATTCTAGGGCCAAATAGCGTAGATATGATGAAATTAAAGTACCTAAGGGGTTCAGGGAATCCTCCATAAGGTTCACCGATGGCGCCCTGCAGGAACTCGACGACCGATTTCGGGAAAGACAATTCCTCAGCCTTGTTTAAAACATCCTCGGCTGTCAGTTTATTCTGAACCATAAACTGGGCAAAATCTCCGACAACCTTCGAGCTTGGTGTCACTTTAATGATGTCCCCGAGCAACAAATTGGCCTCTCTGTACGCTTTCTTAACGTCCTCGAAGAATTCTCCCAAACCGAGGGAATAGGCCTGGAATTGCAAGTTCGTGTACTGGCCTCCGGGGATTTCGTTCAAATAGACGTCCGCGTTTCCGGATTTCATCGTTGTGGTGCACTCGAAGGGCGCGTACAGAGTTCTGGTCTGCTCCCAATACGCGGAGTATTCAGAAACATCGCTGAGATCAAACTTCGTGTCGAGTGGCGTTCCTGAAATTCGTGGAAACATTGTTGGATCTTATGTAGGAATTATCATGGATCGAACGAGTGTCTATTTGTATACAGGGTGTTCCGGCCACTTCGACAATTATCTCTACAGTTATACAAATTCAAATGCAAAGGCGTCAGAAACACCGTTTGGCCAAAACAGATATGCATAAAACCACAGAAATAGTATTAATACTTGCAAAGTTTTGAATACCATTAGGTACACTAGTGCTCCATCGAACTATAGATTATTTTTATATGTTACGTTATAATTTGAAGGAAAAAATTGGAGGATGTCCCCCAGCCAAGGAAGAAGAGTATTGAATTTATTATTTAACTACTTATAAGATTGCAACGAATATTTTAAATACCCTTACCGATAAGAGACGCAACCACAGCACCCATGGAAGGTTGACTGGTCATTCCAGACATACTGTCAACGGCTACGTCAACAACGTCTGCTCCGCTCTCAGCGCAAGCTAACATGGACGTCACGCCAGCGCCAGCGGTGTCGTGGGTGTGAATGTGCAGTGGTACATCAGGATGCTTCTGCCTGATCGCGTCGATGAGCAACCTGGCGGCTTTGGGCTTCAAAAGACCCGCCATATCTTTGATCGACAGAACGTGGGTTCCGGCCTTCACCAGCTCGTCCGCCAAGTCCGTGTAATACTTCAGGTTGTATTTAGTCTTGTTTGGGTCACTCACGTCCCCCGTGTACGAAATAGCGGCCTCGATTATACCACCAGCCTTACCAACTGCATCCATTCCTAAAAAGATTCGCAATTTCACGTTATGTCTCAATCTCTATCCAGCAGAGGAACGAAGGATCCCACAGGTCGAAATAGCTGACAGAGAATCGTGAAATTCGCCAAGCTAGCAACACTATAGCTTAGGGAAGCCTACTAAGTCTGGGGAGCAAACAATATCATTTGAATTTTTTTATTTTAAGTTTGAAAACTTGGCAATTTTATAGAATCTTGTAACGAACTCGAGGAGGCTTGAAATCTCTACTATGAAAGCTATGAATCAACGAACGTATCCTTCCAAACCATACAATTTCTAAAGATTGTTTTCGTCTTCTATTGCTTCAGAGAAACTTCACTAATGGTTTAGTGATCAAGTAAATAACCCAGACACTAAAGAATGAATTTCTATAATAGCCAAAGCTTTATCAGAGTCTTGGAACGTATTTTTTGATGATATGATACTCACACTATTTACAGGAAAGAAACAATCGCTTACCAAGGATCAAATTGGGCAGATAATTCAACGAGTCGAACACTCTGAAGACGTCCATCCCCGTCTGCACAGCCAGCTCGCAGAATTTGAACACAACGTTGTCCGGATAGTTGGTGTACCCTACAGCGTTCGCGCCTCTGAGGAGCATCTGGAACGGGATATTGGGTATGGCTTTTCTCATCTCCTCCAATCGTTCCCACGGGCACTCGTGCAGGAATCTCAGGGCTACGTCGAAGGTAGCTCCGCCCCAGTTCTCCAAAGAGTAAAGACTGTTGAACTTCTGGGCGACGAAGGGCGAGATCGTCAGAAGATCGTACGATCTCACGCGAGTCGCCAAAAGTGACTGATGGGCGTCACGGAAGGTGGTGTCCATCAGGAGCAATCCTTTGTGCTGCCTAATGGCCTTGGCGAACGCTTCCGGCCCCTGTTCCTTGTAGATGTGACGAAACCCTTTCGGTGGTTCCAAAATGTCTGAAAAATTTTGTTTACGATTCGTTTGAAACGTAGCCTCGAGGGAATTGCAGTTTCCACGTGCAGTTTGTTAGTAAGCTTGCACGTTGTCTGAAAAAAGAATTTTGACAGAGATCGATCAAAGAGAGAATCCTGAAGGCGAAACGTTTCGTTTTCATGTTTCTTTCGTTAACCCCTTGCTATAAA
The DNA here is from genome assembly GCF_013123115.1 of Colletes gigas. NCBI lineage: Eukaryota > Metazoa > Arthropoda > Insecta > Hymenoptera > Colletidae > Colletes > Colletes gigas. Next base: position 436,715 of record NW_025106678.1, read on the forward strand.
ATAATGTGTCTGACTTGTCACAAGTTCTTGATGTCAAGTTTCAGGATTTTGAGGCCACTCACTCGTCATCAAGCCTCATAAATTAAAAGAATTTTTAATAAAACAAATCTATTCTTTTTCGTGATCATTCCTTGCACGAACAAGTTTAAATAAAATTAAATAGTATATGTTTGAAAAATTATTTGGAATTGAATCGTAAGTCAAGGGGTTAATGATCACCTACGATCGAAGCAGTAACAATTACAGTTAAAGCATTTGTGGTTAGTTTGTATTGAACAAGTGCAATTTAAAAGCTTCGTAATTTATAGTCACGTTAACTCTAATTAGCGAGTTGGCTCTGCATCGTAGGATTTCTCGTCTCGTCTCTTTGATTGCGAGTGAAATCGATCTTTTCTTGTATAAACAGAGTTGGATTAAGGTACTTTCAGGGTTAATTATTTTAAATTGTACATTTGAAAAGGGGATGTTTATTTTAATCGATATCTTCGATTATTTGACAGATATGGTGAGGAAGATCGGGAAAGAATATTCTGTTGATGGAAAATATCTTTTGGATTTATATTTTACGATTTCAAGGTCGTCATTTTGAACGAAAGAAAAAAACAAATTCTACTAAATTAACAAATTTACAACAAATTAACAAATTCTAAATTTGTCGACATTAACACAAATTAATATTCTGAAATTAAATTTATTACAATAGAAAATTTAAATAAGAAATTTGTCGACATTAACACAAATTAATATTCTGAAATTAAATTTATTACAATAGAAAATTTCAATAAGAAATTTACTTTATTAAAACATCACTTGCCCAATAAGTAAATATTCCAAAAGAGAGAAAATTGTTTTTTAACAATTAACGCAATGATACAATAAGAAAATTAATTTGCTTGAATATTTTCCTCAGAAATTCTTTCCTGCCATGGAAAACGAATATTTAAGGTGAACACCCTGTACATACCAAGGGTCTATGAACCCTTAATCCAGCCCTTTGTATAAATAACAGTGGAATGATCGCATAAAATAAATTCCGTGCATTAAACAATACCATGCTGAAGTTGGATGCTGAAAATACGAAATACTAATTCGTTTCTTATCTAGTTTCAGAGCCATAAAATACACATAAATGGAAACAAAAAATACAAACATTTAATTGTGGAACGTATCAAAGTGTGTATTAAATAGAAACGGGATTTCACTGTTAGAAACAATACTATATTTCCTACACAGCCATTTTCCCTTACTGACACTTTTATCATACTCTTGCTGTTTGATTCCTGAAAAATATTGTTACCTACCAGGTATATATTCTTAGAAAGTTCTACGTTCTAGCTAAAAATAGTTCGAATATTCGTCGATCATTATCGTACACTACGTTTATTTGTATTTTTTTAATTTCTCTTTAAAGTCTATTCAACCCTTTCACTATTCGGTGACAGAAGTTAATAATAAATATTCTATTTAACTAACACAGTTTAAACTTTAATCGTGCAAATCATGCTATTAGAGTATACTTACAATCAGTAAGTATAATTTCGAGGAATTTAAATTTTTATTTTCTTCTTCTTTTAAGTCTAATTTCGATTGCTATTTTTACTTTTGAAACCGAAGTAAATTCTCTAAACAGTTCAAGTAATTAGTTTCTTTTATTTCACGAATATTTCCAATAGTTATTTAATTTTCTCAAAGTCATTCGTGAAATAAATTAACTTCGTTTAAAAATCACTCATGCAAAGAATAATAAATTTATCCTGACGAAGTTACGTTTCATTTAACAAATTGGATATCAATTATGAATTGTAAATTATGAGTCGTTTGAAAGAAAATCAAATTAAAGCCAATAAAACGGATTGAAATTCACGAATCGATATCCCATTCTCGCTGTATTTTAAATTACAACCTGGCACCGCAGAAATGAAAATATAATCGCTTAAAACGAAGTAAAAATAAAACAATAAATACAATATAAGCGTACCTGGCAAGTCCGCGTCACTGTTCTCTCCTGCAGCTGCAAGCTTAGCAAAGTCTAAAAAAAAATTGCCAAACGAAAAGATAAAAGCATGCGATAAACAATAAGATATAATTACCAGAGGTCATTAATATCTATGAAAAAAAAAATAGAAAAAAAATATGAAACATAAAGGAAATTATTCAACAACAGAGAATGAGGGATGGAAATATTAAAACACTTTCAAATAGAACCCACTAGTCATTAATAAACACAAAGGAGCGATTTTACCATAACAAATATTCGAATGTTGTCCGAATAAAAACATAGAAACACGCTATGTAAAAACGTGAAAATACCATGCTATGTGATAAAAAATGAATTTTTTTATGATCGTGTAGAAATAATGAAAGTAGTGCGCGTTTAGTGCAGCGACGGTGTATCGAATTTTAATACTACAAAATAGAGCGTAACATAAAATTTCTAATAGTGTGATCCCATCGCAATTATTCTTTTACCCAACATAGAAGCGTGAAAAATTGTTTTACCGTGCTCATACTAATTCCGTTTTCGCTGAAAAATAAAAATTTACCATTTTCTACGAACAATAATAATTATAAGAAATTTTTAATAAAACGTAACTTAAAGTAATTTAATGCAAATTCGAATTTTTTTATTGAATTTTAATATTAATGTTGTAATTGGAGAATGAAATTTTGAGGAAAATTACGAATAAACGATGTTTGTAAGAGACTGGACGCAGCCACCGATAGCATAGGCACCCAATGACAAATAGAAAAAGAGAATCGAACCCATTTATTTGCTAAATTGATCAAGCAGTCCTCCCACTTCACAATGGTACCCAAACGTCACTTTCGTCGCGAGATCGGATAAGGCGTTCGAGACGCGATTCAGACGCGAGTAAATGTGATTTGAGGAGAGATTGTTCGTGATCGAAGCCTCGATACTGTACCTCTGGCGATCTGGGGAATGTGTGGCTTGATCTCGGCCGGTTTGAGGTTCGTCGCCAATGGCGTGCTGGGGCCGTTTACGAGAACGGTACCCAGGTAGTTCAGCAATTTCTGCGCACGATTCTGACTCTGCTGGAACTGAAAGAGCTGCGGGTTCTCGTCGATGAAATACGTGTCGACGTTCCCGTTGAGGAACTTCTGGTTCTCCAACACGTTCAGCAAGAATGGAATATTCGTTTTCACCCCTCGAACACGAAACTCGCGCAGGGCACGATTCATTTTCGCGCAGGACGATTGCAGATCGCCAGCGTGTGCTATCACCTGGGAACGAAAATTATTTTTCGTGTCACACGATGCTTCATCGACTGGAAAAAATCTTTAAGTACAGAGTCTAATCGAGGAGTTTGGGAATTTGGTAATTTGGCAGGACGATATTTCTTCTGGGGATACTTTTGGACACTTTTAGGAATATCTTTTGTGTAATATTGATTGCAACTTGTACTACAATCGATTTACTGACTCGTTTCATTATTATATTTCGAATCGATAATTGAACTTTAAAGCGTTGCCATTATTTTAATTATTGATTTTTTTTTATAACTCATACTAGAATTAATTTAATATTTTATGCGTCTTATACATATATTTCTTCGATTAGCAAAAGGGATAAGAAATTCTATTTCATTTTTCGTTTCGAACATGCAGAATAAATAAGATGCTTTTCTTTACGACACTTTGAAATACACAAAGTGGCCAATTTTGATTATTTTACTTTGAAAAAATGATAGATAGAAACCCGAAAATATAATAGACGAGTTTTACGATAGAATATTTCCTCGATTACAGGCGTTTGCCATTATTAAAAATTGAAGAAGTAGATTTCGATGAGATAAAAGAACGAAAAGGAAGAAAATTTACTAAATAAATTATCCTTGTTCAGGCTATATTATAATATGAAATCTCAGTTACTCGTTGTAATCAAGATGGAGTATATAGTGAATTTGCTAGTTTACCTTCACGAGAAGAGAATCATAGTAGGGTGAAATAATGGCTCCAGCGAAGGCGGATGCGCTGTCCAATCGAATACCCATACCCTCGCCGGAACGGAACACTTCGATCCTTCCGGTGTCCGGTTGGAAGTTTTTCGCGGGATCCTCCGTGGTCACACGGCACTGTATGGCGAATCCTTGAGGAACTATCTTCTCCTGCGTCATGCCAAGCTCGGGCAAGGTCATACCTTCAGCAACTCGGATCTGAGATTGCACCAAGTCGATTCTGAACGAAATTATCTCGAATTAATCCATTGGTCTTTCACGTCGACCGTTGAAGAATCAGATTTTATCATTTCTGGCTTCCATTTTATTTTATGTACTCTCGACAAAGTTACTTATACACCTTGAGTCTCCCCCTTGTCGATTTTTCTTAAATATTTGTTTTTCATTTTTAATAATTTTGTTTGACGAGCTACGGAAAAGTTGTCTAATACTTTTCTGTAGGTACCCATGAGCTCTACTTCAGAAAAAAGTTGCATTGAAATATATTCATTATTGTAAGAGTTATGGCTGTTTGAAAATTGGACCATTTTTATGGGGTTTTTCTTACTTTGTGGGGTCAAGGATCAACTTTTCGAATATTTTTAGAATTTCTACATATTCTCCACCAAAATACGCGTTGTTTGCCGTTTGGAAAATTAAAATCGACCAATCCGTTCAGGAGTTATGACATTTTAAAGATTCGCCTCGGGGGACCATTTCAGGCCTCAGATTATATTTTCGGTAAGGAATTTTTTTCTCGAAAATGCGCAAAAATTCGAGGATACGTGTAATGACCAAAAATGATTGTAATCGACCCTTGCAGCCGAAAATAATTTTTTTAGAACGATTTGAAAAATTTTCTTTCCCCCCTAAAATTTCAGCACCTACTCGAATTTTTTTCTCGAAAATGCATAGGAATTCGGAAGTATGTGTAATGACCAAAAATGATTGTAATCGACCCCACAACCGAAAATAATTTTTCCAGAATGATTTGAAATTTTTTAATAACGTTTTAAGGAAGCCTCAGTCAAAAAATTGATATTCTTGATTTTCCTCTTATTTTGGCCTCTAGAATCACCCATTAAAATTTTTTCCAGGGTTGGCCAAACACCCTGTATACAAATGTAATTATTGCAAAAGAATGTACACTTAATTTCAACAAAGATCGAGAGATCCTTCGAGGTCTGTTTCCGGAAATCAAAAGTAGTTCTGTTTAAATTTAATTACCCGGTAATTTCTTCAGTCACTGTGTGTTCTACTTGAAGTCTAGCATTGACCTCAATGAAGTAGAAGTTTCCGGACTCGTCGGCCAAAAATTCTACGGTCCCAGCGTTCGAATAATTGACGTACTTCGCCAATTTTACCGCATAGTCAGTCATCCTATTCCTAGTTGTGGGATCCAACTTTGGCGCAGGGGCGATCTCAACGACCTAAAAGTGACACAGTTATCGATGATTCTTAGAATACGTTTCACGGTCGGTTGTTCGCCCAGCCAGAAGGAAGCTGGTTGTTCCAAATGATTTCGAGGGTTCCATTTTTCCTGACGTTTCGCGGTAATTCGACGCGTGCAGTTTCGTGTTGGAATTTTTTAATTACTTCATATTTTCTACCGGCGTGCAACGACGACCTCGTTTTGCGAGAACCATGCACTCGAAAGTAATTCTGACGATCGCGAGCAACGTTCGAAGGCTGGCTACTTGAAAAAGTGCGAAAAAATTTCCCGCGTTTACTTTTAATTGGTGTTTATTTCATTTTATTTTGATTTATTTTGTTATTTTTGAACGTGAATAACTTCAATGGAGTAATTCATACGTAATAGTAAAGAATGTATTATCCTATAGTTATTGAACAGTACAGAAATTTAACTTTACACGAGTGACGTTGACATATAAAAACTGACTTCTGTATTTTTTCTATTTCCTATCAGAGCTGATCTCTTCAAAAATTTTTTCAAATAATTTCAGGCATGTAATTTGTATTTAAACACACGTACAACGTAATTTATGTAACTGACAATGTCATGCAAGACATTTGTGTCGTTTGTCAAAAATTAAATACTAGTTACATTTAGTCTACATATCAAAAATTCTATGATGTAAGAAATTTGTTACTAATGACGAAGGAAAGTATTAACGAACAATTTTAAGAAAAAATACAGTAATACTTTAATAAACGTATAAATTATACTAATGTAAAGAGGATTGTCGTGTTTTGTGTTATAAAATAGAATCTTCATACCCATAAATATGTAATAAAATTTATGTTTGACATGCCAGATATTTGTATGTATTTAAAATATTTATTATCGATCCTATTAAAACTCGAGCATCGTGGATCTGTATAAAATATGCAGTGTACAAGGCTTTGTTCGGTTGAGTAATTAAGATTCGTCCAGGAGGAGTAATGGAAATGAACGAGTTATTGGCGCTTATTGGGTAATTTAAATGGAAAAAGTTGCTCTCGTCGAGAACTGACCTTTTGATGGCGACGTTGCACGGAACAATCACGTTCGTAAAGATGAACGACATTGCCAGCTTTGTCGCCCAATAACTGAACTTCTATATGCCTCGGTCTCTCAATGAATTTCTCAATGAACATGGCTCCGTTTCCGAAAGCCGCTGCTGCCTCCGACATGGCACGCTCGAACATTTCTTTCACTTCTTCCATTTGCTTGACGACTCTCATACCTGGGAAAAAATACATAAAACAGTTCTTGTCTCACGAAAAAATAATAATAGAATTTCTGAAAATACATCGATTGCCTGTGAGACAGTTTTCAAACCAGAAAAAGAATATACATATCGTGGAATAAAAAAAAGATAATTTTTATTAAGAGGTCTGGATTAGATCTTTGAATTTATCAGGAAAAAAAAGAAAATATTAAATCGTGGAATTAAAAAGATTTTTGAAATACTTTATCTGTATTAAGCTATTTATTTTTTGTGATTTAAAATTTCTAGAAACAATTTTAAATTGTATTTAAGAAATTAAAATGTATTAGTTCTACTCTGAGAAATCTACCAAAAATGTTTAAATTGAGGAATTCAAATTACGAGATTCAGAGAGAAATTCATTTCACTTAAAATATTCACTGTATGGAATTGTTATTAAAATATTCTATTATCGACCCCCATGACGTTGTTAAATAATAAATTCGGGTCGCAATTGGCGTCACAATGTCAAGGTTTAGAATTCATTACGAATTAGGCAGCTATTATAAATCAAACGAACGTGAAGAATTTTATAATCAAATTTTTCACATCGTATCGTGGAGGACTATTGAGAAATTTGTAAACGATAGAAAGGGAACAGACAATTGCTTACAAACTTAAACAAAATAAATTTTAAAGATCAGAAATACCAGATAATTTTTTCTTAATAATTCAGTGTAAATTTAGTAAAGAGTCTTTGATTCAATTTTATAATAATAATTTAGCAGAAAATAGTGTATAAAATATATTATTAACAGGGTTTCTGGACTATTAAAAAAATCTGATTCAAAAGAAATTTGAAAGATCAGAAATACCAGATAATTTTTTCTTAATAATTCGGTGTAAATTCAGTAAAGAGTCTTTCATTCAATTTTGTGATAATAATGGCAGAAAATAGTGTATAAAATATATTATTAACAGGGTTTCTGGACTATTAAAAAAATCTGATTCAAAAGAAATTTGAAAGATCAAAAATACCAGATAATTTTTTCTTAATAATTCAGTGTAAATTCAGTAAAGAGTCTTTGATTCAATGTTATAATAACGTATAAAATATATTATTAACAGGGTTGCTGAACTATTAAAAAAATCTGATTCAAAGTAATTCTTGGAAAATGAACTCCCCAAAATTAAATACTTGAATTAATATCATTAGTTAATTATTCGTTCGTGTCGATCAAGTCGATTGTAATTTTATTTTCGAGGGGAGTTGGACGTTTTGTTATAGAAATTTTTGAAATGTCACCTCTTCCTCCTCCTCCGTAGGCGGCTTTGAAAATGACTGGCAGTCCGTGTTTAATGCAAAACTCCACAGCTTCGTCGGACGAGGTCACTGGTCCATCTGTTCCCGGAACAATTGGAACTCCAGCTCCTATCGCGGCTTGTCTTGCGGCTACCTGGTGATCCACCACAAGGAAAATGTAATTTTTTGCCAATCGATGCATTTAGTAAAATAAAATAAACAGGAATGTCTGGGATATAACATTCCATTTTATTAGAAACTGAAAGAAAAATTTTAATGGGAGATTCTTGGGGCCAAAATAAGACGAAAATCAAGAATACCAATTTGTTGATGGAGGTTTCGTTAAAAAGTTATTAACGTTTAAAGTACCGCCTGTAGAACGGCGAACTGCGATCAGCGGCGCACGCGTGATAGTAGTTCTCATTCACAAAACTGTAAGACGTTAATAACTTTTTAACAAAGCCTCGATCAACAAATTGGTATTCTTGATTTTCATCTTATTTTGGCCTCTAGAATCGCCCATTTTTCGTTTTCAAATTAAAAACAATGAAACTCGGTTCTAAGGTACACAAGAAAATTAACTATCCTTGTTATAATCATTACTTACTATCTCAATGATAAGTTAAATGTATCTCCTATATCTTCGAGTTTTTTACAATAGATTTTGCTATACTCACGATAAGCACACGAAGATATATTTGATAGTATAACTGCACCATAATTATTCGATTGTATGAAAACTAGAATTATATCAGTGACTGAAAAAGTTCATTTTTTATTTCTCAAAAAAATAAAGAATTTCACGATAAAAACAAATTTATCATACAACAATAAATGTAAGAAGATATATTCGATAATGTAACTGGCTAACTGGTTGTACTATAATTATGTGACCGTATGAAAACTACAATTACATAAATTTCTGAAAAAGTTTATTTATAGAAACAAATTTGTAGAACAATAATAATTATAGAAAAATGTATTCGATAATATAAGTGACTACTTGTTGCACTATAATTATTCGATAATACGAAAAAGGAATGTTTTTCTCTGAAAAATTAGAATCTATTATCATACCTTGTCTCCCATTTGTTGTACAACTTTCGGACTAGGACCGATGAACCTAATTCCAGCATCGATTACCGCTTGCGCGAAATCTGATCGCTCAGACAGGAAACCGTAACCCGGATGAATGGCGTCGACGTCGTTTTCTTTGGCGACTTTTATGATTTCTGGAATATTCAAATAGGCCTGAACAGGTGGAAGTCCTTTCCCGACCACGTAACCCTCGTCGGCCTTCTGTCTGTGCATCTGCATTTTGTCTTGCTCCGAATAGATCGCCACCGATCGAATCCCAAGTTCGTTACATGCTCGAAACACTCGAATCGCGATTTCACCTGAAAAAATATTAAATCGCTAGAACTCTCGAACATCGTTTGGGTCCATTTTTACCCTGAAATCTGAATTTTATTATCTACCATTCCAGCACAAGCTTTCTAATTTATAAATTCTTTAATTTATCGTTTATTTTTAAACACACGTACTCATTCGAATAAATAAAAAGTACGTAGATAAATTTTTATTAAATTTTTATTAAATGATACGTAAATCATTAGAACTTTCGAACTACACATCGTTTTAACGATCGAAGGTTGAAGTCTGGATCCATTTTGACCCTGAAATCTGAATTTTATTATCTACCATTCCAGCAAAAGGTTTCTAATTTATAAATTCCTTAATTTATGGTTTATTTTTAAACGAACGTAGATAAATTTTTATTAAATTCTCCAGCCATGAAGTCCAAATATCGTCTGTTTATTTTTAGTCAGAATTAGGTTTGCACAAGTTCTGCGCTCGTAACTGGGCATGTTCACTTAAGAGGTTAATTAAGAAAACCAGAAAGCACGCTGAAAACGAGATATCACTGCAGTCGAATACATCGCGAGAATGCGAGCCGCGTAATTCATGTTAAGGAATACGATGTAATTAAGCGGAGTGCTCGCTGTAGCGCCTCATCCTAAAGTAGAAAAACCGCCGTTTGATTAATTGCTCGTCCTTGTTCCATAAAATGATACGTTTACTTTTAAAGGTACCTGAACGATTTATGAACGTGAATTCGACCGCGATCCGTCCGATCACGATTTTAAATCTTCTATATCGATATTCAATTATGCTACAGATTTCTCCAAGAAACCGGGACCACGTGTCCATTTTCAAGAAATTTACAAATCTTACGATAATATAATTTTTTGTTATGGCAACGATAAATGAGCGATGACGCGTGTTTTTCAAAGTTATTATTCTGTGCAAGTTGATCCCTATCGTTCCACAGATAAAATAATTGAGCTCCCTGGAAGAGTTACGAAATCTTGGAAGAGTGTGTATTTAAGTAAATCAATTATTAGTAAAATTAAAATCGTGGGAAAGAAGATTAAAAAATGTATTTCATTATTTATGGTTCGTTATTATCTAAAATAACAAAAAAACTTAACAAAATAATATTAAAACTCTTTCAGAGAATACTAATATCTAATTTCTTATTTAGTCCACCGAAAATAATAAAAAGATGTTTTTCTTAAAACTATACACTTTTACAAAGATGAGTTTGAATAGTATAGCTAATGTTTTTTAGATAATCCTGTTATTGCAAGGGGAATTTGAACTTAGAGAATGAATTTCAAAAGAAGATATAGTAAAATAATTTGCTTTTTTTTTTATTTTAGGTCACATGCACCTTGTTGGTTATTAGTGACCACAGTTGGATTACCTAGTGAAACTGATCATATTTAGAGCAATTGGTATACTTTAATATCTTTTAAGAAGTTTAAAATTTCTTTGCAGGAGTCTATTTCTCGTAGGATCGTTAGTGAATTTTGTAGGTTATGTTGAGTCCTCTCCATATTGTATTTAGGGCATAATTTGCTTTTCTATTACCATCAACCGACAGAAATAGACAATTTCTTCGTGATACTGATAATATTAAGTTTTCAACTCTCGTTTGTCAGAAGAATTTCTGCCTGAATGTCTCGAATCCCTCGTTTGTAATAGCCTGTAAATTGGCGCGAAAAAGATTGTTGTAAGTTACGCTATTGATTGAATATTAATGGGCGGCGTTATCGAGGGCAGACATAAGTAATTGAACATCTATTGCAACATTTCGCGTTATCATTCGTCTCAGCCCGACAAGCCAGTCTGCTTCTTCTGATTTACGCCTTTTCTGTCCGCGAGGGCTGCGAAAGGTCGTGAGCTGAATAACTATACTCCGTATAATGCAGTCGAGCATGCACTCGATAGCTCAATCTTACCGTACGATGTACAGAGAGATTATTTTTCAAGAACTCGATTAGATTGTCGACAGACGTTACGTCGCGTCCAGGTAAAATTACTTTGCACTTTTTTAATTACGCGTTACGCTCCACGTGTTCGATAAGCCTACCGTCTGCATCGTCTTTCATTTTGTTATCTCGACGCATGTGTGTGCCAATTAATTCTTCAGTTACAAATACACGAGGTCTGAAGGGCAAAGTTCAAATCAACAAAAATGTTTACTTTGAACGTGGTATCGAAAGCCACGTTCGAATATTTATATTCAGTCTCAATATTCGAAAAATGAAAATGTCCGAGGAGTTTTGAACATTTCGTTAAATTATGTTGTTTTAATGGGGAGGAGAGATGAATGATATTATTATCATTGATTCTGAAGAATTATTTTTTATCTTTTAATCTCAAATTCGATTTTAGTTTGTATGTATGTTTATATTAATTGATATTTCGACGAGATATAAAAATCGTTTCGTGTGACACTTGATATAGTAATTTGAGTCACTGAACGCTGAGTAAGAGATTGTTAATGTATATGGGTTCAAAAACCCAGTAATAACCGAGATATTCCTTGCACGATTTTCGAAGTAAATCATGTTGAAAATGTCAAGTACAATAGCTGCAGGCGTGTAATCATCAATTAGCATGAATTATATACACGTGTGAATGTACGTGAACTTGTACGAATACATTTTACGTTCGCGGATGTAAAACTGGTTGTTGCTCCTACGTAATAACAATCTTGTAGATCTTCGAGTATACTAGACATAATTTTTTGGTGAATAAGTTGCATAATTCTTTGTCAAGGAATTATTAAAAAAAAATCAACAATTTTTGTACAGTAAAATACTCTTTGAAACAAAATTGGCCAATTTCTGGTTTTGTAATTCGAGCAGCTCGAAGAGACAATAGCAAGAAAATTTCACGTGGCGAGACAAACGATTGGAAAAAAGAAATAAAACCGAAAAAAACTCACCTCGATTCGCGACGAGCACGCTTCTGATCGGTTTGTACTGGACATCGGTGCCGAAGAACCTCGACGCGATTTTGTACACTTGCAGCACATTTCTGTGCCTGACCAGCGCAATTTTCGCTCGCGTGGAATGCATTTTGAAGAATTTCGTTGTAACACCTTTGCCACGTGTGATCGCACGCCGCGCGCAGTCTTTCAGAAACAGAACGACTAGAACGGGCTCGTTAAAAATCTATAATATTCCCGTTCGAACGGAAACTCTATTCCCTGTGTTTCGAATATCCAATTGATTTCACCCGCGCTGCGCGTATTGGACGCGTCGGAATAATCGCGTGAAATATTTATCTTCGACTCTCGTTGCAAAAATATCGTTCGTTCCCTCTGTCGAGCAACAGTATCGCCCCGCATGGAAAACAACTATTTCGTTAATCGTGGATCGCTGGGGCTCGCGATCTTGTTCCTGTTGCTGCAACGAGGCTTACTGAGTTCCGTTGGTTCCGTTAGAGCTGCAATTCGTTTCCTTATCGGTAGTCCGGCGTGGTGCGATTGTCGGCTTTCTGAAACAAACGATTCGAACATTCAGGGCCCGCCATAGTGCATTTTCAACCCCACGATCGACGCGTTCGAAATATTTCGAAACGTTCACGGTGAAAACGAGAAATAAAAATTTGTAAAAGTACCATTTTCATAATTAAATCCAAAAATTTCAAATCGTTCTGGAAAAATTATTTTCGGTTGCTGGGGTCAATTATAATCATTTCTTGTCATTACATGTATCCCCGAAATTCTACGCACTTTCGAGAAAAAAATTCCTTACCGAAAATCTAATTAGATGCCTTTTTGGACGAAAAAGAAAAATTTCAAATCGTTCTAAAAAAATTATTTGCGGTTGCGGGGGTCAATTACAATCATTTCTTGTCATTACATGTATCCTCGAAATTTTACGCACTTTCGAGAAAAAAATTCCTTACCGAAAATCTAATTAGGACGAAAAAGAGAAATTTCAAATCGTTCTGGAAAAATTATTTTCGGTTGCGGGAGTCAATTACAATAATTTTTTATTATTAGACATACCCTCGAAATCCTATACACTTTCGAGAAAAAAATTCGAGAAGGTGTGAAATTTTACGACGAAAAAAAAAATTCCAAATCGTTCTGAAAAAATTATTTTCGGTTGCAGGGGTTAATTATAATCATTTTTGGTGAATAGACATACCCCCAAAATCCTGCGTATTTTCGAGAAAAAAATTCAGTTCGGATGGAACTTTAAAAGTTAATAACTTTTTAACGAAGCCTCCATCAACAAATTCGTATTCTTGATTTTCGTCTTATTTTGGCCTCTAGAATCCCCCATTAAAATTTTCCCAGGGGTAGCCGAACAGTATGTATACAGGAAAACTCTGATGTTATAAGTGTAATTAATATGATATAAAAAACAGTTGTTCATAATATTAACGTTCGATATCTGAACAAAAATTTGAATTTATATCTGAGAAGGTCTGATTTTAATACAGGGAACAATGGTACCTCAAAGTTTTATAAAATAATCTTTGTATTCGATGCAGAAATACATGTAAAAATTCGTTGCAGAAATTTTAAATTAACCTTACAAATTGAAGGAGGATAAAATGTCGAAATAAAAATTGCAATTCATATTTAACAAAATCTGATTTTAACATCTAAAGAAATTCTATCTCAAAGCTATTTAAAATATTTTATACAATATTCCAAAGACCAATCTAAAATTTGCTATAGAAATTCTAAATTTAGCTTACAAATTAAAAGAGGATAAAATATCGAAATAAAAATTGCAATTTATATTTAACATCTAAAGAAATCTCGAAGTTATTTAAACCACAAACAAACGAAAATTCCCTGCAGAAGTCTCAAATCGAGCTTATCGATTAAAATAGAATAAAATATTTGCGTGTGTAATGATTTCTGAATCACTGATTAACAATACGTGAAAACAAGCGATCCCAACTAATCCAAGTGTGTCATCGGCCCAGCTGATGTTTTTCATTCACACCATTATGTAACAACGGTATCGTACTAATTGCGAAACATTTTTCAGATAAAAAAATCATAACAATTTCGAACAAACATTGAACTCCCAACACATTGCGCAGTGTTGACGAGATTAGAGATTTCGAACGCTTCCATTATCGCGAGATTATTGATCTTTTACGAGCTTGATATCGGAACAAAAGCAATGGATACAATTTTCCGGCCAACCATGATCGAAATCTCGCCATACCGATTTCTCTTTGTGTCGAGTTCGCGCCACGGGGTACAGAGTCAAGGACAGGATTCCACAAACTAACGATAACCGTAACGGATTAACGATAACCGAGTTTTTTCTCAAACCCATTATCATTATTTACGCATTTATGAATAATTTTTTAACCGTTTCTGTGGCAGAAACCCAGATTCGACTAATTTTGAACAAGGATAGATCAAAGGCGAATAAATCAGAATAAAGCAGAGATTCTTAAATTATGATCTCGCGACCCGTCAAAGCAGATATGACAATTTTGTTAATGTCACTATTAATTCAATAACGATGTAAAATATTTTAAAAGCTCTTTTTCAGTCGTGTCAGCGCTAATTATTCTCTCGTATCGCAGAGAAGAGTGTGTCCATTGAAAAAAAAGAATTTCCTTGGAAATAAGCAAAGAGATGAAATTTATTTATGAAGCGTTTACTATATTTACTTTTATAAAAGTTATTTTTTTACATTTTGTGTCCTTGAAGCTAGGTAGAAAATAACGTAGAATTTGTTTAATTCTGCATTACTATAATGACATACAATTTTTAAAGAAAAAATTATTTCTGTTATTTTATACTTTAAATAAACGTATTTGTTCCTTTTCTAATGTTCTCATCGTTATTATTTACGGAATAATAAATCAAATAATCGAAATAAAATGATAAACAAAAGATCAGATTAAAAATCACAGATGAAATAGTGTATATGCAATATATTAACAAAACCCTTATTATTATTGTTCACATAGTATAAAGAGTACCTTCTAAAAATATCTCCATATTATACTGGCAAATATACACTACTCAAATAATCTAAATATTATAAAATAGTAATCGAAAAAATAAAATTAAAAATCACAGCTAAAACAGCATACATGCAATATATTAATATTACAACAGTTGTAATAAAATCTAATTGATCAAGAAATGGAATTTGAAATTTTCATTACAATATTTTTAAACATTTTTTTTGACTCTAAAGTCGAATTTCATCAAACTATTTTAACATTCCATATTTTGTATCTTTTTGTTCTGTCTTTGTCAGTTTTTGAGAGAAGCTAAATAAGTGTTCCATTCATAAGTTTAGGAGTACTTGCTCGCTTCGTCGGGCGTGAATGTCACCCGATAAAAAAAGAAAATATGCGAGTAATTATTTTGAATGGTTTATCTGTGTGTAATCGAAATCGTTTCATCAAAATCGGCTTGTTACAGTCGCGTGATGTTGCGAGTGGACTTTGTTCGTCGGACGAGATTGTTGAATGTGCCGAGAAATCGTAAATTTGAACGGCATCTTAGCGTATCGTAAGACTGACATAAATATCTCTACTCAAATAAAACGTCCATTATCAGGAACAAGAAAAGCATAAAGCACCACGAACGCGAGTTTTCGTGTAATCGATCAATGGAAACAACATTTAATCCATTGAGCCCTTGCTTCGATGCGCCATCTTTCCTTTTCCATTGTTTTTTCAGGCAATTTACATAATTCGATTCTGTTTTTAGAAATTTTTTAACTTGAATGAAATTTTGCGTTGATACTAGATTTTTGGACGATTTCAAACATTAAAACATTAAATTTTTAAGCTTCAGAAGCATACATTTTTCTAGAAAAAAGAAGTCAAGATCAGAAAATTTTGTTATAATATCACTCTTTAACCTAAAGGTCTATTTATACACGAATCGATAAAAGTAACAGTAATAAATGAAGTTTAATCTCCTAGTTGATAATAATGTGACAGTTCAGCTAAAACGATATTAATGTTTAGATTATATTTATCTTTCTATTAATGGAAACTTGTATTTTTAACCATAAAAACGTGTTGTAAAATTCTTTTGAATTTGATTTAAAAATGTTTCAACAAATGTGTCACAAATGATAAAATTGAAAAGTATTTAAGTAATTACAAAATAATCGAAGATCCATTATTAAATGTTCAAAATAAATCCAACTTCTTCTCTATGTCAAATTAACAAATTAAATACAAAGGAAGGGGATTCTAGGCTCGAAATATAATTCCAAAAAAGGTCACAAAAATAAATGCAAGAACTTTTCGTTTCTCCAAATGTAATGGAAAAATAATTTCTTATCAAATCTCTAAACAGAATCTGAGATCGAATTACTTTTCTAAACGCAAGCACGAACGTTTAATCGATCGAAAATGTTTAAAAATTCAACGTCCGAACGAAGAAAAAACATTTACCAACGAAAGTCCGATTCGATCTGGGATAAGTGACAACATGAATGATGTTCACTTGAGTCACAGTGTGTTTAAATAGTACACGCCGTGATATCAATCGGCAAAACGTAAACTTCTAGCCAGATAACGATATCAATGTTGGAAAATATTTTGAACTTATGGCGTTCGATTGATTTGCAAGTTAAACGCAATGACGGAACAGATCTGAATGCGAAAACCGACTCGTTCCCCGACCTTCGTCGCCGCACTTTGAATCCACGAATCGTCTCTGTGGTTAACGTTCTTATTCCATACGCGTCTCTTATAAATAAATAAACCGCGATTAAAGCCTCGTCGCGATGTTTGTCGAATAAATTTTAACGACGATGCATCGTGTTAGAAACGACGACGATGCACCGTGTGCAACGCAATTATTAACCTAATTTACGGTTCAATTCTCCAATTAAGTTTCGATTTGACACCAGTTCATTGTGGAATCGGTGCAACGTATAGCAGACTGTGAATTTTAATTAATTATTATGAAATTCCTATGTAGTGACTATAGACTGCTAGTTTTAATTAATTTTTATAAAATGTATACGTATTAACTGAACAGAGAATTTTTATTAAATTTCTACATACATACGTGTGTTGAGTAAACTGAGAATTTTAATTAATTTGTATATAATTTCTACGTATTATGCAGACTAAAAATTTTAATTTATTTCGACAAAAGTAAAGAATTTTTATAAATTTCTATGAATTATTTATAGCATAAACTATGTAGCTCTGAGAAAAATTTTAATGGAAGATTCTAGAGGCCAAAATAAGACGAAAATCAAGAATATCAATTTATTAATGGAGGCTTCTTTAAGAAGTTATTAACGTTTAAAGTTCCGCTCGTATTGAATTTTTTTCTCGAAAATGCGCAGAATTTCGGAGGTATGTCTATTCACCAAAAATGATTATAATTGACCCCTGCAACCGAAAATAATTTTTCTAAAACGATTTGAAATTTTTTTTTCGCCGAGAAATTAAACCACCTTCCTGAATTTTTTTCTCGAAAGTGCGTAAGATTTCAGGGCTATGTGTATTCACCAAAAATGGTTGTATTTGACCCCAGAATCTAGAAATAATTTTTTTAGAACGATTTGAAATTTTCTTTTTTCGGTGAAAATACCCCCCTGTCGGTTTTTCTTAAACATTTGTTTTTCATTTTTAATAATTTTGTTTGACGCTGTACGGAAATTTTGTTGAATACTTTCGTGTAGGTATCCATGAGCTCTACATCAGAAAAAAGTTTCATTGAAATATATTCATTATTGTAAGAGTTATGGCTGTTTGAAAATTGGACCATTTTTATGGGGTTTTTCTTATTTTGCGGGGGTGAAGGATCAACTTTTTGAGTATTTTTAGAATTTCTACATATTCTCCACCAAAATACGCGTTGTTTGCCGTCTGAAACAGTAAAATCGTCCAATCCGTTCAGGAGTTATGACATTTTAAAGTTTCGCATAAAATTTCAGGGGTGCATTTCTGGTCTCACATTAGATTTTTAGTAAGGAATTTTTTTCTCGAAAATGTGTAGAAATTCGAGGGTATGTGTAATGACCAAAAATGATTCTAATCGACCCTTGCAATCGAAAATAATTTTTTTTAGATCGATTTCAAAAATTTTGTTTTCCTCAAAATTTCAGCACCTACTTGAATTTTTTTCTCGAAAATGCATAGAAATTCGGGGGTATGTGTAATGACAAAAAATGATTGTAATCGATCCTTGCAACCAAAAATAATTTCTTCAGAATGATTTGAAATTTTTTAATTTAATTTTTTAACAAAGCCTCAATCAACAAATTGGTATTTTCAAAACAGAACACACACACACAGAGTTTTAACATAAATAATATTTTATGCAATTTCTGAGTATGGTAATTAAAAAAAACGAAACACGTAGTTACACATATGTACAATGTCTCTGTTTGCTATGAAAAATGTTAAGTTCGTATTGCAATCGGTTTTGCGTCTCGCCCGATTTTGAATAAACCGTCGAGTTTTTGCAAACTTAATATTCGGTCCGCGTAGCTTTGGCATTAATAATGACTCGAGCATGTTTAGCATACTCGATGTTGAATTTCTGTAGTACTCTTGACGTAATACTATAGCACTGCAGCTGCACTCCTTATCCACGTGTCGATTAATGACAATGAAGAAGCATTGCACACGTTTGTAAATTTCGTTTTTAAATATACCTAGATATTATCTTTTGGGCCTGAGTTTGCGCAGACAATGCTAAGATTTTTAATTCTTGTAAGTTTTCACACTTTTCAAAGTATGTTTCCTGACTGTTCCCATTGGATTTATTCTTCATTATTTCCAACGAGTTTCTTTTTTCCAAAATGTTAATAAAATTAAATTTTGCAACACACAACCCTGCATATTTCTCTTAAAAAACTCGAATGATTATCCTTCCTCTCCTTCCTAATTATTTCAATATTTACAATACTTTTAACAATATTACCCATACTCTTAAAAAAATTAAATAGAAATCTGTCAACACATACATCTGATATCTATTAATATTTAATAACATGTTAAAAATTGAATGACCACTTAAAAAAATGAAGTTGACTTTCATTTGACCTTGATGCCCCCAACCTTCCCTCTCCCCAAAGGGTGACTATAAATTAAAAAATTCGAACGATTTCTTGTTCCTGTTCGTTTCGAAACGATGTACGAAAGTGCCCGCGTTCCGCTCGCATAATCTTGATTAATGAACGTTTTCTTCGGCTTAGAATGCCAACCGTTTAGCCAAAGCCCGTTTAGAAATACGTGTATCTGACACTCGAACCCTAGCAATGCTCCAAAGACGATTATGCAATCCTCTTCGATGACCTTGTCCACGTTTCCTCAACTGAAAAACCAGCTACTGATTTCAAAATCGAGATCGTAATCGCGATGCCAGATTAGAATTTCGTTATGGTCTTCGGCGGCCGAACGCTGCAACTCATTAAGCTTTTTCACGTGACACGTCGGTCGGAAGGATCAACGCGGAATGTATGCTCGGTGCACACAGATCAACGCTATGTTTTGAACTACTTACGTCGCATCTTAGAATCCAGCGAACTGATAACTACGCTCGAGGTCGTTGAAACGCGCGATAATTCGCTAAATATGTTATTTCTGTAGCTTAGAAAATATTAAATAGCTCGATGATAATTTCATTTCAATTAGTAATCCCACACAGAGTTTACCTAATTTTTTTTTTTTGTTATAAAGTATTTGCAAATTTCAAGTTCCAGTTGTACCTGGTAAATATGATTTTCTTTCTAATTAGAATTTACACTCATGTCTGTATGTTAATGACATATTTACGAACTCTGTGACTGTGAGTGTGTAATCTGAAATCGAGGATCAACGCTTCGATTGCCACACTCACGCATTGTGACTTTTCACTGGGATTTTTCACTGGGAAACTAAAAGCAAATTTACTTTCAAGGTGAAGTGTTAGGGAAATTAAATCTGAATATGATTGACGAATTTCAGAAACGTTATAAAATATAGGTACTTCTATAAATTTGAGATTGTCTGGAAAGAAAGTTTGTTGGGTATTGTTTTAGACAGTCAATGTTTTAAAATTTTTAGAGATAGAAAGAAATATGAAGAGAAGAAAATTAACTTTCATTATAGGTTCTAAGTATCACTCTTGCAAACTATACCAAAATGTACCCTATTGTACTGCTATTTTTAAACAGCATCTAAAAATAGAAACGAAACTAAATTATAGGTGATATGTATTTCGTATTTCTCTACTATTACAAAAATGCTGTAGTTACATCATAGTAAATTAAATAATACACGAGATATTGCAATTTTGTTAGTAATAGGTGCTGTCAAGCGTTTTCTTATCTCTGCGACCTTATTTGCGCTTAGTATTAGTGAAAAAAGTTGAAATACCTAGTGAATCGTTCAGTTTACCGCCATTTTTCCACATCAATTTTATACACAGAAGTAACCAAAGTAGTAATAATTAAATTATTCTCATCAGAATTATAATTGACAAATTAGTTCTTTAACAATCTAAAATACGTTAAAAGTAACTCTATAGTACTGTACAAATGACTTTCAACAAATAAAAATTTAACAATCGATATACAACATTTCATAAAAATAGTAATTTTATATATTTATAATATTGTTATATATTTATAATTTATAATATTGTTATATATTTATAATTTATAATATTGTTATATATTTATAATTTATAATTTATAATATATTATAATATTTAAAATTATGAACCATCTAAATGGAGTCGATCTAACAGTAAAAATGAAAATAAATATAAAAAAGGTATTGCAAATAAAACTTTCGATTCGTGTTCTCCTTTCAAATGATTTCCTGCAAATTTACTTGGGACACAGTTAGATTTCTAATTTGAATTCACGGTTGTGTAATTGAACGTGTCGTCGAAAATAGTTTCGATAGTTGTGTTTCGACCGTCGTGACGTTCGATCAAAATTGATAAGAAGTCATTTACACCGATCGTATCTAACGTGCATCTGAACTTCAGTAGACCGATAAGAGGAAAAAATCGTGTCTTTTGATCTTTTGAGGTCGATGCCAGTTAATGACAACGATGATTTTTATCGTTCTTTGACATCGGTGGTTTTCTAGAGCGCTTTTTGTTATGTAACACGCAGACTATGAACCTCAGACGAGCATCATTTGCAATTTTATTGCATTTGACTTTGCACGAGCCTGTGTCCTCGTGCAGAAAAAGAAGCAAGGTGTCGTTTCATGTTTGCACGCGTGAAAAATGCAAGTGCCAGTAATATTTCGTCTTTAAATACCAACAACTCTGTTTGCTACGAGGAAACCTAAATTCAACGGTCGAGTACGAAAAGGTTCATCAAAGTTCATCGATTATGTCATTTTCGCGGCAAGTATTTCATTCGGTACACTCGGAAACTTCTGCTCGAAACGCATATTTCAAAGTTCAATATTCGTTTGTCGTTAGGCTAGGTCAGTGATTCTCAAACTTCGTTCCCACGATTACAGAATATTCTTCGTGGAGATTTCTTACATCTAAAAATTGTTTTCTCAACTCTAGTCAAATTAAATTATTCTGTATATTTATATATTGTATTTTAAATACATCCAAAAATTATTTTGCAATAGAATATTTATATTTCTATTATTTGAAATTTTTAAATTTATTATTGTATAGAGACACGAATAAGCTTTCTCAGAATTTATTTGACAGCGTTTAGAACAGAATCATTTCTTTGTTAAAGTATCAAAACCAGCGTAAAATATCGTGTAGATTTACAAACCCACCCTGTATAATATGATTCTTTCTTTTTCTGAGGGTTCGTAGACCATCGCCAGCACGTTCGAGGACCCCCATGGGGGCCCATGGTGAACCTCAGATTCGAAAACATTATCCCTTTCTAAATCTCACCCATACAAAATTGTGTACTTACTTCGTTGAATCCCATTATTATGGCTAATCGAATGTTATAAACGATACGGAACGTGTTATACGATGTCTACGGAAGTGAAAAAGCGCTCAGCTTTGCTCTACAAATTTAAACCTGGTCGAAAGCCAACGAAAGCAGCACGTACACGAATATACGTAAATAAAATATAAATAGTTGTACGATTGTGGTACACTTTTTTGGAAACAATCGTCCACAGTAATTTATTCGATCGATACGTTCGTCTTCGTCACCGAGTAACACGACACTCTTCGAGGGAAAAATATTGAAAATGAAATTCACATATTAGTATTACAATTATTTTTAATCAAATCACGTGATTCTTTTTTGACAATCGTATTTACGTGGTTCGTCTGTAATAATTTTTTGAAACTTATAACGAATCGTCAAATTATTCGTACGAGTTCTTGATTCTTTTCGAAATTTTTGAAATTTACCGTGTGTCAAATTCACCATGCTATAAAGCTCTTAGGCAAACTGGTCCCGAAAGATCATTATGCAAAAGAAACCATTTGATAGCGAAATGTTTGACTCAGGTAGAAAGATGCGCGCGCATTCGATTTAAAAAAAAATCATCGCGCAAGACATACACGGTGCCCTAGAATACGAGAAACAAATTAACAGAGAATAGGTCACGATTCCTTTGTACGAAACGGAGAAAATAATTATTTAAACCGAGCATCGTAACTGTTACATAAAATATTTTTAAGGTTATGACAGAAAGACTAATATCTATGATTAAATAATTTTGGTTGTTAACTATTACAAAGGGTTAAATTTCTTTTAGATTTTATAACTGATTTTCATTGAAATAAAAATTAAGTTTCGTTCAATGATCTTTTTTCAAACAAATTTTGAGAATAGCATGTTAGCTGGTTTGACAACCTTTACAGCTGTCAATGACACTCTCCGTACAATAATTCTTAAGAGGTTTTAATCATCGTCTATAATTTTTTAAAAAGTTGTTAATCATCAAAATGCAACATCTTCCATGCGAATAATCTACACTCGTATAATACGTTTCATAAATACAGAAAGTTTGTTTTGGTCGAACGTCAAATATTTTTGTTCGAATTTTGACTCTATTTTTAAACGGCAGTTCGATTATACAGATCGTATTAGGCGTTCCGAAATTGTAGCTAATTCCTATCCATTGAATAAGAACAATGGCGAATAAATTTATTACGAGCACCGAGCAAATATATATTCGACACTATTTATTCGATGGCACAACTAAAGCTAAATATTTATGGGATACGTACGTGATATCCTCTCCAAGATAATACAATCTAACCTTTACGTGAATTATTTTCAGAATACAATAATAAGTTAGATCAAATTAAATTATCTGGAGGAAGAACTCTGTCCACGGATTTCAATCGGTAAATGAATTTTTCATTAAGCAATAACCAAGTTAAATGACATATATTAATTTAATTGCAAAGTGGATCATTCTTGGTGCTGAATCTTTAATAAATAATAACTTTTCGAACAATAACGAGCAAAGGGTAAATCTACTAGAGATAAATCTGTCCTCAGGAGAGTGTCCTTGGCAATATATGTCAAGGTCATCGGAACTGCCTTCCTTAAAGCCAATAATTATTTTCATAAATATAATAATTACAATATTTACATATTCATTAATGCAGTTTAGGTATGCATAACATTTAATTTTTCTATTGTTAGGGAAAATTAATTTCTGTTTAAACATTTTTCGTAACAATTAGTAGCGTCTGCTAAAAAACTTGTATGTTTTCATACAAGAAATTATATTTTGTAGCAATCCTTTTTTCGCTATTTACGTTTCAGATTATTATCTTTCCAAAATTGCAAAATTTCATTAGAAATAATAAATAAAAATCTACTCCCATTACTTTTCTGAGTGTTATCAAGATGGAAGTGTTTTGACACTGTAAAAGAATATTTGAACGTTAATAAAAATTATTAAATTAATGCTACACTCAATCGATGCAATTCCCTTATTTTCATATTATAAATAAATTAGTATCGCCTTCGAAAAGAATTCTGCACTTCAATTACAACGCTATGATAAATTACCATTTCCGAAATAGAGTCTGATGCCCCTGCCAAAAATACAAACGCATAGAGTTGCTCTGTTAGATTCAATTTTCCATTCTACCAAGAAAATCACTATAATTCGCCTCGTCGAACCGAACGAAAGTACTGTGCTGAACTTTCTTGCGTTTCGATCAGAATTATTGCGCAAACAGACGTTGAATACTCCAAATTGCAAAGTATACGTTCTATAGTAATATTATGTAAGAATGATTCGATAAAACATAATTTCCCTCGATCATTTTTTTTTTTTATATCTTTATCTATATCATGGGAATTTATTTTCGATAAAAACGTATCTTTCCAAATACGATAATAATGAAATATGTATTGCATTACATGTATTTTTATAATTTTCGAGAAACCTGGAATATCTCGCTTATCGACGCTTCTGCCGGAAAATTCTGTTCAACGAAAGTTATTGCAAATTAAATTCCCCAAGTTTCTTGCCCCCTGCAATTTTTCGATAGAATCGATACTGACCGAGTTAGGTGGCCAGGTCGCTTCCGCTCTATAGTTCGGGCCACGATATAGCGAGGTCGTAAACTAAACTCTTGAGAGTGCTTTTCTGAATGTCTTTCTATGCAACTGCCCTATCTTTTCTCATTTTCTCACACGCATATATTACAAGCAGGTAAATTAAGATACGAAAGACTCGAGTAAGACCTTTACCTGTTTACCTCCAAAAATAGCTTTTCAAAAATGGCGACAGTAGGTCTAAGGCCCTTAGTTGCTCGTGTTTCTATCAATTCACTTGTTTCGAGAGCTGAAACCTGTAAACTTTGACTACTCGACTTTACGACCTCGCTATATCGTGGCCCGTGCTATACTCGTGTCCAGGAAAATGAGACAAACGTTGCACGCGTCGACACGATCGTTGCATTCGAGCTAATATTTCTTATTCCGGGCAAGGTTGAGTTATTCAGCTATATATAAATCGCAATGTAAGATGAAAATTATATTATTATACAAAGTGAGCCATTGAAACGTGTCGTTGGCCGGCCTTGAACGCGTGTCATAGAACTGGCTGAATAAGCCTAAGTGCAAGCTGTTGCCTGCTAAGCCAGGGCCCGGTTCCAAATTTCGCCACCAATTCTCTGCGACGCAATACGCAATGGCGAAACCGGGGATTCGATTATCGTTTCGCAATAATCGAAATTGCCCCCGCGGAAGTTTTACAATTTTAAATTACGCGCCACCATGCTTACGCTGTGACAACGTAAGAGATATTCATAAAATGCGCGCTACAAGGTCGTCGTATGACTTTTTTTTCAACAACAAAAAGTTATGCTCATTCTCTCTGTACGGACGCATGAAATTATAGATTTCGTTTCCCCCGATTGCGTCACAAAGTCGCCATGCAATCTCAAAAGAATCGTCCCTTACGTAATAGCAAATCATTTACAAATATTTTAATTAAGAGTTGACAAATTTTTCAAAAATATAACGAGACTATACAGAGGAATTCGATGAAATAACACGCTGCATTTATTAACAGGTTTTATTTAGAACGATCAGGGTCGGTTGCATTACGATCACAAAAAGGTGACGGATTTTTTGCGCCTCGTAAAAATTTGCTCCTTTTTGTGTCGGCGAGCTCGCGCGGCCATAGCAACGGGCAAAGAAATATTGAAAAAAGAAATGAATTATGAACGAGCGAATTATTTTTTTTTTTTGCGTGTTCCGTTTCGATGCGATTGTCAATCCGAGGTCGTGCGAGCATTAGTTGCCGCAATAACTGTGCAAATTCGCGGAGAATGTGCTTATTGGTCGGCGATCATTCAATGAACGGCCAAATTAGTGTTCGTTTAATACGTCACGAGCATTATTGGAATTTAAACAATTTTCTTCTTTTCGTGATTCTGGCGTTTCCTGTTGTCTTTGGGCGCCAATCAAATAGCTTACAAAATTATGTATTGTATGTATTGAAGTTCCTTAACAATGGATAAATAACATAACAGCACACTATGACTATGAATAATGCAAAATATATTAAATATTTGTTGTTATTCGATTAGGATTGCGAAACACTGTGTTGGAAAATGTAATTAGGATATTCGAACAGTATAATATTATTCAGATCAATTATTAAGCTACCATTTGTTCAAGAATGATATAGAAATACATGAGATATTGAAATTAATACTATCATATTTTTTAAACGACAGAAATCAACGAGTTTCAAACATTTTGATATAAAAATCATTTCGTACGAATAATTGCAAGGTCAGTGGACTCGATATTACTACTCACTAACAATGAAATTAATAACAGAACGTACGAACCACGTATTTCCAAGT
Organism: Colletes gigas; assembly: GCF_013123115.1. NCBI lineage: Eukaryota > Metazoa > Arthropoda > Insecta > Hymenoptera > Colletidae > Colletes > Colletes gigas. The sequence goes on from NW_025106678.1 coordinate 463,241, forward strand.
GAAAAACAATATTCAAAGTTATACGAATTATTAAACACTCTAAATTTGATACCGAACTCTATAAAATTATGATTGCTCCTTAAAAACTGATTCTGATTGTGAGTTCTCTTCCAAGGTTAATGGTTTTCCCTTCGAGCAACCATAAATTATCCAGATTGTTTCGTTCATTGAAATAGCTTTTCCTGTTTGCAGTTCGCCAGATTGCAAAAATATGCAAAACGGTCTCGATCAACCTAGAAACCACACGAACCAAGTGAAAAACTCTCTGTACAGCGAGTACGTAATTACTGAACGTCTGGCGGATAATCTTCCGAACTGCTGGCCTTTGAACTTCGCTGCAGACACTGACCTCTTTCTGTTTTAATTGTCAAGAAAGAACGACGACACAAATACAAGCGTTGCATACGTCGCAACTTGTTAGGCCATTCTTTCAATTTCTGACACATTTCCAAATCCGTAAACTCACGCTTGTAAGTTCAACTGGGCCATTTTCTCAATTTTTACTGCAATTTACTGTTTAACTATTAAATACTACAACAAAGAATCCATCGAATAGAGCTCGAGAAACTAACTTTCCGTTATTTTATTAAGAAAATTTAAATATTTAAATTTGATTCTATTTCGTAAAAGTAGTTTTGCCTTTTTGCTAAATTTAAGAAACGTTGATCGTGACATTTAAAATTGTGAATAAAATTTTAACCTGGAAATCGAGCTAGTGAAGTATAACGTTTCCGATGATTGTTGACACTTTTTTGCGCGGGAAAATAACGAGAATCGATTTAATATAGTTTTGATTGAACAATTATGTCCCTTCTCGGTCGTTGAAATCCTTTAATAGACTCTTTGTGCAAGCAGATGTCTCCGATACGCGGAATTTCTGCCAACGCTGGATTCCTCTATTTATAGCTGATATTGATAATTGTATAATTGACAAACTAAGCAATTCGAAGCGTACAATAAAGTAATTTTCCATTTATAGCAGATCGTACTTCGTGCATTACTTATAACGTCGTTATATCGAATGTGTTTATCAATCTGATAAATAAAAGAATCGATGTGTTACTCATTACATTCCATGATGATTATAAATAGTTTTGTAAGCTAGTTAACAAAAAGAAAGAATAACGTTTATAACGATTTAAATTGATTCTTTAAAAATATTCCTTCTTTAGATAAATATGTTTAGACACACACCTAATTCAAATAGTTCTATCTTGGCTCTGATCGTGGCCACAACAATTGTCACTGGTGCGATAGCATTTATCGTTTATCAGTATTTGTGCCATGGGAAATATAGATTCCGACGCATGAATGTTTTTCTTACAATTAGATTAGAAGAGTAATTTTCCAGGAAAATTTGAATATCTCGCGAAGACAAATTTTCCAGAAATAGGATTTAAATAATCGAGGGAAAATCATTATAATTCCAATAATTGTTAAACTTTTACGAGCAATTTATAAATAAAAAGAAATATTCTGCCTCCTCTAAAAAAAAAATAGAAAGTCTATGCACCCTTTAGCTTTGAGGTTAGAATAATATATGAAAAATAAGTTCAATAATTGTTAAACTTTTACGAGCAATTTATAAACAGAAAGAAATATTCTACCCTCTCTAAAAAAAAAAAAATAGAAAATCTATGCATCCTTTAGTTTTGAGGTTAAAATAATATATGGAAAATAAGTTCAATAATTGTTAAACTTTTACGAGCAATTTATAAACAGAAATATTCTGCCTCCCTTTTAAAAGAAAAAATAGAAAATCTATGCACCCTTTAGTTTTGAGGTTAAAATAATATATGGAAAATAATTCCAATAATCGTTAAACTTTGACAATCTAGAAACAGAAGGAAATGTTCTGCCTTCTCTAAAAAAAAAAATAAACAGAAAATGAATGCACCCTTTAGTTATGAGATTAAAACAATATAAGAAAAATAAAGTAATGAAAAAAAATAAATAAAGAAAATTAAAGTTTGGTGATTCGTTGGTGCATTAGCGTGAAGGAGTGTTTTAGTCTTTTCACGTTAGAAATTTTCTTTGATCGTCCCCCCTTAAACTGTAAGACGCCCCCTCGATTCGTGTGTCGCGTGCCCCACTTTGGAAGCTGCGTAAAAATCGTCGTCAAACGCACCGCGGATGTTCCTTGTTAGTCACTGTTGCGTGTAAATAATGTCAAGTTCGTATTACCACTTCCGTGTTTTACATCACACCTCATAGTTGTCACGCGTTGTTGATTTACTAATTGAATTAGAATGTGGCATTATTTTAGAAATATAGCGTTGCCTGGACACTCAACCACGATCGTGCCAAATGTACAAATAGAAACTATCAAACATTACACAGATATATTCCAAAATCTCCAAATCACTGACCACATCTTTCTTTATTTTTTTTTTTAATTTAATTCATTTTCTTTATTATTTATACAGACTTCATAGATGTATTCCAGAGTCTCTATAATATCCCTGTTTTTCTTTACTTTATAAAGAGAGAAATGTGAAAGGGGGAGGAAATTCAACAATTTCACCAAATTTCATCAAAGGGATTTTTGCACAAATGAATAAGAATGAAATAAATTATTCAAGTGCTCACATCACGAACGGTTTCGACTTTGATAAATCTTTTCCTGGATTTTCTACCCCTAGAAAGGGAGGGTGGTGGCTTCTTAATTAATCTAGGTCTATTTCCCACACGATACGTCTTCGTTAAATGAAAATTGCTAAACGTCGACACCGACGTGATTAAATTTCAATTAAAGCAACGACGCGTTGTTGCGTCACGGTGGAAATGTGTTAGTGGAACCTGCGAAACAAGTATCGATCCGAGAGCAGCGTCAGACAAACAGTCGTGTCGAAAGTCGAACGCGTGTGTATCCACCTTTGTTTGTACGATTGTATCCTTTCGAAACGGAATTTTTGCTTTCTTCGAATCATCAGAGGAATTCAACTTGAAAAAATTCAGATATAATAAGAATTATGCATTTAATTCAAAAGACAAGATTAAAAATTTAATAGAAAATTATTTTTATTGCCAATATTTTTGATAACTAGACTCTAAGAAACAAATATCTAATAACATTGTTATTGATACGTTCACCATACAGGTTTAGGTTACAAGTGACGATGTGTTTACTCTTGTACAAGATGGTGTGATTTCATTTGAAGTGTCAAAAGTGACAAATTTTCGAATTAAAGTGCATGTTTAATGATTCTAAAAAAGTGTCCACAAAATTCGAAATGTTAATTTTTTTAAAGAAATTTCTGTATTTAACCTCTTCAGGGACGTTTTTTTTTTCTTTTTTTTGGGCCTATTTATTGTTAACAGTAACTATAATTATAAAAAAAAAACTAAAATTGAATATCGATTTAATTTTGTAATAAATGATTTTCGTAATAAAATGTAACCTTTAAATAATATTAAAAATAATCCTCACTAACAGTTATTTATACACAAATGCACATGTTTAATGATTGAACCTAAAGAGAATGTCCACAAAATTCAAAATGTTAATTTTCTTAAAGAAATTATTCAATGATCATAAACAAATTGAATATGGATTTCATTTTATAATAAATGATTTTCGTAATAAAATGTAATATTTAAACAATATTGAAAATGATCCACACTAACAGTTATTTGCATATAAAAAACTATCAAAGGACACCTTTTGACCAAAATAAGAACAATGTACTCTTTTCCAATTATATCGATTAAGAAATATTAGCTATTTTTCAAATGGAGTAATATTGGAATTCTATTGGTAGCGTTAGAATATCCATGAAGTGGTATAGTAAACTGTTTGTGTAGATCCAGCTTGACTAGTTGGAGCATTTGTTGAGCGCTTGAAACGTGCTAGCGACCAAATCAAACGAACCCTTTTGCTTCTCGACGTTTAACCCCTCTTTCACGCTCTCTGCGCTCGTCAACGATCGTAGCTACGTCACGGTTCTAAACACAATCAACCATAAGCCCGAGAGGGGGGTGCATAGAGCACATCGTAGTTGGGTCAAGGGTCGAAGAAAAGGCCTGGGATCTCAGAATGTGTTTGCATAATAAAAGAAGTAAAAAAAACGTCTAAATATTCTTTAATTTTCCGGTTATTCACGATTTGAGAAAATGCGTCAATATCGAAACTAAAGAACATTGAACATATGTATAGATTTATTCCACAAACTCATCGTGTAAAATCATGGCAGATGAAAAGAAAACTAACCCCTAAAATTATATATTTACAATTATCACAGTTGATTAAACGTTACACGTATCATATATTATGTCACTGATTTTTAACATTTTTAAATCCACGATGCAAATTAGAAGATTTTAATATTTTTTTAGCTCACATCGTAACGTAATTTAAACGAGTATCCTAGTCGTAAGGGAATCAATTGGATCGAACGCGTGGAGTGTTGAAGATATTAATTTTGGGAAAACTTCGTTGGAGAGAACAGTGTTTAAAATACAACATGTGATGAATAAAGTTCTATTCGCGGCAACGACGAAATTAAATATCCTTTACTACGAATGTACGCGTCGAACCATTGAAACGCGATCGTGTGACGTCAAAGCACGCATTATCGTTCTTACATTTCCTCGACGGTGTCGTAATTCCATTGACTGCGATTTGATATACTTTGCCAGAAAGAGGTATCGATTTTTCGTATTAAAAGCATCGTTGGAATTAGAACAGCTAATCCGAGGGTTTTGTAACCGCCACAGTAGCGCGGCCAGAAACGTGACAAAGGGGTGCAACCAAAAATTTGACGATAAAATTATTTATTATCAGACTGCGGATGTTTATGCGTTTATGGGAAATTTTTATCCTCAAAAAACTACAGAATGCATTTAATATGCAAAAATATAAGAAATACTTAAAGTAAGATACGAATTATTATATTTAGGGGTTGAGACAGCCCTCTGCGAAGCTTCCGTTTCATTAATTCTATTAATAAAAATGTGAATTTGCATAAAGATCCGCAGTCTATTTATTATACTTTACGAAACATTAGAGAAGACGGAGAAAAATTTAATTCAATATTGATGCTCGAAATATTATGTCAACGTTATAGGAAATGAAACCTGGACGCCATTTTGAAAATAAATTTGACATTTTCTATTTGTTTTTCCTTTGGGGGGGGGGTTGTTAGGTATGGGTTTTTTTCGACGATTTCGATGATTAAAAAGTGGATGTTTTTAATATTGGAGGGTGGTTGCACCCCTCCTGGATACGTCCCTGGACCAAGATAGAAACGAAGCCAACGAAAGCAGTATTGAAGTACGTGGTCTACAACTTCCACGTAGCCCCGAAAAAGGGGCATTAGCCCAATCGATACTTCTCACAGGGAAGTACCCTAATCGATCCTCCAAAGGCTGTGATAAACACACCCTACGAAGAACTAAATTTTTTAACGGAAACAAACGATCGAGATTAATTCTTTTCACCCAAGTAACTAATCATCGACACCCTGGGGGATGAAAACGATTTAAAAAATGCCAAATCAGAAATCTAAGCAAATTTACCCCGATACGTACCATAAATAATATTTCAGTTTATACAATTACACAACTATCTATATATTGTTTCATGTTTCTAATAAACGCTCCCTTTACCCCCCAATAATATCCAAAAAATTTACAGGGGATTCAAAAAATAATCCACAATAAATTAGGATCCCCCAAAAAATTCGAAAATCTCTAATGGAATCTTTATTAAATTTTATAATTTGTGTAATAATAATAATTGTCTCAAAGACCAACGTAACCATTGCGATAAAAATTGAAAAATACAGAATAAAAACCATCTGTTTGTTAAAAACAAAAGTATTTTATTGAAATTTTATGATGGAGTACTCGTGGAAACCAAACTCTATTTCCTAAAATATACATTAATTTTTTTTTTTTAAAATCAATTTAATTTAATTTAATTTTAAATAGAAATGATTTAAATAGGTCTCGAAGACCCATGTTCTATGAAAATACGTTAGCAGCGGAGGGTTAGACGATAATTGTTAGTTCCGTGGGGTTGTTTCACCAGCCAGTGACGCGATACGAGTGTTGAATGATAATACGGCGCACGTTGTCATACGACAATCATTACAACTGGACGTACGACTCATCGTGGAATAAATCGTTACGTCTACGGCCCCTATCGGGCATATTCTTTCATAATATACTATGCACGTTCTACGATCGCTTATTAGATAGTGTGCACTAATACTGATACTCCGACACGTGTGCACGTGTTGCGGTTGCCCGTTGATGACTGATAATTATAATTGTTCAACGATCGGTATTACTCAACAGATTTCATACAGATACACGATATATGACATTATTGTGGTACTGGCCACCCGAATGAAAATTTATCTATCATACATACGAAAACAATGACTTCCACGTCAGTTCGGGCTCTTATATTTACTTATGAATGCAATAGGCGTCTCTAAAGCGCGATCTCGTATCTTTTCGATGATTATTCTTATACAGGGTGTTCGGCCACCTTTGGGAAAAATTTTAATGGGAGATTCTAGAGACCAAAATAAGACGAAAATCAAGAATACCAATTTGTTGATTGAGGCTTCATTAAAAAGTTATTAACGTTCAAAGTTCCATACCGACGACAAATTTTTCGCCGAAATTGAAAAATTTCAAATCATTCTGGAAAAATTATTTTCGATTGTGGAGGGCAATTGCAATCATTTTTTATGAATAGACATATCCCCGAATTCCTACGCACTTTCGAGAAAAAAATTCGACTAGATGGTCAAATTTTTCGACAAAATTAAAAAATTTCAAATCGTTCTAAAAAAATTATTTTCAGTTGCAGGCGTCCATTATAATCATTTTTGGTTAACAGATATACCCTCAAAATCCTAAGCATTTTCGAGAAAAAAATTCTTTACCGAACATACAATGTCTGACCATAAATTGAATTTCATGCCTAATCTCCTTAAATTTCATGCGTATGTTTAAAAAGTCGTAACTTCTGAACGGATTGGACGATTTTAACGTTTCAAAACGCAAACCACGCGTATTTTAGTCAAGAATATGTAGAAATTCTAAGAGAGAATAAAATTCGTGTGGGTGGACAAATTTTATCAATAATTTTGAACAGTAATTTGGCTAATAACTTTTCAACGAATTGGTATTCTTGATTTTCGTCTTATTTTGGCCTCCAGACAATTGTCTCGTCAATTTCAGTGGCCTCGAAATATTTTGACAAAACCAACTTGATTATATTTTCAGAAATATGGGACAAAATATTTGCTATGAGTTTGGGTTAGATTTAGTAGGTAGAAGTAGCCTACTTAATCTGGCCAATGGTCGACAATGACATAAATCGATTTCAGTTTGATTTGGGCTGATTTGTGTTACAAGTTAACATCTCTGTTAGAAGTTCTAAAAATGGCTTGAAATAAAACAAACTAACAGTACTATTGATTATTTATTTTGTTAAACTGATGCCAACGATGTATCAGTTGATAAAATTAAATAATCATTCCAAGCACTTTTGAAACGAGTAAATTGCTCCACCATTGTCAATAGAGACTGTTTTAAATAAAATACATGAATTATAGAAAAATATTAATTTCTCTTTTTTTATTTTAACAGTACTGCCTATTAATTGTTTATTTTATTAAAGTGACACACCCTTTGTGAGTACTATCAAACAAATTTCGTGACACTCGAACGATTCTAAGCTGATTTATGATCTAAATGAGATTCATGCGTATCTGAAAGTTGAATTGCATGACAATGTACCATTTTACGATAGATTTTCACTAATTTTTCTTCACGACTATTCTCCACATAATAATACTCCAATCAATGAAACGAAAATGTTTGAAGCATTCAATGAAGGAATTTATTTTAAATAAAATAGATGAACCGTACAAAAGTACTCATTTTCTCTGTTTATTTTGAACCATTTCTGGAACTTTTAGAACAGAGAAATATTTATGCTTTGTATATAAACTTAAATCGGGAATAATCATAGTCCTACCTGTTACAATTAAAATCCATCTAATTTCATTGTATAATTCTCATATAAAATTCTACATATATCACTTTAATTAATTAAGATACCCGTAAATGCAGATACATAGCAAAGTCGAAGAGGCACGATAAGAAACGAAAACGTAGAGCCAATCTTCAGCCGAAGGAAACAAAACCACGTTTGCCACGGAACTGGTTATGTAAATAACATGTATTGTATTGACGGAACGAATGGGTTCACGTAATGAGCGATTATATATTGTCCAGATGAATAATCCTTTCGTTCTGTTCTCCGATGAATTTGTCGAAACTTACGTCAGTTCTCGATATTTATGCAGAAAAAAAAAGTGTTTAATATTGGACTGGCTTAAAAATTACGCGAATGAAGTGTTAAATATTGGACTGGTTTAAAAATCGCGTCGATAATGTTATCTTCGAGCGAGCAAATCGTCGGTGAGCCCAATGAAGCACAAAAATCAACGATCGACCGATCATCGGGGATCACGATCTTTGACACCGCGATCGAGACATCGTAGATTTATCGTATAATCGTCCCAAACGTCATTTGGAGAAGACCGATGGGCGGCACATGGCTCACAAACAACATTTGTTATTCTGGAATTCGAAGTGCGTATTAATGAGCAAACACACTGTTAAAAAAAAAAACATCCCGAGAATGTTTCTTCCTCGATTTTCCGCGGGTTTCGAACGTTCAAAAGAATCGATCGAATCCTTTTAAAGAGGACGTTTCAAACAACCGTTCAGAATTTTCACGAAAATTGGCAAAATTATTATTTAACACTAGAACTACAATTATAGTGAATTCATTTGAACCAAAGAAATTAAAACGATAGATACATGAAGAAATATATGATGCAAGGGAAATAAATGTATATTCATTCTCTTATGTGTTTTTCGTTAATAATTCAAAAACGAAGCCCCATCCGACATTTTTGTAAAGGAAATTGTTGTTCAGAATCGTTTCAGCAACCCCCCCATTTCCGGTTCTTACACTATTTACGGGACACCCTGTAGAAAATTACAGTAAACTTTCAAAAACTAAGTCGAATTAATTTTTTACAAGTCTTATTAGAAATCACGAATGGGTCATTTTGACGGCTTTGATAGTTCTAGTGTTAAAATACTCTAAATTTTTAGAGAAGATTTTTATTCTCCTTGTCAGTTGTATTTGAAGCTGCTTCCTTGAAAAAATTGTGTCGTAAATGTCAACCCCCCACTGAGATGAAATATGAATATGAAGAAAGTACTTGCAAAGAGAATTTCCATTTCTGAAGTAAGACGAACGGAATTAATTCCTCGAACGTTAACGTTTTTATTTACAGCAGTGATTTAAATCCTGCTAAAAAAAGGATTGAGCATAATTGATACGAGTTACGACGATGATTTTTAAATCTTGATTAGCGATTTAGTGATCTGGTAAGATGCTTCAAATAGAAATTGTGAGAATTAAATAAAGTTAATTTAAAGCTTGATAAATTAATATAAGTTTATATAGATGCTTCAAATAGAAATTGTGAAAATTAAATAAAGTTAATTTAAAGCTTGATAAATTAATATAAGTTTATATAGATGCTTCAAATAGAAATTGTGAAAATTAAATAAAGTTAATTTAAAGCTTGTTAAAATTAATACAAGCTTATGTATTAAATTCAATAATTATCAATTTCCACCCAAATGAAAAATTTATAATGGGTGTATATAAACAACTTTGAATTATATAATTTTATTTAAAAGACTAAGCATTACAAATAAATAACTAAACGGAGTTTTTTTTGTTACTTTTTATTGGAATAAAATTCTGCCAATCTCTGGTTCCAAGGTTTGTTGAAAATTAAGTCAGTAATTAATAGTACAAGGAGTGAATTATAAAATTGGATGAATCAAGAGATCGTACTCCAAAGAATAATAGTAAAATTGGGCGAAATATTTATTTACGAAGATCCCTTTTGCGAAAATTTGTATTTTAACCTTTTTAGTACCCCAAAAATCAAATTGGTGGCTCCTCAATTTTTACCATATCTTGAATAGATATTTCAGCTTTTCATTTGATTATTCTACCTAATCTAGGCAATTTTTTACAAGGTATAATTCATGGAAAATAAATTTTCTTTTCATATCTAAGACACAATTCATTTTCGAATAAAATAGCAGAGAACTGTATATATTTAGACCTATGGTAATTTTAATAAATATTTTTCAAAGTAATTCTATGTGGTACACAGAAAAATTGCCAAGAATACTTTGGTACGATATTTCGATTTTTCGAAAACAATTTTTTATAAGCTATAACTCCTTAAAAAATTTAAACCACGTTTTTAAAAAATTCTTCCATAAATCGATTTGAAATTTGGTGTATACGTAAAGTGGAGATCCCTTTTTCACCGGAAGTACGGAAATTGAGGAATCATTACCCCTGGAACGCTATAGTAGGGTGCTGGTATTCCCCATTAATTTGCTATTTCCATAAAGTGTGTTCGTGACCTTATATTCTCAATAAACAGATTATATTTCTCATCACGCAGTTAATAACTTTATGCTGCTGAAACAAATGTTTCCAACAACCTCTGCTTCCATTTAATTTAATGATTGGAAATTAATAAACAGTGAGAGTTCGATGAAGTTATTTCATAAAAGTTAAATAGAAGAATATGTATGAAAAACTCCGCATACTTTCCCACTTATTAACATCACTAACCCCTTCTGATCAAGACCATATTAACACTCACAGAAACGAACAATTTATTTTTCTATCATTCGATCCACTAGGACTCCCCTAATGCACTCTTCTCTTTTTAAAGCACACGGAACAAGTATCCTACATCTCCGATACTATTACATATTTTTCATCGAAAAAATTCACGTACCTCGCCAAGATACGTGCAAACAACCATGCAAATTTTCAACTCGATATCACCGACGGTTTTTGTTTAAAAAAATATCAAAGACGCTTCGTTCGCGCCCGGTATCAGAATGTCCCTTTAAGTAGCCCCCGTAGGTCAATTTCGCAGCTGGCGCACAATTAACGAGAAGCTGCACGAGTTTGCAACACGCTCGCACCTTGTATCACGGGGAAGAAGAAGAAAAAAAGGAAAAGAGTCAGTTTTCCGTGGCAACCGATCGAATTTACTTCGATTTTTGTCTGACACTTCGCACAGTCGCGTATAATCGTCAATGATTAATTGGCGAGCCGGGAAATGCTGTCGCTGGATAATTGTCCCGGTGAAACGGGGACGTCACCGCGTTCACGTCGTGACACGTCGTAATGACGCGAAAATTCGACGAGTTTCAGTCAGTAATTCGGATACTTACGTTGTCGCACGCCAAGAACAAGATAGACCAGACCCCGTCCGGCTGAAGTCTAAGCCGTACTGAGAACTTGGAGCGACGCGTACCGTTCACACGCGTTCGACCTCTACGAAAATAGAGGCGGACGCGATTGGTGTACCAACGTAACTCTGCTCGAATCGCGATACCAGCTCGAAGCGACAGCGCCGCCATCTGACGGCCGTCCGGGAACTATACGTTATCGGAAACCTGTCAGCGTGGACGAGAAATGATGGGGCGAGGGTGGTGAATATCAAGAGAGGATTCTCGCGTGACAGGTTCGAAAACGAATTTCCCCTTTCTCCATAATTAAATAGCGCGTTTCGAAAATCTACTCGGGAAGTTTTGAGATCGTGTTCCAAAAAATAACGGAGTTACAGACTGTTTTGTGGGACAAACTACGAAGCTTTAAAGGGTTAGTTTCATAGACCTGGATGTGGATTTGTAACTCATTGAATTTTCTATGGAATGCTTTGGAAAAATTTGTGATTGTACTTTGAATATGTGGAAATATGTGTGCAGAACAGAAGCTTCGTAGATTTATTGGCTCTTTTTTAATTAAATTGTATTGAATACGCGCGGTTGCAGTGGAATATCCTCTTGAATGTGTTTTTTCTCGAAACTACGTTTTTCAAATTAGCGTTAAGAATGACTCGACTGTTTGACCGATTACTTTCAAACTAAAGGTTTTGCTCGTTATATATTTTATATTTTCTAAAAAGTGTAATTTTTTTGTTTATGGTATTCGAATCATAATGATTAGATCTTCCTTGTATAAGATGGCCTTAACGACACCATCAACAGTTAGGCTATTAGCCACGGAGTCATTAAATTATTATTGTTATTAACTATTTCAATGACATTCTTGGTTGTCTTAATGTATTCAAGAAAATCATGAATATTGTTGGTGTCTCTTTAATTGCAAGTTCAATTTTGAATTTGTTACGGTACAGGATTGGATTAGGTGATTAGATCTTATCTTGCTAAACCTTGTAATAAATTCTCCGGTTATTTCTTTGTTTTTTTTGTAGAACCATAGCTTTTTTCTGTTTTAATTGTAAATATCTTTATCCGTGGAGCTTGGTGCCACACAAACTGAAGTATCGACTCTGTGGAAAGCCATTTTGTTTGCAATGCCACAGACGAGCTGTGGCAATGCACTCTATGTAAGCACAGACGAGATATATGAATAGACGTTTCACGTAATGTAATTTTTCGGCCGGAGTTTCTGGGGTCCCGGGACCCCATTACCATTTTCGTGTCACTCGCTACGTTATCAACAGATTCAGAAATTAACACAACAGGAAGTGAGACAGAAAATAAAATTACATAAATTTTATTATTTTTTAACGGAATTAAAGCTGTAGGGTCCATCATTGGGCATTAATCGATTAATTTCATTGGAGAAATCAATCGATTAAGAGTATTTAAAAATTTCAAGATTATTAAAATTCATAAGGATGTATTTCATTGATACGTACACCGCAAATTCTCTATTTTTTATTTTAAATTGTAATACATCATTTATTAAAAAAATAACTCGGCAGAAACGTATTTGCGACTCGAAATCAGTTTAATCAGACTGTGCATCGGGGCCCCGGAAACTCCTCATTCCTCGCTTTCGCACACTATGCTCAATTGCGTGTACGTGAGCTCGTTGAGTTTCGGAAGAGCCGAGAAGAACAGGCTGATACTCGCTTTCCTTCTCGCTCTTGCATCGCTGACGTCGTTTACATTTCTCGAAAGCAAGCCTGGCATCGCCAACCGTTCGAATCGTCAGTAAACGACAAAAGCCATCGTGACCGACAGACCTTACATTTCTCGAAATCGGACCTGGGCGCTTTTTGAAGATTCATTCACTTTCCATACGAAGCGACCATGCGTTATATACATATACATGTTATACATGCTAGGAACTATAAATTGTATAACTTTCGTTGTATATCTACTTTCTAATAACATGGGAAAATTTTAAAATATAAAAAAATGTAAGAATACTGTAGAATTTTTGCAATGGAGAATTATTGAAAGAAAATGAGGTAATTATTTAGAAAAGGCCGGGTCTCACCGATTTCGATGATTTTTGAATATGTTGTAGAAATCAACATTTTGAGCAACTTTTTCCTATACATATAACCGCCGCTCGGCCTTAGTTTCCGAGATTTTTCTTCAAAAATATCGCTACTACTACAATGAATTCTGTCTATATGTACATATCTGTGGCTCTGTATTGCATCAGTCCACGATCGTTGCTTTTTTCTCTTGTTTGTATTAGCCGGCATGACAACCGACGACAAATAATGTATAATGTGTCGATTATAATTATAATTTTATTACTTTACATTTTTTAAATTTCTTACAAATAACGTGTATCAAACCTTGAAATGAGAACACAAAACTTAATGTAAAATTACATTGAAATTCATTTGGTTGTTTAGACTCAATCGTATTAATAGTATAAATATATGAACGCACGTCCATAAGCGTAGTAAAAAAATGTCTTTTTTAATAGTTAACCCTTTGCACTCGGCACCTTTTCGGACGTTAGCTATCAGCAACTCGACGCTACTTTCTCGCGAAAACGAAAACCCTTGAGTCGTGATATTATATGGTACAACTTTGGAACCAAGTAAGGCATTGTGTTGAAATTTGGTTTATATGTATTTATGGACATTGAAGAACACATATTTACAATACAAAATAAAAATTTATTTCTCATAATTTTCTATGGTATGGTAAATTCTGAAACAATTCCCAATATACATAGCAGGTTGATTTATACATGTTTCACAATAAAATGTTGTTTGACGTCTTTCTCCTGGTGTTTTCCTGTCGGAACAAATAATGCAGTCCCGGTTTCTTTGGCCTACATTTGGAATATGTAGCTTATTATTCATTCTATTGTCCGACAAAGAACGTTAATTTATTTAGATTATAACGAAGATAGCAATAGGAATGGTTCGACTTTGAATGAAGTTTCGATTTTACGTTTATAGTTTTTTACGTTTACGTTTTATGTTCTTTATGTTAAATAATTTTAGTAAACATTAAATAATATAGTTTATATAGTTACGTTTATTGTCCACGTGTTTGAATCCGACCATACGCCTCTGACCATCATCGACAATCCTTCCACTTCCCAACGTAAAAACGGCTGATATATTTCTCATTTTAATAGAATATTTCCCATTTTAATAGGAAAGTACAGGAAAACATGTGTTTCTTAAAAAATTGCGGTGAAATCAGTTCATTCTCCTTAATCACTAATAAACTTTCATGTCCCCTCAGAGGGGACAACCGAGTGCAAAGGGTTAAAATATGTTCATAAAATATTATCGTTTTAAAACGTGTATTTCCGTAAAAACAAATTTTTGTAATTTTTTCTTCATTATGGTATATTGCTTATACATTGTATATGCCTACACAGGTCGGAAAGTCAAAAATGCCTAGGCAGTCGAGAATCTCGGCTCGAGAATATGCGAGATCGAATTTCAGCTGTGTTGAGAGCAAGAAGGATAGACTGACATTCGCCGCCTTTCTCGAATCTACGAAGCTATACGAAACGCCAGAACTCATATACAAGGTGGTTGGCATTAGTGTGTGTGAGTGGTGGGGCAGTTCCCTTTCGGCACGGGTCTGCCGTCTGATAATACTCCACTGTCTTTTCCAATCCCTCCCATAATCAACTCACATGTATTTACGTACACACTCAGCTGGCTGCCCATCAAAGCTAATTCAGTGCCTAGTTTCTCAACTAACCGCCATCCATGAGAAGAGGCCGCTAAAATCAGCTCCGAATTTTCAGGTCGGTATGGCAGTCAGATTCGGCCGCGAAAGTCCATAAGGTGAAAGCACAGACGAGGTATATGAATAGACCTTTCACGTAATGCAATTTTTCGGCCGGAGTTTCTGGGGTCCCGGGACCCCATTACCATTTTCGTGTCACTCGCTACGTTATCAACAGATTCAGAAATTAACACAAGAGGAAGTGAGACAGAAAATAAAATTACATAAATTTTATTATTTTTTAACGGAATTAAAGCTGTAGGGTCCATCATTGGACATTAATCGATTAATTTCATTGGAGAAATCAATCGATTTAGAGTATTTAAAAATTTCAAGATTATTAAAATTCATAAGGATGTATTTCATTGATACGTACACCGCAAATTCTCTATTTTTTATTTTAAATTGTAATACATCATTTATTAAAAAAATAACTCGACAGAAACGTATTTGCGACTCGAAATCAGTTTAATCAGTCTGTGCATCGGGGCCCCGGAAACTCCTCATTCCTCGCTTTCGCACACTATGCTCAATTGCGTGTACGTGAGCTCGTTGAGTTTCGGAAGAGCCGAGAAGAACAGGCTGATACTCGCTTTCCTTCTCGCTCTTGCATCGCTGACGTCGTTTACATTTCTCGAAAGCAAGCCTGGCATCGCCAACCGTTCGAATCGTCAGTAAACGACAAAAGCCATCGTGACCGACAGACCTTACATTTCTCGAAATCGGACCTGGGCGCTTTTTGAAGATTCATTGACTTTCCATACGAAGCGACCATGCGTTATATACATATACATGTTATACATGCTAGGAACTATAAATTGTATAACTTTCGTTGTATATCTACTTTCTAATAACATGGGAAAATTTTAAAATATAAAAAAATGTAAGAATACTGTAGAATTTTTGCAATGGAGAATTATTGAAAGAAAATGAGGAATTATTTAGAAAAGGCCGGGTCTCACCGATTTCGATGATATTTGAATATGTTGTAGAAATCAACATTTTGAGCAACTTTTTCCTATACATACAGGGTGTTCGGCCACCTCTAGCAAAAATTTTAATGAGCGATAGTAGAGGCCAAAATAAGACGAAAATCAAGAATACTAATTTGTTGGTGGAAGCTTCGTTAAAAAGTTATTAACGTTTAAAGTGCCGCTCTTACTGAATTTTTTTCTCGAAAATGCGCAAGATTTCGGGGGTATGTCTATTCACCAAAAATGACTATAATTGAACCCTACAACCGAAAATAATTTTTCCACAACGATTTGCAATTTTTTAATTTTCTCGAATAATTTCACACCTTCTCTATTTTTTTTCTCGAAAGTGGGCAGGATTTCGTGGGTATTTCTAATGACAAAAACTGATTGTAATTGACCCCCGCAACCGAAAATAATTTTTCCACAACGATTTGCAATTTTTTTTCTCCGTTGAAAAATTTAGGCACCTAATTGGATTTTCAGTAAGGAATTTTTTTCTCGAAAGTGCGTACGATTTCGGAGGTATATGTAATGATAAAAAATGATTGTAATTGATCCCCGCAACCGAAAATAATTTTTTTAAAACGATTTGAAAAATTTTTTTTCGCCGAAAAATTTCAGCACCTACTCGATTTTTTTTCTCGAAAGTAGATAGGATTTCGGAGGTATGTGTACTCACCAAAAATGATTGTAGTTGACCCCCGCAACCGAAAATAATTTTTCCAGAACGATTTGAAATTTTTGAATTTAATTGTTAATAACTTTTTAACGAAGCTTCCATCAACAAATTAGTATTCTTGATTTTCGTCTTATTTTGGCCTCTACTATCGTTCATTAAAATTTTTGCTAGAGGTGGCCGAACACCCTGTATAACCGCCGCTCGGCCTTAGTTTCCGAGATTTTTCTTCAAAAATATCGCTACTACTACAATGAATTCTGTCTATATGTACATATCTGTGGCTCTATATTGCATCAGTCCACGATCGTTGCTTTTTTCTCTTGTTTGTATTAGCCGGCATGACAACCGACGACAAATAATGTATAATGTGTCGATTATAATTATAATTTTATTACTTTACATTTTTTAAATTTCTTACAAATAACGTGTATCAAACCTTGAAATGAGAACACAAAACTTAATGTAAAATTACATTGAAATTCATTTGGTTGTTTAGACTCAATCGTATTAATAGTATAAATATATGAACGCACGTCCATAAGCGTAGTAAAAAAATGTCTTTTTTAATAGTTAACCCTTTGCACTCGGCACCTTTTCGGACGTTAGCTATCAGCAACTCGACGCTACTTTCTCGCGAAAACGAAAACCCTTGAGTCGTGATATTATATGGTACAACTTTGGAACCAAGTAAGGCATTGTGTTGAAATTTGGTTTATATGTATTTATGGACATTGAAGAACACATATTTACAATACAAAATAAAAATTTATTTCTCATAATTTTCTATGGTATGGTAAATTCTGAAACAATTCCCAATATACATAGCAGGTTGATTTATACATGTTTCACAATAAAATGTTGTTTGACGTCTTTCTCCTGGTGTTTTCCTGTCGGAACAAATAATGCAGTCCCGGTTTCTTTGGCCTACATTTGGAATATGTAGCTTATTATTCATTCTATTGTCCGACAAAGAACGTTAATTTATTTAGATTATAACAAAGATAGCAATAGGAATGGTTCGACTTTGAATGAAGTTTCGATTTTACGTTTATAGTTTTTTACGTTTACGTTTTATGTTCTTTATGTTAAATAATTTTAGTAAACATTAAATAATATAGTTTATATAGTTACGTTTATTGTCCACGTGTTTGAATCCGACCATACGCCTCTGACCATCATCGACAATCCTTCCACTCCCAACGTAAAAACGGCTGATATATTTCTCATTTTAATAGAATATTTCCCATTTTAATAGGAAAGTACAGGAAAACATGTGTTTCTTAAAAAATTTCGGTGAAATCAGTTCATTCTCCTTAATCACTAATAAACTTTCATGTCCCCTCAGAGGGGACAACCGAGTGCAAAGGGTTAAAATATGTTCATAAAATATTATCTTTTTAAAACGTGTATTTCCGTAAAAACAAATTTTTGTAATTTTTTCTTCATTATGGTATATTGCTTATATGTACATTGTATATGCCTACACAGGTCGGAAAGTCAAAAATGCCTAGGCAGTCGAGAATCTCGGCTCGAGAATATGCGAGATCGAATTTCAGCTGTATTGAGAGCAAGAAGGATAGACTGACATTCGCCGCCTTTCTCGAATCTACGAAGCTATACGAAACGCCAGAACTCATATACAAGGTGGTTGGCATTAGTGTATGTGAGTGGTGGGGCAGTTCCCTTTGGGCACGGGGCTGCCGTCTGATAATACTCCACTGTCTTTTCCAATCCCTCCCATAATCAACTCACATGTATTTACGTACGCACTCAGCTGGCTGCCCATCAATACTAATTCAGTGCCTAGTTTCTCAACTAACCGCCATCCATGAGAAGAGGCCGCTAAAATCAGCTACGAATTTTCAGGTCGGTATGACAGTCAGATTCGGCCGCGAAAGTCCATAAGGTGAAACGTCTATTCATATATCTCGTCTGTGATGTAAGTACGAGGCTTGTGTCTCTGTTGGCAACATTACCAACAAGTTGCAGAAATAACCAGGAAGTGAGACAGAAAATGAAATTTTATTGTTTTTTAACGGAATGAAACCACAGACGAGGTATACGAATAGACTTTTCACCTTATGGACTTTCGTGGCCCAATCTGACTGCCATACCGACCTAAAAATTCATAGGTGATTTTAGCACAGACGAGATATATGAATAGACCTTTCACCTTATGGACTTTCGCGGCCGAATCTGACTGCCATACCGACCTGAAAATTCGGAGCTGATTTTAGCGGCCTCTTCTCATGGATGGCGGTTAGTTGAGAAACTAGGCACTGAATTAGTATTGATGGGCAGCCAGCTGAGTGCGTACGTAAATACATGTGAGTTGATTATGGGAGGGATTGGAAAAGACAGTGGAGTATTATCAGACGGCAGACCCGTGCCCAAAGGGAACTGCCCCACCACTCACACACACTAATGCCAACCACCTTGTATATGAGTTCTGGCGTTTCGTATAGCTTCGTAGATTCGAGAAAGGCGGCGAATGTCAGTCTATCCTTCTTGCTCTCAACACAGCTGAAATTCGATCTCGCATATTCTCGAGCCGAGATTCTCGACTGCCTAGGCATTTTTGACTTTCCGACCTGTGTAGGCATATACAATGTGTAAGCAATATACATAATGAAGAAAAAATTACAAAAATTTGTTTTTATGGTAATACACGTTTTAAAACGATAATATTTTATGAACATATTTTAACCCTTTGCACTCGGTCGTCCCCTCTGAGGGGACATGAAAGTTTATTAGTGATTAAGGAGAATGAACTGATTTCACCGCAATTTTTTAAGAAACACATGTTTTCCTGTACTTTCCTATTAAAATGGGAAATATTCTATTAAAATGAGAAATATATCAGCCGTTTTTACGTTGGAAGTGGAAGGATTGTCGAGGATGGTCAGAGGCGTATGGTCGGATTCAAACACGTGGACAATAAACGTAACTATATAAACTATATTATTTAATGTTTACTAAAATTATTTAACATAAAGAACATAAAACGTAAACGTAAAAAACTATAAACGTAAAATCGAAACTTCATTCAAAGTCGAACCATTCCTATTGCTATCTTTGTTATAATCTAAATAAATTAACGTTCTTTGTCGGACAATAGAATGAATAATAAGCTACATATTCCAAATGTAGGCCAAAGAAACCGGGACTGCATTATTTGTTCCGACAGGAAAACACCAGGAGAAAGACGTCAAACAACATTTTATTGTGAAACATGTATAAATCAACCTGCTATGTATATTGGGAATTGTTTCAGAATTTACCATACCATAGAAAATTATGAGAAATAAATTTTTATTTTGTATTGTAAATATGTGTTCTTCAATGTCCATAAATACATATAAACCAAATTTCAACACAATGCCTTACTTGGTTCCAAAGTTGTACCATATAATATCACGACTCAAGGGTTTTCGTTTTCGCGAGAAAGTAGCGTCGAGTTGCTGATAGCTAACGTCCGAAAAGGTGCCGAGTGCAAAGGGTTAACTATTAAAAAAGACATTTTTTTACTACGCTTATGGACGTGCGTTCATATATTTATACTATTAATACGATTGAGTCTAAACAACCAAATGAATTTCAATGTAATTTTACATTAAGTTTTGTGTTCTCATTTCAAGGTTTGATACACGTTATTTGTAAGAAATTTAAAAAATGTAAAGTAATAAAATTATAATTATAATCGACACATTATACATTATTTGTTGTCGGTTGTCATGCCGGCTAATACAAACAAGAGAAAAAAGCAACGATCGTGGACTGATGCAATACAGAGCCACAGATATGTACATATGTATAGACAGAATTCATTGTAGTAGTAGCGATATTTTTGAAGAAAAATCTCGGAAACTAAGGCCGAGCGGCGGTTATATGTATAGGAAAAAGTTGCTCAAAATGTTGATTTCTACAACATATTCAAAAATCATCGAAATCGGTGAGACCCGGCCTTTTCTAAATAATTACCTCATTTTCTTTCAATAATTCTCCATTGCAAAAATTTTACAGTATTCTTACATTTTTTTATATTTTAAAATTTTCCCATGTTATTAGAAAGTAGATATACAACGAAAGTTATACAATTTATAGTTCCTAGCATGTATAACATGTATATGTATATAACGCATGGTCGCTTCGTATGGAAAGTCAATGAATCTTCAAAAAGCGCCCAGGTCCGATTTCGAGAAATGTAAGGTCTGTCGGTCACGATGGCTTTTGTCGTTTACTGACGATTCGAACGGTTGGCGATGCCAGGCTTGCTTTCGAGAAATGTAAACGACGTCAGCGATGCAAGAGCGAGAAGGAAAGCGAGTATCAGCCTGTTCTTATCGGCTCTTCCGAAACTCAACGAGCTCACGTACACGCAATTGAGCATAGTGTGCGAAAGCGAGGAATGAGGAGTTTCCGGGGCCCCGATGCACAGTCTGATTAAACTGATTTCGAGTCGCAAATACGTTTCTGCCGAGTTATATTTTTAATAAATGATGTATTACAATTTAAAATAAAAAATAGAGAATTTGCGGTGTACGTATCAATGAAATACATCCTTATGAATTTTAATAATCTTGAAATTTTTAAATACTCTTAATCGATTGATTTCTCCAATGAAATTAATCGATTAATGCCCAATGATGGACCCTACAGCTTTAATTCCGTTAAAAAATAATAAAATTTATGTAATTTTATTTTCTGTCTCACTTCCTGTTGTGTTAATTTCTGAATCTGTTGATAACGTAGCGAGTGACACGAAAATGGTAATGGGGTCCCGGGACCCCAGAAACTCCGGCCGAAAAATTACATTACGTGAAACGTCTATTCATATATCTCGTCTGTGATTTTAGCGTTATCTTCTCGTGGATGGTCAGTTGAGAAACTATTCACTGAATTACTATTGATAGGCAAACAGCTGTTGTTTGCGTAAATACATGTGAGTTGACTATGGAAGGGTTAGGTCTGGGTTAGATTTCTGAATCTGTCGGTAACGTTGCGAATGACACGAAAATGGTAATGGGATTTCGAGACCTCATAAAATTGGTGCCAAAAAATTGGGTGAAAGATCTACCTGTATACCTCGTCTCTGACAATACTCTAGAATCTTTGATGACTCAATGAGATTTAAAACTAACCTAGCGAAGAAGCTCTATATTTATGATGATCTATGCAAAGCGGATCGCAGCCAATTTGCTAATATCATTCAGTTTTTAATTAATAATTGCATTACCCAGCTAAGAGTGATACGATTATTAATTAAACGCTAAATAATATTACCCAGGTCTCACCACGTGGAGGTTACTGCGAATGGAGACCCACCCTAACCGATTACCAACCACCCTCCATTAATAAAGATCTGTGACCAACGATCGTTCACCAATCAATTAACAGTTAACCGTGCCTTTGACTGAAAAATGAATATTCTACGCAAAATGGTACTAAAAACAATTATTTATACAACCCATGCTATCGAGCATTATTTCAACTATTGCCTTATCACAGACGAGTCATATATCTCGTCTGTGGCCTTATCTTAATTAATTATTGCCAACAATAGGTATGAAAATATGGACAAATTCGAGGAGACTGAAAGTTTCTTTGAATTTTTCTTTTTTTTTTATACTTTCTTTTGTATAAGTTTCCATCCTAACAGTGGGAATTAGAGTTAAACAAAATGCTACAACATATGACAAACGGGACAAGGTGAGGATAGTTTGTAATTTATAATTAGGGTTAATGATAGATCTGTAGATAAGGTATTGACGTAAGAAATTGTGGTACAAAAGTAAAACAATAAACATAGTAGTATATTATTCTCATAATAATCATTCAACAGTCTCACATACACGATCGACATAATTACTCGCATCCTCCGTGACTCAAGCAACGCAATTGAACTCGTAACGCATCTAACTTTTAACGCTGAGGAACTCGGGAGACAACTAAAGACGTAAAACGTAACTATGTGTTATTCGTAAAATACAAACTGATTACTTTCTTGCCCGCGAGTTTCCCGTGGCGTCGATTATTAATTATAAAAATTACCTGGGGAAGGGAGGGGGGGCAAAGTAAAGTAAATGCAATTTTATACTTCGTCGTGAGGTCTTCTAAATTTCTTCTTTAAATAGAATATTTAGAAACGTTTGAATGAACTGTGATATTAAATTACACAACTGGTGAAAATTGATAATTATTTGGACATTTCTAAACCCCATTATGGGATCGATAATCAATATCAAATTTTTATCAAAATTGTATCGTGAGGTCTTCTAAATTTCTTCTTTAAATAGAATATTTAGAAACGTTTGAACAAACTGTGATATTAAATGACACAACTAGTGAAAATTGATAATTATTTGGGCATTTCTAATCACCACTAGGGGACCGATAATCAATATCAAATTTTTTATCATTAGAAATAAAAGGGAAGCCTATGAACATAGCCAAGTAATCGCTTTATTAAAGAGTTACAACAACAATGTTAAATCATAAATATCAAATAACTTATTTAATAAAGCATTTATTCGACCACGTTTGTAGGATCGTTTTTTATTTCTATTTATAAAATATATTGGTAGTTTAATCCTAGGACACTGTATAACAGAATCATCAAAAAATTCTTCTCATTGCTCATTCGCTCTTAAACCTTAATTACAGTTGCTATTCGTCGTTTGGTGATTATTGTTAGACATTTTAATTAGGTGATATGTATAGCTCGACAATTTAGGAAAGATCCCCTTCGATGGGAGAAAGGTGGTCCAGCACTTTCTCTCATCGATTATTTCAAGTCAAATACCACCACAGATTAAACAATTTCTTTTTTTATTTAAAAAATCTGAAGGTGGTAATGAAAAATTAATTTCAGCTTCCTCGAAGATTTTTTAAAATGTTAAATGTTAAAATTTCGAAGAACCTACGAAACTCTTCGCAGAAATTAATTTTTCGTTATTTGAAAACGATGAATATTTAAAAATATGAATTAATGATGTTACGGTTTACATAAATCGAAATTTTGTATAGAATTAACGAAATTGCAATTCTCACCCCCCACCACACTCGAATCAGTCACAGGGACTCTGTAAATGGTCGAGCTATAGGTATCTCTTACAAAATAACAAAATATTTGTTTAGATTTTACGATTCGTTACATTTTGGTCGACTTATCAGCGCATGACACCTCATATTTCAGTTAAATACACTATTATTCGTATAAACGTATCATCGAAACTGTGATATGGAATGTCGAATACATCACGTGGGAAGATAAACATAAATAATATATTCGTATAATCTCTTGGATTCCTACAATACTATTTTTTAAAAATCTCGTCATTCAGAAAATGACTAAGTGTACAAGCTATTTATATTTTACGAATTTTGATTCGTTCCGTTACATTCGCATGCAAACACTATAAAATAAATAAACTTTTAGATTTTTCAAATAATTTGCGTCGAGTAAAATTAACTTTCGTAAAACACTGAAACTAAAATACGCAAATTATCAAGTTACAGAAATTTCATGATTTTTAAGTACTATGTTTCGAAAGATCATCTGCAACTGCCATAATTACACTGTCGTGTCTACAGTTGGGAGCTGAAAGAATAATCTAGAAGGAGATCTGAGGGGTATGAGTATGATTGTGTCGCGAATAACACGCATTTATAAATACTAATACAGAAAGTTCAGTTCTTATTGTCATGTGTATTGCTGTAAAACACTATCACACGTTAAGTTAACATTAACTCGAATAAAATTCTTACAATTTACAGCCTGAGGAGATATATAAAAAAATTCTATTTCGTGGTAACGTTAAATTTGGAATTACATTTCTCGATCATTCATATTTAAATTATGAAAGTTTTAAAAACCTGTCAGCAATATTTTGTTTATTAATCGACGATCTAGATAACAAATAACATCGACAATTACAGTACTTTTTATTATTTAATACAGATGCTATGGAAACGTATGAATTACAAACATGATCTTAACATTGCTATGCTTCTATGCAAACTGGGCTAAGTACTTATATGTATATGCATCTGAGACACTAAATATATTAGAGTAATTATATATAATAACGATCAAATATAACTTTTCTACATTTATTTTTAATTTTAAAAAGAATAACTACTGCATTTACCTAAATAAATTCAGCATGTACTATGTACTTAAAATTTTATGCAAAATACTATATTGAATCTTCTGCATCATAGCAATTTTCCTCCATTTCTGTGCCACCAGTTTACATTTATTTCAAGAATTCTGTTGTAAAGCAATCTGTATAAAATCACCATTCGAATTCTTTGCATAAAATGAGCGCATTTTAAAAGTTATTATTTATCTGGAAAGTTTGAATTCTGTTTGATCAAATGTAGCTGCAGCATAAACTCGATGCAAATGAAATAAATAAATGAAAGTAAATGGGTACAAATGTAACTTGTACAAAAATCTTCCAGACAGGTGGATTTGGATTTTCGGACGTGAGGCATCGTGTCTAAAGTGTAAATAATAAACAAATATTTGCGAAGAAACCTTTTTTTACCAAACTAAGAGGTTTTGTACCATATTTAACCGATCACAATTAAGAAAGACATTTCAAATACAATCAAATGCTTTCTATAGAATAAAATTCTATAGTACAAAATCTTGTTAGTCGAATAAAATTTCGACTGAACGTGCACCTCGAAAGATGCACACCGGCAACCATACTGTTTTATACTGCATATGCTCGCGATTGTTATTATATGTTGCTGTAACTTCTGAGCACCGAAACAACACTGTCAGTGTTTCTTGAATGTTTAATAATTTAACGTTACGAATTACACCGATTTGTTCAACGATATCTTCGTTTATCCTAGACCTAGCACATACTTAGGTAAATTGTACGCGAATCGTGGAATTGCCATGAAAATGGACATTCTGTAAAAAAGAAATAAATAATTATTTTCTATAATTTAATAAATCGTCACGATGTTGAGGGAATGTACTGTGTGTTGTGTTTGGAACGGCTCGAAACACTTTTGAAACACTTTTCAGCGACTAATTTATCAGTTCAAGGATTAAATTTCGATTTATTGCTCCAAATATGTATAAATGTATCCATACTCATAATCCTCGAATCGATAACTTAGAAATTAATTTAAAATATTATTCCATTTGAAAAAATAACGACTGAAAGTTTTAAAAAACTAACAAACTTCAGAAAGGTATTTTTCGTATTTTTTTTCTCGTCAGTCTGTGTAATGTAAAGAAATTAAATTAATAATGTGAATTTTTAATTTTTTTAAGCAATATATTAGATAATTTTTGTACACATGTGCATTAAATATTACCAGCATACTGTGAACCTAGATAAACCGTGTTAAGTCCTGCACCACTGAAAAAATAAAAGTATTAATGTGTGCACAAGCATAACAGATTCAGTGAACATACAAATATTAAAAAATTTGTATTTTATTAAAAAAGAATATTTACAGTATTGCTATTTTATATACATAGGTGTTTCTTAATAATATCCATCTCCTTAATAATATTCTTCCCTTATCGATAATATTTACATTTATGGGAGTTTTAATGTTAAACCTTTCGATACACAGAAAATAATTTTTTCTATTTTTAAATTCCATATTTAAGGGTACCAAAAGGATTAATACATATAACAAAAACACAACGTACTAATGCTAGAAAACGATTTTTGTGCTGAAAAATTACGGTGCTTTTAGTTTTGAAAGAATCTACCCCTGAAACATAAAAGTGCACGGATCTTACATTACAAATAATAATTCTATATAAAGTGGCATTTTACATGCACAGATTAAACAGAATTGATACTTTCGATTAAAGGAAATGCATGATGAAAGAAATTTAAGCAAATTAAGCTGGCTAATAAAACTAAATTAATGCACAGAGGTTTAAGTATTTTAATGGTCATTAGTACGTAATATTATTGCCTGTAAACATGTTTCGTAATTAATTAATTTTCATAGAATCCTTATAAGCAAATGAAAAAAAAAATGGCTGCGAATAGGTTAGTAAAATAATAACTTTCACCTGTTAGGATTATTACACAATAGCTATATATTTTCATTTTACAGCATTATTTATAATCAATTTAATATATTAATTATATAATATCAATAGTAATCGATAAAAAATTATAATTAAACATTCTACATAAAAGATATTTGTAATACCGTATTCGACGTGACTGAAAATATGTTGCAATAGAAGGATAAATTATAATAAATATATAGACTTACTAGGAAATTTCTACACGTATCAATTTCATCGGTGAAAGTATTACTGATCTTTTTATTAATATTTATTACAAGTACACGTTAAAAATTGACCACTCTGATAGTCAAATAGGGATTAAAAGTATTAGTCATTAAATTATTTACTTTTGCTTAATTCATTTAAGGACAATATCGAATGATAAAAAATAAAAATATTTATTTTATTTATTTATAAACTTGCACTAAACATTATTAATATATTATGTCAACGGTTCATCGATGAAATTTATATGTGCATAAAAAGTAAGTGAATATATTTATTAAGTACACGAGTTTACTCTAACAATTACAAAAACAGATTAAAACAATATAAGATAATAAATTTAAATAATATTTGAACTGAAATGAAATTTTAGATGCTCGTAAGAAGTATTCGTTAAAATGTTGCCGGTTTTGAAAATTATATGAAGCAAGTGGTAAGCGTAATGTGTGGGAGAATTGCCTGCTCCAAAGATGGCGGCGGTGTTCTTGTTAAAAGTTTGCGTAGAAGTGTTTGTAAGGTGCAATACTTGCAGGATAGAATTATCTATAAGTTACGGTTCGATTATGTTACGTTCGTTACTGGAAGAGTAAGTTTCAAGCCACCAATCATGTACGTACGACAATGCTAGTCCGTTGTAAATCCAAACTCGCCATCCTGTTCTCGTTTCGTTATCTATTCTGGACTCGAGGCTCTGGCATAGTTCTTTGCGAGCGTGGCTTCTGCCGCAACGCAGATCGCAGAGCAACCTTTTTTTACACTCGTCGTTGCACTGCGGTCTCACGGGCGAATTCTTGTAGTAGTGTCTGAAATATCAATCAAAATAGCATCGATACACCGATAACGAAACCACAATTAAAGAATTTTAGATACTTTTTATCAGTCTCGATCTAATTATCAACGAATTAAAAATTTATGCTATATTCACAAATAAAGCTACATTTTAATTTATTTTGAGGTTGCAAACATTTTGAAATATTAAGAGAAATCTCAGATTTTTAAGACATTAGTACTTAATAAATTAAATTATGTAATCGTCTTCAGTGAGTTTGACCACCTCTTGGAAAAATTTTAATGGGAGATTCTAGAGCCCAAAATAAGACGAAAATCAAGAATACCAATTTGTTGATCGAGGCTTCGTTAAAGAGTTATTAACGTTTAAAGTTCCGCGCGTAGCTGCGTGCGCACGACAGTGGTTCTCACTCAGAGAACTGTGAGGTTTGAACTTTAAACGTTAATAACTTCTTAACGAAGCATCCATCAACAAATTGGTATTCTTCATTTTCGTCTTATTTTGGCCTCTAGAATCTCCTATTAAAATTTTTCCCAGAGGTGGCCACTCTGTACATCGAATAAAAGAATTTTTCATAACTCGAATGTTCGAAACGATCTATCGAACTAAAGATACGAATAAAATGGAAATTTATAAAGCTACTTACTTATAGTAAAGATCAAAAAGCGACTGTTCGTTACTCATTTTGTCTATCAGGGAGTCCCAATCTTTTGGCAAGAGAGATGACATTTGGTATGCTTGTCGAGCACTATACATTTTGTGCCAGATAGGGTAATCGTACAGATTCGCTTCTTTCAGGTTCATAACCCAGCTTTCGTGGTCCACGACTAACTGAAGCAGAATATTTTTAATTAATCCGCGAAACATAATTTCTGACGGTGATTAGCTTTCCTCTATACTTGCGTGTCGTGTGTAATTGTTACGAAATTCGTTGGAGAATCATTTTGCATTTGAAAAGCAGCTTCTAGTATGAAAAATATAAAGTGATATCTAACGTTAAATCGGTGTGTTTAAGAAATTTCTAGTCCGATTCAAGCTGAAACCATTTCTTGTAGTCTTGAGTGATATTTGTTAGTTTTGAAAAGAATTTAAGCATTTCGACTGATAAAATGGACGCATATTTCGTGCAGTATATTAAATTGTTGTGTAACACGCCTCGTTAATTGTCACAGGCTTGAGATCGAGCCGCGACAGTTAGCAAGACATTATCGATTTTATGTTGAAATATTATTTTGTATTTGTCAGTTGCAGTTGGCAAACGTTGACACAACTTACTCTAGTAGTTTTAGGATGATCGCCATCCACATAATATATTCTATATCCTGGATTAAGATCATTGTAAGGCGTGACCGATGGCCCAACGTAAGCTATACTAACAGCTCTTCCAAGATTAGAAACATCGTAAAAGAGCTCGAATTCGTCATAGTGAGTGTGTCCGAAAAACTGTGCCGTGATCGTTGATTCGTACCTGGGATTAAAGTAGTTTTTTCTCAATTTTATTCAGGCTTTAATTTTAATATTTAAATTTAAAAACTGTCCTTTAACGTTCAAAAAAATCTATCGAAACTTTTTTCACACAAAACATTTTCAGAACTAAATTCTGAAAATACTGTACGTTTAATAAAATTAACTGAAAAACAGCGTATGAGAACAATTTTAATAATTTTAATAAAACTATTTTCAAAAAACAGTTTTTGTGTGTAAACTTTTGTATGATTCTTGTACATTCTAAAATGTCTTTCACAAATTTAATATCTGTCTTAGAAATACCGATTTCTAATCTTATTATACTGTTTCTCGACCGTATTAATACTTTCCTATTTAAAAACCTCTTCATTTTCACTTCTCAATTATAAAATGTTAATTATTTTACAACGAACTCTACACAGAGCACTGAAATAGATTAAACGCGTATTCGTTCAAGATTCAATGTACATATACCAATTCTTTGTTCATTATTAGTAACGATATTAATAGCTGAACAAATAGAATTTGTTTACTTGTAACGTGTATTTGAATACTTCGAATTTGGTGAAAGATAGGAAAGAAACTGAAAAGTAAAAAGTTAAATAGTACAATAATTTCTACTTTTCTACAACTTCATTTTTTCTCAGAAGTGCAACGATGCACCTCAAAATGCAAATGCACTTTTCTTCTTTAATGCAGTTGTATACTCTTTTCTACTACTTTCAAATTCTGTGTAACAAAAAAAAGTATTAAAATACAATGTTTAAAACAAAAAATTTTAATTGAAGGAATCTTGTTGATCATTACGTTTGCAAATATTAAAATTGCTACATCTCACAAACTATTAATTTTTCAAATATTTTACTCTAAAACTCTTTTATGTAGAATGTTCCAAAGAATCGATACAAGTAAAAGAAAAGAAAATTCCGTTTAATAAGAAAAATTTGCATTTTTCAGTTGTACCATTGCACTTATGAAAACAAAAAATTTTAATGGGAGATTCTAGAGTCCAAAATAAGATAAAAATCAAGAATACCAATTTGTTGGTCGAGGCTTCGTTAAAAAGTTATTAACGTTTAAAGTTCCGCCTGTAGAACGACAATCTTCGAACAGCTGCGCACGCACGACAGTGGTTCTCGCTCAGAAAACTGTAAGGCTGTTTTGAATTCAATTGTTAATATCTTCTTAACGAAGCTTCAATTAAGAAATTAGTATTCTTGATTTTCGTCCTATTTTGGCCTCTAGAATCTCCCATTACAATTTTTCCCAGGGATCGATAATAATGGTCGATAATAATTAATGGCCTGTATACTAGGTGGATTGTGATTTCGTGAAAATTGATGTAAATTTACTAACCGATTGATGATGTGATAGTAATTCCGAGACCACACCTTCAAACAGTCCGAGTGACCAGGCGGAATGTGTCCAATAATGTGAACCTTCTCACCGCTCATTTCAGCCCCATGCAACTCGTAAATGAGCCACTGTAACTCGCTCACTGGGTCTGTGCTATTGATTAACAGCCACCAGTTTTTGTTATTGCAATAATTCATGTTTATGGAGATAATTCTGAAGCCTGGACGAACCAGGACCGAATAAAAGGCGCCTCTGCGAACTGTTCGCGAGACGCCTGCTGGCAACCAGCGTCTCCAATGCTTGTCAAGAGCATCGTACAACCAGGATATATCATTTTCCTTTGGCACAAACGGCGGTGGAAAGCTAGAACGAACGAACATAAAATTACGAAAGAAACCAGCAATTTTTAAATTCGCGAAAAATATTATTTCTATTCAAAACCACCAATTATAAATTATAGATTTCATTTGACTGGCTGATCGAAATTCTAATATAAACGTTATGTAAAAGATATTTTCTAAATAAAAAGTCTCAATGATTTATATAAATTTTCTACTAAAATATGAGAGTGTTTAAGATTTCTTGTTACATTTTTTGGTGTCTCCGTGCAAAAATTGTGTTAAACTTTCGGAGAAAGTCTCGAGAAAGAAAGGAGCGCACCTATTAACGGGAGAAGTTTCATGGTTTCCTAGAGCTGGGAAGATTGGTATTCCGGGAAACGTTTCGATCAGTTGGTTTACAGTGTCGTGCAAAATTTTCAAATTTTCCTCGCGCGTCTGGTTCCACACGTCGTGAGGCGGTAAGTCTCCAGTCCACAATATGTAATCTATATCCTACATTGCAAATTAAACATTTTTTAACTAGAAACAATTTTCGAGTCTTTTTATCATTTTTGTGAGAATCTTCATTGTTCCCATAAAACATGTATTAAAAAATTATTATAAATATATTTCTGTTCACTGAACATTGAAAGAATATTGTCCCTGATAAAATAAATAATGAAAATAGTTTAATATAAATTAAAATTCACACTAAATGATAGAAATTGATCAACAAAAATACTACGAAATCATGGCTGGATGATAAATTCGAGTAAAGAGGCAGATCCTATAAAACAAGAATAACAAATAAAATACAAATAACTTTTTAAACAACTAAAAATATAATTGTTCGACAGACATTGCTAATTAAATTGGACATAAATTTTCCGCTATCTGTTATTTTAATATAATTCCGTTCATTCTCACGGATGCACACGGAACGCGTTTCAAATTGGTAGAAATTGCGCCATCAATCTGACTAATTTTACTAATCGAAAGTCTAGCCTAGTTCCTGTACTTATCTGTGATAGTATACACGGTGTCCCATTAATGATACAACCGAGGAACGAGTGATTCCATGTGAGAAAATAAAAAAATGAGATTTTGAAAATTTTTCCAAAGTTGTAGGTGCATAACCGTGTAAATTCGGTTGATACGTATTAAAAAGTTTAATTTTTCGTAAAGTATCGATTAGAAAATGGAAACTGAATGTGAAGGATTCCTTTGAAAGAAATTAGAAATTGATATAATCGATATTACTCACGGAATGCGTGTCGGCGATATGCTTGAGCATATGTTCGACCGTTCTTTTCGGGGTGTCGCATTTTCTGTAGTCACCCCATCGGCCAGCACCCCCTGCTGGAGTCAGGGGTGCGCCGTTGGTCAATCTGCAGCATAATGGTTCGTTACATTCCGCATTCGTGCCCTCTTGGTAATAAGGATCGTAGTGCGTATCAGAGATATGAAGGACTTTGAAGGTCGGCGCACCTTCTTGAGGCGGTATAGGAGGCTTAATGTGCGGTTTTTTTACAGGCGGGAACGCCACCTCCCACTCGTGCAACGGATTGTACGCGTCCTCGCAAGCGTCGCCGATCACAAAGCTACAGATCTGAGCTGGACCCATATCCACTTGCTTCAGAACGTAAATCACTTCCCCCTGGACAGAAACAGGACGTAGCATTTAATAACAATTTAATGAAAACCAGTCAGAGTCAGTTAAAACGACAAAATTTGTCCCTCGATAATACGAAATATGTCTTTGTTCATTGATTTTGCAAATGTCTACTTGAAACTGATCTACTTTGGATGCATGTTTGAGTCAGATATAATCGAATTCAACTGCAATCAAACAGGTACAAACTTTGTAGATGCTAGATTTATTGACTCTGCAAAAACCTACTTAAAACTGATTTATTTTGGGAGCATGTTTGAGACAGATACAAACAAATTCAAGTGCAATCAAACGGTTACAAACATTGTAGATGCTATATTTATTGACTCTGCAAAAACCTACTTAAAACTGATTTATTTTGGGAGCATGTTTGAGACAGATACAAACAAATTCAAGTGCAATCAAACGGTTACAAACATTGTAGATGCTAGATTTATTGACTCTGCAAAAACCTACTTAAAACAGATTTATTTTGGGAGCATGTTTGAGACAGATACAAACAAATTCAAGAGCAAACAAACGGTACAAACATTGTAGATGCTGGATTTATTGACTCTGCAAAAACCTACTTAAAACTGATTTGCTTTGGGAGCATGTTTGAGACAGATACAAACGAATTTAACACTAGATAGCCCAAGGAAGTCATTTTGACTGCTTTTTAATTTCAATTAGAAAAACAATTACGTATATAATGACACAATTTCTTAGAATTTTGTGACTTTTTGTACAACATATAAATGCGTTTATTAATAATTGTAGTTACCTCCCCCCTCCTTCATTTCCGGTATATTGTATATATGTATGTGTTATACCTATATTGCCCAGAAGCAGTAATTTTGACTGCTTGGGAAATTGTAAATAATTAAATGACTCTTATTATTGAATTGAGTTTTCTTATATGACCAGTTCGGCTCTGTATTGAAATAACAGTTTTAAATTCATAATATTAAAATCTAATATTAAAAATTAATTTTAAACAAATTTCTTTACACATTAGTTATTCTTTCACAATACAGTCATTTTGACTGCTTTTGGGCAATATAGGTATATACTAAGTTTCAGTCTTCCTAGTGTTAAGTGCAATCAAACAGTTACAAACATTGTAGATTCTACTTTCATTGACTTTACAAATATTTGAAATTGATTTAGTTCGTGTGTAAATTTGAAGCAAATAAAAATGAAATATTACATTAATAAGGAAACGTAATCATTCGAGTAGTTTTATTGGCTTTACAAATATGTGCCTACTTAAGACTGATATATTTTGTGTGCATACTTCAGACAAATAGAAACGAACTCAACTGTAATGAAGCAATCACAAGGGTCGTAGATTCTACTTCAGAATAAATTTATCAAATGCTTAAAATTGATTTATGTCATGCTCGTGACGAACAAAAAGTGAAATGTTACATTCATGAGGAGATACGTTCGCCATCAAGTATAATCGAATGACCAGAAAAACAGTGCATTTTTGCATAAAGTTTGCATACACTTGAAGTTGATTTATTTCAAACGCAGAGTGTTGAAAGAAATAACGAGAAGATTAAAAGTGAAACTTACCCCAAAGAGCAAGGTTACTCCTTTGCAAACTCGCGAGCTCTGGATTTTTAGGGATACGCAAAATTGGTAAATACTGTTCATAATCTCTTCGTCGCTCTTGCCAGTTTTTATGTACGTTTGAAGAAGCCCCGCGCCAACTTTACACGCCGAACAAGACACCTTCGACATCACGGAAGTTTCGACTTCCATCATGACTTGCCTCAAATCTAACAATTTTAGAGCCTTGTCCACGAAGCCTGAAAGATGGCCGCTTGGCTGCACGGACTCCATGTCCCACAGCATTCGAGAATAATTATACTGTAACATACGTAGACTCTTCATAACATTTAATCCTTTATCATGTATTTCTTTCTATAAGTTAAAGTTCTTCCGTATGTATTTTATATTTTTATAAATTAATTTAATTGCAATGATCTCAAGCATACAAGGCTGCTGAAAAATGATTTCAATTTTGCAAAAAATAGAGTTACATGGAGTTTTGGTGAAATGAGAAATGCAAATACAAGTTCTAGTTCGAATAAAATTTTTAAGAAATAAAAATAAAGAATCGTGTGCAACAGGAACAGATTTTTTCTTCGTCGATAGCAGACAAGTTCTTAATTACTTTTACATCCGTATTCTGTGTGCTTTGAAAGTCTCGATGGGTCTTTTTAAGAATGAAATTTATAACTTCGTAAATACATGATCGTTTTTGTTAATCGGTAACTGTAACATAGCGTAATAATTTTCATTTTGTTTCTTATTGTACATTCGCTCAAGATACAAGATAATTATAATTTCTGTATTGCTTCCATCGAGTTCTAAGCAGAATATTATTTTAGAGTAATTTTTCGCAAGATTTTCTTTTTACGAACTATAAATTTCTTAATATTTAATATATTTTATTCGAAATAAACACAACCTGTGTAATATATAAAATTAATTATATCTTGTAGCAATAAGGTATTTAACGAATGAAGAATTTAAGAAAAATGGAGCAAGGTTCCTAGAAATTCTGTAGAAGAATTTGATTTCAGGGAGCGAATGTTAAATAACATCCGTATCCTGGATCTCTGTGTAAGATCACGGTTACAGAATGACATTTATGCCGGGATAAAAGAATTGTATCGATCATCGTGGAACTTTCGCGGGGGAAAGTCACTGACATTGGGATTGTGCGTATCCGTATAAACGCGGATAAGGACACACTATATTGGTATCCTCGTCGATCAAGTTGGTGAAAGTATTTTGGCACTAAAAGTGAGAGTAGGCGACATCGTCCCGTTAGACATGAAAAAAACCCAGAGAAATACGGAAGAACCAAAAGATAAGCTGCAGTTGTTGCACCATTAGAAATTACTTAACAAAATACTCGCGAACAGCAATTCAGAGTGCAAATATTTCCTTTGCTAGAATATTTAAATTTTATTATTCATTTCTATACTATTATATACATCCATTATATACAATTTTCTTTGGAAATATTATAATATTCAAATTGCAACGAGCTTAAATTTTCTCTTTCCTCTCTTCGAATAAAACATTTTTAATTTCTGTTAGTTACTCAAACTAGAGGATCAAAAATATTTTAAATTGTTTTATTAGATTCATCGGTGATTATAATGCAAGTGTTTTAGAACCACAGAAAATTGGAATTTTCCAAAATTGAGTAAGAATTATAGAACAAAATAATTTAAATAACGTTCGAACCTAAGATGTTAAAAATAAAATATACAATGTTATTTAATTGCATATTAATTTATGTTAAATATTACTTAACCAGAAGATCAAAAATATTTGAAATTGTTTCTTTAGGTCCACCGATGACTATAATTTAAATGACTCGATTTGGGACTACAAAAAATTGAAATTTTCCAAAATTGAGTGTGAATTATAGAACAAAATAATTTAAATAACGTTCGAACCTAAGATGTTAAAAATAAAATAAAAAACGTTATTTAAATGCATATTAATTTATGTTAAATATTACTTAACCAGAAGAAGATAAAAAATATTTGAAATTGTTTCTTTAGATCCACCAGTGATTATAATTTAAATGACTCAATTTGTGACAATAACTACAAAAAATTGGAATTTTCCAAAATTGAGTATGAATTATAGAACGAAATAATTTAAATAACGTTCGAACCTAAGATGTTAAAAATAAAATAAAAAACGTTATTTAAATGCATATTAATTTATGTTAAATATTACTTAACCAGAAGAAGATAAAAAATATTTGAAATTGTTTCTTTAGATCCACCAGTGATTATAATTTAAATGACTCAATTTGTGACAATAACTACAAAAAATTGGAATTTTCCAAAATTGAGTATGAATTATAGAACGAAATAATTTAAATAACGTTCGAACCTAAGATGTTAAAAATAAAATAAAAAACGTTATTTAAATGCATATTAATTTATGTTAAATATTACTTAACCAGAAGAAGATAAAAAATATTTGAAATTGTTTCTTTAGATCCACCAGTGATTATAATTTAAATGACTCAATTTGTGACAATAACTACAAAAAATTGGAATTTTCCAAAATTGAGTATGAATTATAGAACGAAATAATTTAAATAACGTTCGAACCAAAGATGTTAAAAATGAAATATAAAACGTCATTTAAATGCATATTAATTTATGTTAAATATTACTTAACCAGAAGATCAAAAATATTTGAAATTGTTTCTTTAGGTCCACCGATGACTATAATTTAAATGACTCGATTTGGGACTACAAAAAATTGAAATTTTCCAAAATTGAGTGTGAATTATAGAACAAAATAATTTAAATAACGTTCGAACCTAAGATGTTAAAAATAAAATATTCAATGTTATTTAATTGCATATTAATTTATGTTAAATATTACTAAATCAGAAGATCAAAAATATTTGAAATCTTAAATGACTCGATTTGGGGCTACAAAAAATTGGAATTTTCCAAAATTGAGTGTGAATTATAGAACAAAATAATTTAAATAATGCTCGAACCTAAGATGTTAAAAATAAAATATGCAATGTTGGTAGAGTGTGTGTTAATTTTATGTTAATTTAATTCAGAGAGTTGATGAGAATGGATGGGTAGTTTAGGATGAATTACGATACCCGTGCAAGTTGGTCAGGGCTGGTGCCATTGATGATGGTTTCTGCGGTCGGTGGCAAGTCTCTCAATTTGTTTATTAGCGGTAGAATGGTAACGATGTCCACATTTTCTTCCGCGGCCTTTGCTCTGGCAGCGAACCATTCGTCAGCGAGTTGCATCCAGTTGGTCGCAGTTATTCCCTCTTCTTTCTTTAATTTGTCTCCAAGGGGTTTCCCTGTAGCATGAAGCAAATGGGCCAAAGCATCGATGACATTTAATACGATTAAACAAGCATCTGTTAATTAAATATTCTTAATAAAATAAAATAAAAATTCATACACCAGAGAAGGAATCTACAAGCTTAAAATAAGTTAAGAAAGTGGGTTCAAAAGGAAACCAAAAAAATGTGATTTTTGTATTACAACCATAAAACAATAAGACACAAATCTGTACTCATTGCAAAAATCTAAAAATTGAAACTCAGAAGCATATAGGTCAATGTTTATTTGATTAAATTATTATTACAAGCACAACAAATTTAGTCCTTTCTTATTATGAATTGAAATTCAAAGAAACTCTGGTCAGAACTCATTTGCTTAAATGTACGAAATTATTTACGTGCGAAAATTTATTTGCTATGTTATTACAAATTTTATAAATTGAAATTCAGAGACACTTATGTCAATACTTGATTTTAATTAACTTTTTTAATAATTATAAATCGATAGTGTTCAATCGGAATATTATAGAGTGTCTGAATTTTTTAGCGCGAATAAAGTATAATAATATACATGAATCGAAGATGTTCTGTAACTTAACAATATTATCTTAGTAAATAAGAGTAAATAAGAATTTTGTACATAATTCACTTTTATTTTCTGTGCTTTAATTGTAAGAAACGCGGACAAACCGATACAAAGTGTTTAATTTTTCACAAATATTTGTTTCTTTTTATAACGACTCGATCAAAAAATTGCGATCGATTTTACCAGTGAGGATTACTAAAAATATAGGACGATCTATTTTTTCTTAATTAATTTTCTCTTTCACGGACTGTTGTGATTAATTTCTAAAGTGGAAGAGTCCGTTTTTTAGATCAGTATGGCATCGATTCTAGTACAGTTCTATAAAAGTAGCATTTTCACTGAAAATGGATAGTGATCGCTTAATTAATAGCTTTAAAAGTGATACCAGCGAGTCAGCAAGTAGAACAGAAAGAAGATTTTACTGCCAGAACTATAATGTGAGACTACGTGCACCGTGTTTCGAAACAATTTATACTTATTCGCACGAAAACTAAGAAAATACAAACAATTTATAATATAAAAGAAAAACTGACACGTTTCACAAACTATTTTAATCAATTGTGAAAGAATTAAAAAAATTCCATACTATCGATGTGATTTTCAAGATACTTGCACTAAGTATCGAAATACTTATATAATTGTTCCCGTTACCCTCGAAATGTTCTACAATAAACGTGTCGCGAAGAATCGCGTAATACACAGTCATACGTTGAAATCATCGAACCGAATGCTAATCCCAAATACTTTCTCTAGAAAAAGAGGTTACGCGGTTGCAAGTGTTTCGCACCGTTTTCAACATAAATGATTAGTTACAAACATAAATAGTGGTGGCGTCCAATCTATAATAGTTCACAACACCCAAATATACAGTAAACAAAAATAATCAATAATCAAGTCATCAAATAATTTTATTGCATTGACCAGTTTTCCCTGTCTGGGGGCATCCTCGCCATTTTTTAAAATTAAAACGTAACAAATAGAAATTTTCAACATGTTCGATGAAAGATTGTTATTTTGTAGTTGTTCCAATGTCGATGACATTACAGTAATCCCCTCTATAACACGGTAGATTGATTCCGCGTTATAGGAAAACGCGTTGTACGAGGGCGCCACAGATATATGTATAATCAATGTTACTGTACATATAATCAATGTTCTTACAATTCAAAAACTAGGAACACAAATTTAATAAAATAATTTAATTTAATTTTATAAGAACAACATAAATTTAACAGTACAGAAATACAACGTGGGAAATCCCCGCGTTATATGGGGGAAAACACGTGTTATACGAGGGACATGAAATCGTTATAAAGAGAATTACTGTATTTGAGAGTTTTAAAGTCAGTTGAAATAATATTTTTATTATTATTATAACTGACGAAAGTAGATCCCAAATGAATAATGAAATTACATATTTCGTTTTGGTACAGTGGGTATATTTATTAGAGCTATTAGAATGAAATCGTGCTGTATGGGGGTTCAGTGTGAACCAAAGTAAATTTACAGTAGAATCCGTTGGAAATGTTATAATTTGGTAATTTATAAATGGAAGTGGAAAATAGAAAATTGAATTTTAATATATAAATTATGTGTCTATGTACAATTATTTTTAAATAAACTGTGAATAGAATACGTACCAACGGTAGACTTTAATGTGCCTATGAGGAGCAAAAGCAAGATGTTCATTGCGATCCATTTGTGATTTGGCATGCTACCTTCGGCGCTTTGGTATTGTTAACTGCAACAAAAAATGCAACACATCCTCCTTATTAAATACTCGTTGCAAATAATCCTTGGTTACATGAATTCTTCACCTCATTATTCTAATTACACATATTTTCTTATCAGTATTTAGAAATTTATACGAGAAAACAGATTATAAATACTACATATACAAGGTGTTCTGGGAAAAATTTTAATGAGTGATTCTAGAGGTCAAAATACGACGAAAATCAAGGATACTAATTTGTTGATTCAGGCTTCGTTAAAAAGTTATAGAAACATTTTTGGTCACACGGTATATTTTCGATAAAGAATTTTTTTCTCAAAAGTACGTAGGAATTCGGGGGTATGTCTAATGACCAAAAATGACTGAAATTGACCCCCACAACCAAAAATAATTTTTCTAGAACGATTTGAAATTTTTTAATTTTGTCAACTCAGCCCACCTACTCGAATTTTTTTCTCGAAAATACGTAGGATTTTTGGGGTGTGTCTATTTACCAAAAATGATTGTAATTTACCCCTGCAATCGAAAATAATTTTTCCAGAATGATTTGAAACTTTTCAATTTCGCCGAAAAATTAAGGGAATTTTTCTTAAAAATTCGTTTTTAATTTTTAATTCATTTGGTTGACGCTGTACGGAAACGTTGTTCAATACTTTTTTGTAGGTATCTATGAGCTGTACTTCCATACTAAATTTCAATGCATTACATTCACTATTGTAGGAGTTATGGCTGTTTGAAAATTGGACCATTTTTATGGAGTTTTTCTCACTTTACGGGGTCAAGGAACAACTTTCTCAATATTGTTAGAATTTCTACATATTCTTGACTAAAATACGCGTTGATTACTTTTTTAAACATTAAAATCGTCCAATCCGTTCAGAAGTTATGACATTTTAAAGATTTGCATGAAATTTAGGGAGACCATTTCAGGGCCTCAGATTAGATTTTTGGTAAGGAATTTTTTTCTCGAAAATGCGTAGAAATTCGAGGGTATGTGTAATGACCAAAAATGATTGTAATCGACCCTTGCAACCAAAAATAATTTTTTTCGCAAATGATTTGAAATTTTTTAATTTAATTTTTTAATAACTTTTTAACGAAGCCTTAATCAACAAATTGATATTCTTGATTTTCGTCTTATTTTGGCCCCTAAAATCTCCCATTAAAATTTTTCCCAGTATTATTAATCCTCGATTAGCAATTTTCTATGTAATTATGTAATTTAACTCTCTACAGTGCAATGAACAAAAAAACACATGACCAAAAATTACACAATATATCCATTGATAAATACAAATAATCAGATATAAATTGGAAGGTAAATTTCAATAAACATCGTATGAAACATTGTAAATTATTTAATTTATACTGATTGAAAGTAAGATTGAATCTAACTTAAAAGATTATCTGGATTTTGTAACATCGTCCAGGTGCTTTAAAATCGTTTCAATAATGGATGTT
Source organism: Colletes gigas (assembly GCF_013123115.1). Taxonomy (NCBI): domain Eukaryota; kingdom Metazoa; phylum Arthropoda; class Insecta; order Hymenoptera; family Colletidae; genus Colletes; species Colletes gigas. Next base: position 504,540 of record NW_025106678.1, read on the forward strand.
AGGATGGAATTGCGCAAAAATGTTGTAAGAAACGAAAAGTGAAAGGAGAATCTGTTCGCGGATCGAAACCTCATATAAAATTCGACACGTTCACAAATACTTTCGTAAATATGTCATTGCTGTAAGCAGGCGTTTTAAATTTTGGCCACCGCCTGTAATTACTGTTATTCCTATCTAGGTCACAGATAAATACCTACTCGGAATTGATATTCAAGCAACAACCGTCGAATCTTCGATTGTTGCTGCAATATATTCGTTGGAGGATTCAGTCACTAGCAAACGTTTCTATTTAAATTGGATTCGCTATAATAACAAATCGTTTCTTAACTGGAACAAAGACATTGAGTTTATACTCACCAAAAAGTATATATCGTGAACTTTTGCAATCCAATCGAACCATTAGTTTGTCAAGTATCTACGAAAAATGGCAAATTAATAAAAAATTGGGGGATGATCTCATCTATCCGCCATATTCATCTAATATTTTACCATCGAATTACCATTTCAGAACAACGAATAAGAATGTCAAATTCGTTCGTGACCAAATCAACCGAAATTAAGTAAATAAAAAATACGCAACTCTGCGCTTGCGAAAGGATTATGAAATCCCCTTTGAGATTGCAAAAAATGTTGAACAACGTCATTTACTAAAATTTCCAATATTCAGGCAAACCGTTGCTGTTATTATTTTTTGATGAACCTGAAATATTCGATTGACACGAGGCAAGATCTCAAGGTTTAAATGTCGTACAAAGGTCCTGGACGCATCGAGGGTGTAAGGATCATGCTCAACCGTCCAAGAAACGAGTAGTCAAGATCAAACATGGTTATTTATACTTTCAAGGCTATCGTTTAACATGCCACCGAAGTATCCATCTGGTAACTCGTTGTATTCCAGCAAGAATACGCGGATACCGGGCATTTTTGCGAGTACTTGTTACGCTTTCACCGCAAATTAATAGCGAGCAAGCGAATTGGAAATGCTCGCTGGTACGTTGGCGAGCACCGACGCAATTTGCAAATTCAAATCATCGATTGACAATGATCGATCGATGGTAATTCGAAGGATAGGAATCGTTTTTGTCCGTGGGAACACGCGTAATTACGTCTTCTCCTAGAAACTCGCGTTGAAAACGAAGATACTTGCACGTTTCGTAATAACGGACGCAAAACAGCGAATCGAGAGAAAAATAAGCGCCTGTCGTCCCATTTTCCACCATAACCGTCCACTCGATAAGATGGTGGGCGGTGATTTTACGTTCGACTCGATAGTCCGGACAAAGTCGAGGCTCCGATCGAATCCTGTCAACGAAATAACGGTGCGTCGAACCTATTTTGAATTTTCTAGCACGGAAGAATTCCAAATGTCCCGGGTGATGAATCCAACGGTAGGAACGAGTAAAACAGCCAAGTGGAATAAGCGGTTGACCGTTATTCGACCCACCCAGGGACCTTGGCTGTTGAAACAAGACACTTCGGCCATGCTCGTATTTCGCGCCCATTCAGTACGAAATCGTCACAGCGCGGCTACTTTCGGAGCCTGGGCGCCCGGTCCCAGCTAGGAACGGGTTCATTTAGTCCACAGTGTAGCTTCGTTTATTGGAAACTATGTTTATTGGATACTATGCTTACCGAAACTCGGTTTATTGAATGTTTATTGGGACTCTGTCTATTGGAAGTATATTTATTGAAAACTATGGGTAATGAAACTCAGTTTATTGGAAGCAATGAGTGTTGGAACTCTGTTTATTGAAATACTGTTTATTGGGAATCTATTTTGACATTTTATACTTGATATTTTTTTTGGTGATTGATTTAGTGAACTACTATCAAACTCCTATTTTTAATTTATTGGAACTCTTTTTATTAGAATTCTCTTTATTGAAACTCTCTTTATTGCAACTATCTGTATTGGAAAACCCCTTTATTGAAAACTCTGTTTATTGGAACTCTCTTTATTGGAAGTCTCTTTCTTAAAACTCTCTTTATTAGGACTCCCTTTATTAGAACTCTTTTTATTAGAACTCTCTTTATTGGAAACCCTCTTTATTGGAAATTATGCTTATCGAAAACTCTGTTTATTAGAACTCTCTCTATTGGAAGTCTCTTTCTTGGAACTCTTTTTATTGGAACTCTCTTTATTAAAATTCTCTTTATTGCAACTATATTTATTGGAAACCCTCTTTATTGGAAATTATGCTTATTGAAAACTCTGTTTATTAGAACTCTATTGGAAGTCTCTTTCTTGGAACTCTTTTTATTGGAACTCTCTTTATTAAAATTCTCTTTATTGCAACTATATTTATTGGAAACCCTCTTTATTGGAAATTATGCTTATTGAAAACTCTGTTTATTGGAAATTATGTTTATCAAAACTCTCTGCATTGAAATTCTGCTCATTGCAACTACGTATACTGAAAACTATGTGTATTGGAAACTATATTTATTGCAACTCTGTTTTTTGGAACTCTGTTTATTAGAACTCGATTGGAACTCTGTTTTAAAATTTGAAATTTTCTTCGTTGGACAATTTACTGAACTCCTACCAGGCTCCTATTCTATCTAAACTTCTATCGCGTGTTGTCGTTTCGATTATAAGAATGCTTACTAGACGCGAAAAGGTGATCACATTTTGTAAACAAGCACATTTATCAACTTCCTCAATGTATATCTTATCATCAGTTACAGTGCAACATTTCGAAGATTATTATTACGAAGTTTGAACTTCCAAGTATCGTTTCACTTTACTGTTCAGTTTACTACACCTTGTAAGTATTTTTATCGAATTATTATAACTATTTGGAAAAATGAAGCCTGTATAATTTTTAATAAAAATTGTACTAAAATTTTAATGTCTTTGGTACAAATAAATACACCATAATTGTCGATAGATCTAGTATTAAATTCATTTATGTTCGAGTTATAAATATCATCCATCCAACGAGCATAACTAATTAAAAAAGTATCCATATATTTTAAAATTTCGTGTGCTATTGCATTGCATTGATATACAAAAATTAATTTAACTTTAGTTAGATACCAAAGATCAATAAAAGAAAACCCAATATAATAGTAAAAAAAACAGCACTCGAACATAAATTTATCATAAACTAAACAAAAAAATCAACACTTAAACGTAAATAAAAAATAGCATTAACACGTAAACTTGAATATAAACTGTAATTAAATACCAAAGATCAATAAAAGAAAATCCAATATAACAGTAAAAAAAACAGCACTCGAACATAAATTTATCATAAACTAAACAAATAAATCAACACTTAAATGTAAACAAAAAATATAAACTTTTAATAAATCGTATATACAAATATTATAAAATAAATCGAAAGAAACTGAAATACTGTTCGACGTCAGAAAGTAGTCGAACGATTAAATAGTTAACGAAGTAGATCGAAAGAAAGAAATCAGAGCGAAGTGGGAATTCTCGATCCAATATCTGTATTAGAACAGATGATAATGGATAAGTGCCGCCATCGATAACTTTCTAACTCTTACCCGTCGCTTTATCAATGACAATAACCACGGATGAACAGTTAGACGTTTCAAACAGGAGTCGTTAGAAGTGACGGGACTATATTATTAGCGAATACATCGCAAACCATATTTTATGGCCAGAACGCGGTGTAAAACTAAGGCCTATCCTGACGGATGATGCCTGCATAAATATGCAAGCGGCAGTAAAACGTTTCGAACGTAAACTTTTATTTGACGTCGATCATCTGCTCTCTGCTTTTTCTTTCAATTACATCTGCTACCGTTTCGTTGTCGTTTAAAGCTTTGAGATCTCTACTTGCTCCAAAACTAAAAAAAGTTCATTTTTAAGTTAATTGAATCAGAGTTTTTTTTATTTGTAACGAGTTATCAATTTCATTTTAAGCAGTCTTGATATCTTAAAAAGATTCTTAAATGTTTCATTTTAAGCACCATATATCCAACAATCTATTTAAAAATTTTAACGTGCAATTGGACAGTTAATTTATAAAATACACTATTAATTTTTTCGTCTTCTAGGCTATTAAATTTTTTTGTAACTTTGTTTATATTTTCAATTTTAATGGTTTCAAGAGTTTTCTATAACAATGCTCGAATCGCCTACTTCCCTGTCTAAGAGTCGCGTACCGGAACAACGCGACAATTAAACGTACATTAATGTAAGCAGTTATGTTTCTTACCGTTAAACTGAATTCGAAATACGATTTAGGCAACTTTATTGAAGAAATTAGAAATTAAAAAATTCTTTACTTCAATAATAATTGAAACAAGAACCTGTCAGACAAAAGATTGTATTGAAGAACATCGAAACAAGGAATGGTAATGAAAGTAATCAGCACAAAGGCAAAACGTTGTTTGGCGCAGATATTTGAAAAAGGAGAAATGATAATGAGAGCACTCAACTCAGAAATATCGTTTAATCTCTGCAAGTAAACGAAACGAGACCACAAAGAACATACTACTCATTACGAGTTCTCAAAGACTCCCTGTTATCTTCCCGATAAAACTGAATCCATGCAGAGTTCAAATCAGCCTATCTCGAAACGAATAGTACCTAATTTAATTTTACTCGGCTCTTCCAATTAAATATATTAGTCGATTTAAAGAATCAAGATTTAAATGAGGATCGAACGTTATTCGTTATTCGTTTGGTAATTTATGGAAATTGAAGTTTCGTAATTTCTCGATTTTATATTACGAATGTATGATAAAGGAAAACACTTAGAGTTTAATTGTTATGCGGGTTGTTACGCCAACGATTAGTGTTAGTGCGAAGATATTGAGAAAAATTGTATTTATAGACAGTAACACAAACGCAAAAATTAACTTTCATGATAACACAGACCTTTGCTAACCAGTTTAGTAATAAGATGCATCCATTGAACTGTTAAATGCTTTGTCATTCACTTGCTAAATTGTTTTTGAAAGTCATGGTTCGATTCCAAAACCGTGGATATTACAAACCAACTAAATCAGAATTAAACGTAAAAAAGGAGTATATTTATTTAAAAAAAATGAAATTTATGTCAAAAAGAAGAGATACAGAGTCTCGAATTTCTCACGATCACGTGTTGAGTCACGAATAATGAAACAAAGGAATCCCTCAATAATGATTGCCATTATAATCATCCTGAACGATCAAGTTAATATTAGGGAGAAAAATAATCTTTCAATTTTATGATCACATGTATAAACTTAGTATTTTTATTTTTAACTGATATAAAAATAAAAACTTGAAACAGAAAAATAAGACCGTAGAAAGGTGATGACCCTAAACATAGTCGTTGCACTGACATTTCGGACATGGCTACAGAATATTAATAAAACAATTCTTTTTTCCAGGAAACCAGTTTTATGTAAGGTATCCATTCAACGAATCGTCCATGATCATGTTTCGTGACCAACAGGCGATCGTCCCATGTCCGAAGCACCTAACCTACTTAATTCTCGCTCTCTCTCACCGTGACGTTATTGACTGGCATCGTCAGTAACTTCACGGAGACCCCCGGATTCACTTTGGATGCGTATTCAAAACTTGCTCTGAAATGCTTCACTTCCAGAAACAGGCTGTGGCAAAAGGACTACGACAACCACACTTTCTCAGACGGACCTTTTCTTCCGAACGGACGTCGATGGCCCACAACTGTCCTTGAATGTGTGACGTACAATACTCGGCTGTTCTTTGCTCAAATTCTTAACTCCATACTCTTTCATGCACACAACCTACACAAACATTTCATCCTATATGAATGATTGAAACAGGACCATTAAAAATAAAAATTGATAATTCGAAATAAATTCGAGGGGAATAATTTAGCTCGAAATATATTTTTTTTTAAATGTGATATAAAATACTCCAATGTTTTCTGCCCAATTTTTAATTCGACAAACTGTTTTTCATGCACTAAATCTACACAAACACTCGACTTTACTGTATATAAATAATTGAAATAATCAGTACCATATTAATAATTTGAAATAAATTCAAAAGTAATAATTTATGTCGAAATATAATATTTTTTAAACTTGTGATACAAAATATTAAATTCTTAATTTTACAAACAATTTTTCATGCACTAAATCTACACAAACACTCTACTTTACTGTATATAAATAATTGAAATAATCAGTACCATATTAATAATTTGAAATAAATTCAAAAGTAATAATTTAGCTCGAAATATACTTTTTAAAAATGTATCTGCAATAAATCTTGAAAAAAATAAATACTTGGACGATATCAGCACACAGTTACCATATTTAGAATATGCATAGCTTTATATAATATGTTTCTTTCTTTTCCAGCATGGCGAACTCTCTAACACGATCATGACATATCGATTTTCTCCTCGGGCACTCTAATAAATGCAAAACCACTTTAATTTTATTAGTATTGTGCTGTATATACAGTGTAATCCCACTTAACACAAAACTACACACGATACTATTATCACAAAATTCTTTCAAATATTCCGATCGAAGAATTCCGTAATTTTTTTTTTTTTTAACAGAGCAGTAGATTATTTGTCCCCCGTATTCAATTTATTCGAAGATTTATTAACATTTATCTTTTAATTTATATCCCCATTATCAGTGCTTATAATTTTCTTCGGAAGTTAAACACATTTTGAGGGATTCGGTATTAATACCAAATGAGAGTGCAAAAGTGCAATTTTTATATAAATAATTATTAAAATATTATCTATGTTCCATCTCTTAATTTCGTTTATTCTTTTAAATGGTAAAGATGTGAAATATTCTTATCTTTCAAATACATTTTGAGGGATTCGCTATTAATACCAAATGAGAGTGCAAAAGAGCAATTTTTATATAAATAATTATTAAAATATTATCTATGTTCTATCTTTTAATTTAGTTTATTATTTTAAATGGTAACGATGTGAAATATTCTTATCTTTCAAATACATAAAAAACACACAAAAATATATTTGGTGGTTTGTAATTTCACAGATATTAGTTTGCATATCGCATGAGTGCGCCTTCTTCAAATCCATTACACACGATCCAAACGATTCTTGTCACTTTAGGAGAAAGTCACCATCTCCAGCACCAACTACCTTCGTGCAGGTGTCTTGGTTGGTGTCAGAGCTAGTGACTTTCTCCTACTTTAGCAGGAATCGTTTTGACCTGGCGTACATACACAGTGTAGACGAAACGATCTCTACCAGTAACTGTTAAAACGTATAAAAACAAAATAATCTCTCTGTACAAAATGTTGTCTTCAAGACAATCTCGAATTTAAAATATTATTCTAAATCACTAGCCCTAGTAACGCTAAATAACCAGATTACTAGTCCCTTACGGTTGTATTTATTTAAAATAATATAACATAATTCAAATAAAATAATATGTCATTTAAACAAAATTTACTATATTTTTAGGGCTTTCCATATATTTAATACAATAATTTCTATCTTCATCCCAGATTCAAAATTATGTCTCATAATTTTCCAATGTATAATATTTCTATTTCAGACTTTACGATTATTACATTCAACTTAAGTAATAAACAACTTCTTCTTAACATATTTTTATAAAAGATGCAAAAATTTAAGCTATATCTGTATTTATTCTTAAGTATTCGAAAAATATGTAAAAATTGTTTGTGGCAATGTATTAATAAATTGAAACGTACAAATAGAAATTAGAATCGTCCTTCGCCCAAAAATTCGCGATTTAATAAAAATTAAAGAAGACAAAATTTAATTTGAAAATTAAAGAAAACAAATTTCATAATAAAAGCTTCGTCATTTTCAAGCTCCCAACAAATTTAAAATATAATTTAATTTTTATACCTATTTAAACACGAACTCGTCACGAGTTGATACGTCGATGGTTAAGGCTGCGTTAACCTCGAAACTTGTACAATCGAGGAAACGGACCTATTCCATTGGAAGGAACTTTGCCAAGAGTTGGAGAGCAACTGAACATTTTGTCATTGCTTTTGTAGTTAATAAACGAAATCAATCATGATAATACTAATCGTTAATCGTTTAATTCCTACTGAAATCGATCGGTGGTCGCAAATAATATTCACAATCTTGGAATCGTTCGATAAAGATCAACGAGTTTGTATTTTAATTAATTTTATTCCATTGATCTTATCCGAGCATTAAATTCTCTGTGATTATTTATGTTAATTAATCACTGTCGTTAATGGGATTAAACGTTGCCCACTATTGTTGTCTAATAATATGCATCGTATAGAGATCAGAAGCTGTTAAGTATCTTTGATTAATTTTATAAATCTTGCTATGCAAATGCTAATTTTAGAATAAAATTTATTGGATAATTTCCTTATCGATAATTTAACATATTTCGTAAACAACGATATTTTAATATTTTTCATGCACACTTCTAGAAAGATGGATTTTAGCAATATCTGCCTAGCAGTGGGTGGAGGGGGGTAAAGTTTGCGTGTAAAACAGAGGGGAGTAGCTATAAGGCCATTTCAAATAATTATAATCGGAGTGGGTCTATTAACAGAGAAGACTATATTGAAGAACTAATAGCCATATCATCAGAGGAGTTAGCAGAAAATGACATAATAGATACGAGTGCTTCTGAACCAGTGCAATACAGTTATGTATACAGTGGACCTTAAAGTATGTACCGTGTAACTGAAAATCCCCTCTTCCTCCTCCCATTCTTCAAATTTCTGTTAACCAGAAACCATAATACAAGAGTCACAAAAAAAGTATTACTCAGGAAGGCACATACATACATTGCAAATGCAGGATATACCTTTAAACATACGCATATTTATCACATTTTGTGCAAATATAATTTGTACAAAATGTAATAGAAATGCAATATAATTTTGCATTTCTTTCAAAATATTTCTATATATACAAATGTATGTAGTTTATTTTTTTTATGATTTTCTTAACTCTTCATAACTCTGCATAACTACGAAATCACATACATGCTATCTACATTTTTTTTTTATTTAATTCCATGGTCACTGTACGACTATTTTGTTCAGCCATTCATAATTTCGCGGCAATAATCACGCGACCAAATGGCGACATCTATAATAAGATTGAAGATCGTACGGGGATTCCCATGGCTTTCGTCTCGAGTCGAGTTGTAATTTATTTAACTATGTAATATGTAAAGAATAATTAAAGTGGTTGTGTTTAACAATTTAAATATTCTCTAAATATATTTATTTAATCAGTTCCTATGCAAGAGGACCTACAAATCAACATATTTTAATACACTTTACATTAAAGTGGAAACAGTTAAAAATTTTGTTTACTTTTCACCTTTGAACTAACCTAAACGTTGTTCTGATAAAATTAATCACAGTCACTGAATCCATTACTTACAAAAATCTACATTTTTTAAGACTTTTAATCCTATGATCAATACATATATCACCTGTGGTTTTAAAAGAATAATTAACAGTTCGAACACAACAATTATTACTTAGAATTTCTCATACGAGAATGAGTACAATGTTGGAAGGTTGAATTTATTAGAATTTACCTTCCAATTTCAGTGTCTATCATATATTTCTTCAGAAAAACATAATTTGGGTTCCAGAGGGTTAATAAAATGTTTTCTCTACCTTATTTTACTCGAAGTATACGATAATAATCAATGGCATAGAATACAGATCGAGGCTGTCGAATTTTGAAAATTTTGAAACGACCTTCAAATGAAAGATGATCAAGTATTCCTTTTCTCGCTGCTCGCCTTGTATATTCTACAAATAGCACTGTGCAAACAGCGATAGTCTTGCGTGCTTCGAACTCGCTCCTAGACGCAAATATTGCACACACGTATATATATTTCGAATTAAAAATGACCGCTGGGGACGATAATTATATTACACGACGTCATTTTGCAATACTGCCAAGCGAGAGAATTTTGAACGGACTTCAACTAAACTTCATATTCAAGTTCCATATTTTGATGTCAAGATCTGATTATGATTATCTCTTGTAATTCTTTAAATTTGTTTAGGTTCCCTAATGATCAGTATACGTTACCATATACATACTTCCTTTGGATGGATTATGGTTACTATTGGTTTTAGGTTAGGGTTAGACGAAGGCTCGAATCTCTGACATGCACCATTAAATATTAAGTTGTTAGATTCCATCTTGCTTTACGATCTATTGTTTTCCTAGCACTTTTGATTAACTGATAAGAAGTCTGTCTAATAGCAAATTGGGGCATCGATTCTTGTAAAATTCGACTAATTCAAATTGTGATCCGATAGTAATATTAAATGCAATTTATTCGAGTCTAATAAACCATACAGAGAAATTATAAAGGTAGCTAAGAAGAGATGTTTTATAAAACTGTTTCTTAACGTAACTTTTCGATAGTAATACACAAGCACGGGAGTTCCCCGCGACAGACTAGCGAGCCTTAGGGGTTCCCCTATGGTTGACCACTCCACCGTAAAGCGCCATCGTGCGGCCATAAGCCTGCCACACAAACCGAGACACAGTGATGTGAAAACGACAGTGTTGCTTAACGCTTGAAAATACGAAACAATCGACAACAGTGTACTTGTATCCACCCACCCAATATCAGAAGATGTTCAACACTAAGCAATATCCAAGTTTCGAAATTAGGGGTGCAGCGTGTTCCGTTGACGCGTGTTGTAATAGAGCCACACGCTTCTTATTATCTGGGCTAATAAATCGCTGGTAGATCGCTTCTGATAAATTTTTTAGTCTTTTCACAGAAAGCTGCCCGATGGAGAAAGTCTGGTAAACGAGTTCGTTATTTCGAAGTTCCTTATCGTCGTAGTCTATGAAATTTCACGTCTAAAACCGTTCTCGTGCTTTTAATCGTGTCGAAACATATTAAAATGTTTGAGGAAACGGCGAGGAATCGATCGAATTCATCAATTTTCACGATAGAGCTACCATCGACCGTGTCTTTCACAAGCTTCTTCTTCAAACTCAGGAAATGCACCGCGAAATCATCTAAATTGCACACAGAATATTTGTATGGATTGATCGACGCAGATTTTCCAGCAAAGACTGTTTAATTAATTCAATTAGAACCAAATTGATGCGCCAGTGGGAAATAGAATGGAAAAATCCAGCCTCTCCGCAGATAAGAAATCTACGCTAATCCTTTTCTAACGAATGTAAAAGCGATATCTCGAACTATTATAGAAGAGATCGAGCCATCGAAACTCGTATAAGAATTAGGGCACTGGTGGGACATTGATCAAAGGTCTGTTATCAAAAGAATCCACTTCGATACGTGAAAATTGCAACACATCGATCACAAGGGATTACCTAATCTTTAACTGTTCAAGGTACAATTATTACCTAATAATTATTTTAATAAACTTGAACTCCCCCCCCCCCTCCCCCTTAAATACAATCACGTGACTAACAAGATCCATAATCTGGTGATATTCATTCATTAAAATTAATCAAGTCGACAAAAATCGAACCAACATCCCTAATAACCTCGAAATTAAATTAATTTAATTTTTATTTAAATAAAGGGAGCCAATAATGGATTTCATTGTTCGAGTTACGTAATCTCACCGTCACCAATAAGTGTTTAAATATAATTTCCCGACGACTGGAGCGATAGTTGATGACAGACATTACGTTTCTAGTTTCCAAGTACTAATAATAGGATATTTTAAAATAAGATTACGTAACTTAATCTTTATACTTTCTCGTTAGAAAAAAGAAATTGCAGCTTTGACATTACGTAATAGAACACAAATCCAGTAAATCGTAGAAAGTATCTATCAATATTTTGTGTGACAGCTATCACTAACTGTAATTTTCTGTAATCATCTTGTCGTCGATGGGACTAGCTTATCTAAGAACAGATTGTTTTTTTACGTTTCTGTTGCACTAAATTCCATTTTGACACGGTTGTGTAATAACTGAGAGATGATTAGGAATAAAAAAGATCTCTAACTTTTTTTTAACATTCGAATTTTATAGGCTTAAACTACATACTTGAATGTATTTCAGTGAATTTTTACAGAATTTTCCTTATTGTGCCACATCGAGAATTTTCAATTTTTGAATATTCTTTGAATACAATAAATGAATGACACGGGTGTTACAAATTATTTAAACATAAATAAATGAAGATGTTCTACTCAAATTGAAGTCAAAGTTCAAATTCGTGTCTTACAACAGATCGATAAATCGATAAATTGCCTCCACCTATTAATTAATAATTTTGACTGTTAACAGATCCACCTGATAATTTTCCCCTACGTCTATGAGAGGATAACTTCCTAACGAATAAGTTTAGGGCATAAGTATGTTAGTAGTTTTCTGTAGAGCATAAGAAACTACATCGACTGGTGCAATAAAAAATGTAGGTTTCCATTTAAAAAAAAGGTGCAGTTGCATTTTCCTGATGCACCAATGCACAAAAGTGCATAAAACTAGTTGCATATTACGCATCGTCTAATACCATTTAACTTTGACTTATAACATATTTTTCTATTTCTAACCGTTTAGGAGGTATAGCCTGTTCCAGTTGCGTGGGACACCCTGTAGTTATCCGACTTACATCGGAATACAAAATACCATACTAGAACGAACATAACATCTAACAGTTCTCACACGATTACGACACATTGACGATACAATGACTTCATAGATTCAGCAGTACTTTTTGTCATGTATATCGAGCTGAAAATGAACTGTTTCGTAAGTGGTTTTTGACTATATATTCTACACGCAATTTATAATAAAAAAAAAAACCATTAGGGACACATTTCTCTAAACTAATACAAAATTCATATTTTAGTGATCATCATTATCATTAAATAGACATTAACACAATATATATTTGAAAAACGTTTAATTGGAAAGCCTGAGGACTTTGAAATTATGAATAAAAATTATTATAATAATTTTTCACCGTGGACTGTAAAGAATTTACTAATTTTCATCATTGAAAATAAGTGTACTATTGAAGAAAATCGAATAGTTAATTTTATTTGAAAATTTTTATTGGGAATGATGAATGTATTTTTCCCACTCTTTAATATGTATGTAAAAATTAATTTTTAACGAACAAATAAACGTTCAATCGTTCGATCCAACAAATATCACAAAGAAATTCCTGTGCATTGATTTTATTGATTATCTGTCACACGAACAAACTGCTGCCCATCTCTGGCAATCAGGCGACTCATGCCACGTGACAACGCAGCTTATCACACGATAAACAAAGATAAACATTATTGTCTCGTATAAAAATTTATTTAATTCCACGCGACATCTCAAGAATATAAAATTTAAGTTCTCTAGAAAAAATAACGAGACGATGATTTAAAGAACTTGTAGTAATTATTTAATATAGAATTTTTAACTAAATTATATATGTTTCAGAAGTCTAAAACTGCGGGCTTGTTTGAGATCACATGCTCGAAACCTGTTCATAGAGTGTTAGGAAATCTCTGGTAATTAAATGGGCTTAACAAGGTAAGCATCTAGACTATTTCGAAAGTTCCGAATGTCAAACAACATCAACAAAACATTCCCGTGTACCTTGTGAAATTTTACGTTTCTGTAACGGGCGAACCCAACGAACTTTAATTTATTTTACGCATTATCTCGACCATAAAACATTTCATAAAGCCTATGGTACTAATACAGTACTCTAACAGGCTAAAAGAATTAAATTTGATCATCGAGATCCAACCATTATACAAACACGACAGATGCCAATCGTCGTAACCTAACGACAATGTATTCGAAACAGCAAACAAACGACTGTGTTCTGTTTATACGCGCGAGTACGTGTAGACTGAATTTGATACAATAATTTGTCTGAAAATATAAAAATACAAACTCTTTGAAATCGACGAACACAGGCATCCCAAATTAATTAATTTTAATAACGATGGATGCCTTATGCACCGAGCGATAAGAGGGAATATAGAGAGACACTTACGAATATTTTAATCCGGTGAAGCGACGCGCAATGTATAAGAAATTTTCCAAGATGCAAGACGCAAGGTGTAAACTGGTTGGAAAGTCGTGTGAAAATTTAAAAGGAAGACGTTGTCCGTGTTAAAATAATTTGGTGAGCCAAGATCCTCCCGGACGTTCGGCACGTTTTCTAGAGCACTCGAAGCAAGACGCGCACGCACACGTGCTCGCCACACAACACACTACTGACCGAAAGCCGACTCTTTCTCTCTCTCCCCCTCTCTTTTCGTTGTTTTGCGCGCGCGCCTACTTCTCACCAACTACAAACTCCCATCCAACCGCGGTGACGACTCGACGCACACTGAGCGACGCGGGAACCGCGCATTGTGATGCCCCGGCTATAATTCGAATTCCCCCACTACGCGCGGGAATTAAGGCTGCTTAAACTCGACCGTCTAATTCGTCAATCTCGCGCACGACCCGACGTATCGACACAAAAGTCAGCGTAGAAACTGGAGGATTCTTTTTTACAGTCCATTCTACATACAAAGACGGGTCAATGGTGACCCATATTCTATCTTTTTTCTATAAAACAATTCATATACCAGATTTGATCAAATTTCACTAGAGATATAGTTAATTATAATATAATGTAAATTGGTTTTTTAACTCTTACCACGTCACCCACATATGGGTGACAGGATCTCCTACTATGGAATTAGAACAATTAATTCCCAACTTTAGATATTAAAAAAATTAAATTTGTATAAAATTCATGAATTTTAGAAAATAAGTTCTGAAACTAATTTTAAAAAATTATATTAGAAATTTTAATTTTGCAGAATACTATACAATTTTCATTTTTTATTGGTACATAAAATTTGCCCAGCTTTGCGGTCGTAATTAAGTCGTAAAAATACGTAGGTCAAGATAGCTACAATGCACGTGTGTACACATTAACATTGTATTACATTAAGAGATAGGTTTTTCAATCTCTAGTAAAAGGGATTAGAGATTATATTTGTAATTATGAATTATATAAAATGAAGCCCGAGAATATGTAAGTGAGAGTATTGTATTGTATTTATTGTTGGCATCGAGTCGAAAATTCGACACTATATGTACCATATGTAGCGTATAGCACATACACACCGATTTACAAAATGCCACGCACACGCCATAAACACTGCATTATCTTTCTTGCTGGAGCGTGACTCGATAATGCATGGGATTGTGGGAAAGTCCTTAATCGACCATAGTCTCCAATCTACAATGTTAATAAATACCTCTTTTCAATTCTCGACGCGTGTGCGTTGTTAGTGTACCACATTCCTTCCTAGCTATCAATGTCAAGTTGCATACACTTTGGTGACCGATCTTTGGAGACAATTAAATCAAGTTCTTTGAACGAACTTGCGTTTTATGTGGCTTTACGAAACCTCTTACTTTCGATTTATTTTTGTTTCATCTCTGAATTAAGTATTGTTGGAGTTCCCGTGCCAAGCATGGCGACAATTAGAGTTGGTCGTTAATGCAATTAGGTTAATAGAAAATCTATTTCAACCGTGTGGATGCAATTTTTGCCAAGAATCTCGTTTCTTAAACCTAAACACCTCACTCGATATCTACTCTAGCTTAGACTAAACATCCCACGGTCCAAACACATACACTTCTCACACTATTTGCAAACAGTATGGTACACATAGGAAAGAATAAAATTGTCCAACTCTGGCACTAGTGTTTTCTATAAAACTTTTCCTAGACAACACTAAGTTTATCTTTCCAAAATTAAACGGAAAAACAGATAAATATGCACATACATTTAAATACTTAAACAAAAAACAAAGTGCTGAGAAATTTGGTGGTTTAAACTGTTATCCTTTACGACATGATAACAATCTCTAACATAACAATATTTAGTCGTATGATTAATGTATTTTTTCAAACATTGTAGAAAAATGTAGCAGGAACATAGCATGAATATGTATTTGAGATTTATTCGTTCATGAAGAATGGCCCCCTTTCCGATTGCATCACAACCAACGAACAGCTTTGTGTATTTGTGGAAAACGGAACGAGACAAATGAAAATCGATGGTTTTAACGCGTTTCGAAGGATGACGTGACACAATCAGCGCTATCCAGATCTGGTAAAAAGCAACTGCATCAATTGCCAACCTAATCTCGACTGTGGATCGTATTATCCAACACATTCGTACGGCTTACATAAGCTGTACAAAGTCATTGTCGTGCGTGATATAAAACGTCCTATAGCGGATGTACGTGCTGAAGTGTTGGTCCAAGTAAAACCTAAATTACTGATTTTATCAAACGATAGCAGGGGAATTTTTCCAGCCTTCAACGTGGAACTCGATTGGATACAAATGGTATTCTAAATTTCGGTTTCTAGGTCGTTTCGAGGTCAATTCAATTCTATTAAATGGAATACTTCTGCGTTGATATTCTATTAAGCGTAACGAAATAATAAAGGACTTAAAAGTGGCAATAGTTTTGGTTTTCAAATGAGATTAATAAAACATATAATTATAAATAAACCAAGTGGTAACGTTGGTATTATTTTCTACTTCCGTCGATGATTTTTAAATGAAAAGAAGAGAACGAGTAATATCATTCTGAGAAAATTGGTGCGTATAAAAAAGATTCAATAAAGAAGAATTATACGGAACTAAAATTACCAATTTTGTGCATCAAAATGCTTTACACGGTGCTTGAAAACAATTCAAGAAAAATTCAACTTTGATCGAAATTACCGTCAATAGTTTTTCCCGGCGTTTCTTTCGAACAGCCCTAAATGGCGGAAAAGGTAATCGTCCGTTGGAGAACGGTTCGTCGAGCATGCTGGATGTTGCGAAATTTCACAGAACAATGCTGTTGTGGAAAAAATGCAACTTTACTGTTGCAACACGCAATGTGTACCAACAAGTATAGTTTTAAAAAAATCTTCCTGTTACTCGATCCAAGTTGGTTTTGGATCAATTTCTCATTCATGTCTTTAACTTATAGGTAAAGCGATATTCCTGTTATCATTTGACACAGGTTTAACAAGAAATAGTACATCTTTTTCGCGACATAAGCGATGTTTATTCGTTTAATTGCCACAGCATCGAATATTCATTCCTCAGCAAGTTTTATTCTTGAATAACAAATTTTCAGATTCGTTCATTCAGATTTAAAAACTATATTAATAGATTCTGATTTACAAATAAAATGTAAGGTTGGTTCACGAATAATTCTAATATTTTTATTCGTTATTCGTTATTCGTGAATAAAATCTGCCCAACTCTATCGTCAATAATATCGATTAGTATTAAAAGAAACACTACTCAGGAACAAGGGTTACTTTGAAGAATAAATGGAAGATCACGAATAACGTCAACTATGTTCGAAATAATTTTTACTCAACTTTGCTATCTACCATATGAATTCTGAATTTTTAAAAAAATATCCTGTATAATTAATGTTCGATTATTTTCTGAATCCATACACAGTTTACTCAATTTCTGATTAAGAATTGTCGAGCTATAAAAATATAACTTCTTGCATTATTTGATGCCCCCCCCCTGTACAAGAAACAGGCACCACATGTTCTAATAAAACGCTTTGTACACTGAATCGTATTAATGAGGCGGTGAATTGACTGTAACAGTGAATCAGTGACTGAGATGTTCCGCATTGCAAGTCTCGCTCACCTTGCCTAATTCGACGTTCATGCTATGTAGAAGGTTACAGAAAAACCAGTCACAAGTTTCTTTCTTTACGCATCCGTGAATAACTGTTTTTTCAGAAATGCGCGTTGCACTGTTACGGCATAATAAAAGGAACTGTGCAAGAAAGGAATACTACAAATTCATTGAATTTCACAGCTACTAATTACCAGGTGTACGGCGATATAATTTATCTTATCTTTTTCTATTTTTTAGTTGAAAATCTAACGATTAGCCAATATTGTGGTTTTCAGCATCAGGAAGGTCGAGTGACGCACTGAAATAGATAAGGATTCTTTTCTTTGGTTCTTGGTAGCTGAACAATTGAAACAATGAATGCATTTTTCTCAGGACTGGATTGATCAGTGAACAAAGTAAACACTTGGTTGGGGCACTGCAATGCAAAGCTAACAAAAACAATCAAATATTATTATAATATCGAAGAGGTCGATGTCTCGTCAATTAGGCAATTAAAGAGTGAATTACTCAGCTGTTCTTCATCCATTGTCACTGTTCCAATCCTGGTTCTATTATTAAAGTTTCCATGCCTAGTAATTTTTAAAGATTCAAGGGGAAAATATCCATCAGACGTAGCAATTGCTTTCTGAGACATCAGTTTATTCAAATTAGGAAGCTGAATAATTAAAACACTGCTCCTGGTGTTTGTTACAGGGTTTAATAGTTTCGGAAAATTCAGTTCTGGCTACGTATCAGTTTTCAAGGCAACAGCTCATTTGAATTGAATGATTGCAAATTAAAATAGTGGGATGAATCTGTTCCACAGACGAGATCCAATTGATAGTCGGTTAGCTCACTAAACGCTATGGATCTCGCGATAAATGAATGTCTCGAGGACACTGTCAATGGCTTTTTCGTGTGCAGAAGTCACGTTGTGTGATGTGAGTTGCACGTGTTTCAGCAGAACTAAATATGTTTAAACAATAACGAGGAACACGACGCGTTCAGTCGGGGCGTGTTGTGCGTGACGTGATTAACAGTAAGAGGCTCCCATTGGCGTCCTTTGCACAGTGGTGGCGAATGCAATCGACCATGGTTCGCATGTTTGTATTCATGGGTGTGTCACTATGCGGAGGGAAAGTTTCTGGCTTTCCCACCAGCGTATATTTTTTCCGGAATTCTTGGAAATCGGACTACTGCAGCTAATTGTTGAAATGACCTAGGCTCGAGTATCCAAGAATCCTCGACAATGGTGTCACGGACCATTTATTACGCGTAACTATCATTACAAATCTCCTACGTGCAATTTTGCAAACCTAAGTAGACTTTTTCCTATCTCGTTACGTGTTCGGATTTTTTAAATGATATAATATTTAAACGCGTGCGTAATTCTATGGTTATTATAAGGTAGGCTGACGCGTTGAGTACACGTTGACGTTTGTGAAAAATAGAAATATTCGATGATATTTATATTTTGACAAATGTTAGCTATCTTCCATTGTAAATGATTTTGTAACGTGTAAGTTTAAAATAAACAAAAAGAAATTGAAAAGTGATTTACCATTTTGTGATCTGTGGAGGATCCAGCTCCTGAAGCGGTGGCTATTTAAATTCTAGCCAGTGCAGCGTAAAAAGCCACATAATTCACCGTCACACACGCGTACACACGCGTGTTCGTGAATTTCTATGGTTCCAGGGGAATATCACACGCCAAATGCATCCTCTTCTCCTTCTCGACAAACTTTAATCGCTAGATCTCATTTTTAAACTTTATACAGTGCTTCGATAAAACGTAGAAGTGAGGGAAATGGATTAGGGAAAAGACTAAGAGTTTTCTTGTCTAATAAATAGAATCTTTAATAATCAATAGAAAAACTCGAAACTGAGTCGGATCAAGATTGATCTCCAAGATATAAGTAAAAATAATCCGAATGCTATCGTATTTGATCTCAATTTCATCGAGAGAACTTCGCCAATCAATCAACAATACTCTCATGACGATCTATGATCAGAGTTGGACTTTCATTCGCGAATAATGAATAAAATTGTTTAATTCGCTCGTGAACTATGTTTTATCGAAGCTGTAATATGGTATCAATCCAATAAAAAGATTGTCATTAATTAAATACGTACGATTGCACTGTATCAAGGTATATTGAGTTTTTCTTTACGAATAGCAAGATTTCATCTATGAAGAATGATAAGAAAAGAATGTTATATAAAGCTGAGAAAAACATTTTTCATATATCTATATGCAAAATAATGTATCAGAATTAATTCATAAAATAATATAATTAATTATAATAAAAATTTATTAGATTCATATTCTATATTGGAGTGAAAATATTAAAGAGCAGATGACAGCTTTTATTTTTTAATACTTGTATCTAGATTAGTACCGAATTCTTTTTCAAATCACAACGATACACATTTAATAAGTCATGGTTCAATTTTTGAATTTGCAATCTATTTAAAATAGAAAGAAAATTATAAATTATTAAATATTATTACAAGCTTACGTATATACATATAAAGAAAAATAAAACGTGTAGTATTTGTCTCTAAAGTGGTGATTTTCTCACCAAGTGGTTTCGTAATGGCATCCTGGGGAATTCTACTGGAGCGCCAACGCCTCCACCAGGAAAAGGTTCCACTAGAAACTACTAGCAGTAGGACTTAACTAGGAATTAAATATATCTCCCGTTTCGTAACGATAGTTTTATAACAGTAAAGTGACATAAGTAAATAATATACATATTATTTCATTGTAAACAGAGTAATTATTTATTAAATGTGTTAAAGATATAATGCTTCTCTTCCCTCTGTTTCTATGTCTGTGTCAGTCTGTGTGTGTGAGTAGAGTGGATGAGTGGTGCCACCTATGAAGAAGAAAAAAGACAGAAGACGCTCGAACAGAAGCGACGGAAAAAGAACGAATGTAAGGAAAAATTATAGAGAGAACAGAGAAAAGTGTGTTAAGATAAGACAAGAAGTTTAGAAACAAATATATGTATAATTAATATCTGTCAGAGATATAGTCTTGTTATAAAACAAAGTAACAACAAAATGCGTATCGTGACGTTCTGTAAATACTACAGAATAAAAATTGTCAGCACCTTCTCGATATTTAGACTTTAGAATAAATTAAGGACTTAATTAAGAAATTTTTATGGATTTAGTTTGAGAATTAACTTTGATAAATAGCAATCTGTTGATTGGATTGATAATATAATGTATAAAATTCACTATCCAGCGTTTCATTTCTGCCATAACTAGTAACTTACCGCGAAGGAGAAGGGATAGCAAGACTCTGTAACTTTTCTCTCACATGGCACGAATCTGTGTCACCGAAACTACCGTTAAAGTACTCCTTCGATCGTACGATCGTAAACTCGAACATTTTTACATCGGTTTTAGTGATTATTCTCACACCAAAGCTACGCATCTCGTTTACTTTTGCAATTTTTAATACATTTATTATACGATCACATACATAAAACACACAACTTTCAACTCCGGTTGAAGAACGTTTTTATTGTAGAATTTCATGTTTAAAAATACACTGTCACCGGCACAACAGTGTATCTCAAACTCCATCTAGAGTATGCATTAAAATATTACTTTTTAAACACATTGTAGAACAATATATTAAAAAACCATTATTCGTATCCAAGGAATTTTAATTTAACTCAAACTATTTAAAAGAAATTACGTATTTTCGCGGGTATTTTTGGGAAATTTATTTAATCCTATTTAATAATTAATTTTGAGTATCAGAAAAAAATCAGTAGAGTGATGTATTATAAGTACGCAACAATGTTGATAAAACTGTGCAACGAATTTTAGTTTTTCCAAACTTCCAAGTTATTTAAATTGCAACTTTTCTTATGTTTATTTTGCTATTTTTAATACACGTTTAATTCTCCATATTGTATTTCAAAGTACAATGTTGCGTAATATATAGAAATATTTAAGAACTGTCAATATACATGAAATTTTGTTTTCATTAATACACAAAATAATAAAGGAATGTAGAAATTTTGCTTTCAAAAATTCTTCATTTTTTCTTTTGTGAGTCACAAACTCCCACATTGCATTGTGGATTGTAGATTGAGAAACACTGGTCAACTATGTTATTTACGCGGAAGATATATGGTATCTTTCCATTTGTCTAGAATCGAATGCACCACAACGATACTCGGTTTGATTTGTTAAATTATTTATTTCTAAACGTTCTCGCGTATTTTATTTCACTAACACTTCGGCCAAGCTTTAGTTTCAACAACGACGTACGTTGATATTGTTTAATTATTATCTGTCGCATTGTGACGCTTGCTGCGCCACCAACCATAATCGTTTGCAAGGCGTGGACTTATGCTAAAAAGCGAGATCCTCTTATGTTTTTAGGACGGAACACGAAAGGCAGAAATGTCGTCTCTTTGAATGTCTACCTCACAGTACTCTAATCTATGGCGTAGTCATTTTAACAATTTCCCTTTCGTTGTAAATGTGTCAACAATTTTTAAATAATTCTTTACACAAACAAATAAAGGCCCACGCGATCACACGCTTTATCTACGCCATTTTTAAGTCAGCATGCGCCAAAATTGTACTAATTTAGAATATATCGACAGTTTCGAAAATGGCGGGACAGCGATGTCTCTTGCGCATGTGCGTTAAGGGCAATGTCAATAACTTGCTTCAGAGAAACGAATAAAATCGTCGTATATACCTTTTGTCGTTTTTTAAAATTATGATACCCCTTTTGCTACCATTTAAATCCATTATGGATCAATAATAATGATGTACTTACATAAATGGTTGATCTGTCTTACGCTGCCATGTTTGAAAGTCCGCCAAAACAATTCCCTAGCTTCCCACGACATTTCGAATGTGTCACCATTGCTGTGTAAATGAAAATAGTAAGAATAAATTACCGTAGTTAAAAACATTCTGTGCCCAACGCATGAGACACAATAAATAGAATATAAAATATGTGCTTCAAGATCAATACATTCCTTTTACCCTATACTGGAGAGTGGACGGCCTTGGGGGTCACTGATTTAGATCAAATGTTATAAAATGGTAGATTTGGTTACCCTGTTAATAAAGTCATTATTCAATTATTTTTTAGATATTTATAATTCAAGATTTATTGTGATTTAAATTAAGTTCTATTCGATACTTTCACGAATTAATATTTTAGTCCAACAGCAATGGATCAAAGTTCCCACACGTTGGACTAGTGTTCTATTCCCTGAGACAGACAAATCATTTTTTTTTTAATTTTTTATATGTAAAAACACGTAATGGAATTTAAATAAGTAACAAATGTCTTGACTTACTGAAAAGTTTACAGAAGTTTTGTTTGTTACAGAAAAGAAACATAAAAATATAAACTATCGTTAATTGAAAGAACTACAAACACGTTTATATACATATTTATTACAGCCTTAAATTTTCAGTGTGAAGGCACTGTTCAGAATAAACCATCTTTCAATAGATGCTTTTTAAACTCAAAAATATTAATTAATCGTGAAATTGAAGCTTCCAGATCCATTTACATCAGTTATAACAAGTATTGGTACAAAAGATCGCATCTGTAGTTTTTCCATTCAACGATAATTCATATTTCTATACTTTTCTTTTTACAGCAAACGAAGCTTTTGCATTTTGTGATCGTCGCTGCGTACGATACCTAGTTTGGTCGTTTCGGTGGGAATATTTCAGAAACAGCGTGTAATTTTAAATGTAATTTTTATTTAGGCTATGTACAACACATACGTACAATACGTGACCCTTGCTTAAAACTATGTTACGTCGCCCGGTATGCATTTCCACTTAATCTTTAACGCCCCCTAATCCTCTTTTCCCCCCGACATACGTGGTTGTGTGTGGAAGTGTATACGTTTCATGCATGCGCTCCTGTACCGTACACACGTGTATACGTCTCCATACATGCGCTCCTGTACCGTACACGCGTGTATGTGTAAGTGCGTGTGTGCTCGTGTGTCATGTGATATGTTACAAATTTTTAGGAACATTTCGCGTGGAACACCGCGAGTGATATTAGTATTAAGGTCGCAGCGAAACTACATGAAAACAATGCAGTCGTCTGCAACTCCATTCTCGATCAATATATGGATTAGACACTTATCGAAAAATGACACCAATATAGACGATTGTTGATTGGACAGACTCCAAATATCACCACTGAAAGGCGCCAGGTAGAACTGCCAATTTGGTAATTTCCAAATAAGAGAAAAGAAAAACGTGTTCTCCAAAACAACATACAACTGAAGCTTCACATTTAACGAAACAAAAACTGTAACTCTCGAGTCGTTAGTTAGTATCGTTTTTTTATTTTTAAAGCGTTTCAAAATTAATTTTTTTTAAGATTCATGAAGAGATATTTTCATAGATATGATCGGAGTCTAAAAAATTTCTAAGTCATTTACCAAGTTCCTATTTTGAAAAAACAGAGTTCCTATGATAGAGTCGTAGACGCGAAGGAACTTATATTTTACTGGAAAAAGGAAAGTTCGTAGTTTGGGTTTGAAACCTGGCGCCCCTCAAATTTCGAACGCAAGAATCGTCAGTTACCCTCATCTACCCTCCCTTCCCGATTATTTAAAATTCTGGCAAACATAAGCACACAAATCAATGCCTAATATTCCACTAAGGGTAGGTATGGCTTACATTCTTAAAAGGACATTGAAAAATCGCATATGCTAGAATATCTGTTGAGTACACTGTATATGTATCTCGCCCTTATTTACAGTTCCCTTCCATTAACGAAAATGTTCTGGATCGTTGTTAAGAAACTAACGAAAGATCGCGCGGACCGTTTGTGCGGCGTCGGGTTCCACGTTGCGTATGCGTATCGATCATGCATACGAACCGCGTACCATATCGTGAAACAAGAAACACCTCTTTAACCATTTAATTCCTGATTTTGTTTACCAGCGAAAGATAACGCAAAAAAAAAAAGATGAAAATTCGAAACAAACCGCGAGATGCTTAAAAATTCGTTGGGTATGCGGTGAAATGTATCCTCGTACATCCTCGACGAATAACGGCAATATTTATAACAATAATCGAAGATCAAAACGCTAAATACTACGAAAAAATTCCATTTCAAAGATAATGTGAAATCTAGTATGCTTTGGACAGGGTGTGAAACGGTATTTGTCACGGATTTCACAAATTAAGCTCATCGAGACTGGTAGATGTGAAGAAGACGTTCGAATTCTTCTCGATAGAAGGATGAAAAGAAAGTTAAATGTTTGTCCAATTGAATTATGCACGCTTGCTCCGGAGTATAAAATGTGTGATTATTAAAAATGACAAGACTAACTTTTTTTAAATATACGCCAAAACTGTAGTTAGAAGCCCAAGAAAATGGTCCCGTAGAATAGAGATTGCTCATTAATTGTGTGTGAAATGGTACTTTGCAAAATGGAATAGAAATCAAATTTTAGTAATAGTTAGAGTATATCTTTCCTGCTTCATTTTAAACATACCACTTGTATCAGGTATAATAATCTTTTATCTGAGGTGGGTGAGTTACAAAGTTTAGAAACCAAAGTGTAATTATTAAGAAGTTTAAATTTGATACTGACCAATGGATGATAGTCTTTACAAGTCTTGCTTAGTCGTATGTGCGTGAGTTTTCAAATTCTGAGCAATGAAATCCGTATTTCTTCCAGAACTATAGTCTTCAACTCTCAACAGTACAGCGTTGCTCTTCCAGTTGCTTCAACTCGAAGAAATAGTTTTTCCAATTTCGATAGTTTCTCGACAGTTAAAAGAACAGTGTTGTAATTGATGTAAAAAGTTTATCAATTTTATCAGAATGAGAATACGGTTCGTCTGTGAACTTTTCATCCTCTTGTTAGGTAGAATACGTAGAATCGAAGAAGAAATGTGTCTTGTACTTTAGGATCAAAATGAAGTTTCCATGAATATCATGGTACGATGGAAGTTATTATGCTACAAAAAGAACGATACTGTTTAAATATGTGGCATAATTTAGGGGAACGATTCTTAACCATTTTGAGTTTGTGACACAATTTAGACCACTGTTTTTCAAACAGCTATTAATCCCATGATTATGTTAACAGGGCAAATTTCCAAACGAAAATAGAAAATGTATTTGTGTAGTTTAGCCTAATTTAGAACACCAGATAAAAAGTATTGTCAGTCGAAAATTTGAAATTTTATTCTTTTATTTCTGTTACAAATTAAAGAAGCTTTACTGAACTTTTTTATTACAACGAGATTTTTTAATACTCTTCAATCAGAAAAATTTATCATCAAATAGTGTTAAACAAATATTAAGATCAATCATAAAATTTTTTTTTCCAAAATTGTATAAAATTGCATAAGAACCAAATGCAGCCTTTTAAAGGTAGTTTTTAAATATATTTGAATAATAATGAAGTTTTAAAAACACTGGTTCAGAAGAAAGAAAACCTTCTCAACCGGATGATTAAGAATCGATTAACTAGAAACAAAATGAAGTTCATTGACCCCGGAAACAACTCTGCACAATTCGATTGGTCAACGTATGATACCTTTTAAACTTTGTGTCTTTCTGTCGAGTAGAACTATAAACAGGAATTTCAAGATCAATAAGAATTTTTCCCCTTACCTTTTCAACGTAATCTCCGCCATTCTAGACGCGTACGCAAATCCGCGAAATCCACGGCAATTATTAATTTTCTCACCCTCTATAAAACATTTTTAATCCGCTTACATAAACATTTGCACTAATAGTCGTATATTATGCGCGAATACGTATATTTAATGGGAGATATTGCGACATTAACAAAGTACTTCACCAAAATATCATTAACAGTATGACGAAATGTTAGTTAACGTCTCACTAATTTCAACTTATTCGCCAGAAGTCGCCCTCCTATCGTGATATTAATAAACAAATAATTTCGACCAAACTTCGAACGTCAGCACGATGCATTCCGTGCTGGTCGGAAAAAATTCAATTTCTCGTTTCTCGAAAAAGCGCCACGAGAATCGCGTTAAACTCCATTTTCGTTTCACCGTTTCTCTACGTCTCCTTGGTGGTGTCTCGAAATATTGTTCTTTTTGTTACTTTTTTCTTTTATTCCCCTCTCCTCGACAACACAATTTCGGCAATGCTGAGTCGTCCGGACGAAGATACGCATTCAAATACTCGTGTGGAATTCTCGGATAACCCCACCAATACACGTTTACAATTATGTTTGATATTGCAGCATCGGGGCAGCGAGATTTGGATGGTGAGCTGTATTCATTCTTAAAGCGGAGATGCTCTTGTTGTACCATTCGTCCTCCGCTGACATTCCTAAAACGAGACAATACACGTATTAACAGAGATCTTGTTTTATATCTAACGTGTTTGCTTAATTAACTGGCAAAGGATTTAGTTACTCGAATATTTTTGTTTCGAATCGATCGGGTGGTTAGTCCCGAAGATATAAGGCTTCGAAGCGTTTGTTTACGTCGCGAGGTCAATGACCTTTTGACTGACACAGTAAACAGTAAACACTACGTCACTCGGTCACAGAAATTACGATATCTCCGAAACGGTAAGTCGGATCGACAAAAACCAAAAACCATTTTAAAGAGGAAGCTTTGTCGCTGCTAACGATAGCTCGATTATGCAAAAAACACTAGTAGTTTCAGAATTGCACGCGTCTAAAGTTTCAGTAATTTTAATACGCGTTAATAGACTTTCGTAAGACGGTGGGTGAAATTTTAAAAATTACCCCTTCATTTAAATTATGATATCTCCAAAAATCGTTTCAAAGAGGAAGCTTTGAAGGAAAATTAATATAAAATTCTGCTCGTAAAAATTCTAAATAGAAATAGAAACATTACAGTTTTTACGATTGTTCTATATTTTAAATTATATTTATATATTCAGATAATAAATTTCTCGGATAATTGGAGAATTGAAAAAAATAACAGGCGTTTCTAATACCAAATACTAAAACATTCATATCGAATAGTTCCTTGTAAAAATTAAATTTACCTTTAATAAATCGTAATCAAACTTGGTTAAAGGTATCACATTATAATTTTCGAGGGGAACGTTCGATATAAATATGAAAATGTCCATCCATCCTTCCGTATCGGGAACAGTTAGACGAAGGAAACTAAATTTCTTTTTTCTTCGAGAGCAATCAGGTGATTCGATTTAAAGACTTTCCCAGAGCCTTCTTCGTAGCGACTAATCGACCGATTTGCTATGGCATTAAGACGTTAAATCGTTACGAGAATCTGGGATATTGGTAAAAGACCTACGACCAACGTGGATGTCTATATGAAGAGTAGCAGACAGCCAATTCGCGAATAGTCTTGATTCGATTTAAAAGCGATATTCCATCTTGCACCGGAAATGGTGTAAGACGGCGCTGGAGCGGAAATAGAGAGAACGTCTTGGACTGAACGCACGTTTGCACGGACGTCCGATTCCCGTCATTTCCGGCGTGGCTTTTTTTTTTACAAAATTATTCGATAATCTCGTGTCAACACCCAACGGAGACAGAAAATATAAAATTACTTGTATTTCACGTTTTCAATTCCCCACATCGAGCACTTGGTTTTTAATCGTAAATAATAAACAGTAAATTATTCGTTCAGTGTATAAATAGTGGCATGTGTTGGAAATAACATTTTTCTTTCGCAAGTCATGTATCTTGAATTAAACTACCCTTAAATTTAACACCCCTCGACAAATTAAATATTTTAAGAAATCAACAAGAATATCTACTGTACTTTTTTCTTTTTTTATTAATTGGTCCAAGAGACTGATCTTTCCAAGCCCAATTATTTTTATAAAACATCGACAAAGGGTATAACCGGATAAGATGGTCAAAAGTGCCCTTGAGCCAAACTGATCAGTGAACATATCAGTTAATAGACCATTCAAAGAAACCCATTTGTGTCAAATATCAACCCCGTACCCTTACTGAGAGGGTAGTTACAGGGCGTAACGCAATTTTCAGTTTAAGCTGTATATCTTTTGTTGTATTGTATCAAAGATTTTGAAAAAAATTGGGGGTATTTTGCTCTACGGCGTACGTGTTTGTGAATTTTTTCAGAATTTTTCACCGCAAAATGGATTTTTAAAAAATTCGAAAAGTATAAAAATATTTTTTTTTAATAGAAATTATTAAATGACCACGTTTATATTTTTACAGTGTTAGTGTCTTGTTATGATTATTAATCTATAATTTTTTCAGATTTTTAGAAATGGGGGAGCGATGTTGGAAAAATAAAAAACCGACATTTGCTTTTATTTTTACCTTAATTTTTGTTGTGACCATGTTCGTATTGTTACAATTTTAATAGCTTGTTACTGTTATAAATATATAATTTTTTGAGATTTTTTGTGGAGGTGTATCACATACAAAATAATTATAAATCGATATTTCCTAAGTTTTCGTTCGAGTAATATATTCGGGTAATTGATATTTTTACTTCATCGAATGATCATTATATGCATGCTCAAAATAGTTTTACATGTATGAATTAAGAGAATAACTTACCTCTAATGATATATTTGCAATCTTCGTCGCTGTCATCATTTATTACGGGTATTTACGTGTTCTGTATTAAAGATTTTGCTGAGTATTTCTGCAGGCTTCATAATTTTTGCAATATAGCGGGCATGCGACAAATAATAAATTATCGCTGCAACATGGGAACAACATCCGATGGTTCGAGTGCCATTTGCACATTCGCAGAAGTGACGATTAATTCCGGAACAACCTATTGTGTTTGGTGTATAGTCTATATAACACTTATACATTTTCTTCTTGATATGTCGCGATTGCACTTTAAATTGAGTGATATTACTGTTTGTTTTTAAATAACTGAAGTTAATTTCATTGTCACTATTTATTAGTTCTGCGAGATAAGACACTGCTTGTTGAAGTTGGTAAGATCCGGTAAAAAATAGTCGCAAATCACGTTCTGTCATTTCGGGGAAGTCAAGCAAATGCCCAGATGTAATGTTTTGAAACGGAGTTTTCCGTCTATCCCAGCGATATGTCTCTGCCTATATTCCCAAGGTATTTTCTTTTTCTTTTTGTTCCGAAATTCTTGCAATTATTTCTTCCAAAAATTCCGAATCACTATGCATTCGCTTTCCAAACATATTTTGTAAAAAACAGGCTATTCGGAAGTATGGCCGTACTGTCGAAAGTAGCTTATTGTCTAATTGGTGGTGGAGAAGTCGGTATTTTTGTCCTATAATGCCATGGATAGCTTCGATGTCCCAACGAACTTTTGTCACCAATCTAGAATTATTAGCTTCTACGGTGGTTAACTGATGACGTTTGCCTTTCAGAGCTGGCATTAGTATTTTGTATCCTTCGTTTTCTAAATAGTTCTGAACGTCTCGGAATCCTCGGTCAACGATGCATATATCTCCTTTCTTAAGTAATGTCCGCAGACCATTCGGATCATTTCGTGTAGCGTAAAATGGTCCCAGCATTTCAACAATATATCCAGCTGTTGTACATATCGTAAATGGTTTGCATAATGGTACTTTCTTCTGTCCTGAATATGATTTCCGTTGATATTCATTATTTGAACTTTTCCCATGTCGGATGTAGGTACCATCAAAAATTAATGCCAACTGATTGGTTATGTGTAATTTTTTAGCAATATCTGATGTTTCCTTCTCGATTAAATGTTGTCGAGAAAAGGCAGTAAATCCAAAATAAGTTGGTAATATATCTTATACAAAGGAGTTTATCACTGACGCACAAAAATCGGAAACTAATTGCTCACGTTCCAGTCCAAGAATTGCAGCTATTGTTTTATTAGAATTTCTCATTAGAATTTCTGAGAATATGACTCATAAAAGATTAAGTATTCATTAATGTCATTCATTGATGTCTTTTTCGACATTCCTAAGGTTTTAAGTTTTATATTATTTGATACACGTAAAACTATTTTGAGCATGCATATAATGATCATTCGATGAAGTAAAAATATCAATTACCCGAATATATTACTCGAACGAAAACTTAGGAAATATCGATTTATAATTATTTTGTATGTGATACACCTCCACAAAAAATCTCAAAAAATTATATATTTATAACAGTAACAAGCTATTAAAATTGTAACAATACGAACATGGTCACAACAAAAATTAAGGTAAAAATAAAAGCAAATGTCGGTTTTTTATTTTTCCAACATCGCTCCCCCATTTCTAAAAATCTGAAAAAATTATAGATTAATAATCATAACAAGACACTAACACTGTAAAAATATAAACGTGGTCATTTAATAATTTCTATTAAAAAAAAATATTTTTATACTTTTCGAATTTTTTAAAAATCCATTTTGCGGTGAAAAATTCTGAAAAAATTCACAAACACGTACGCCGTAGAGCAAAATACCCCCAATTTTTTTCAAAATCTTTGATACAATACAACAAAAGATATACAGCTTAAACTGAAAATTGCGTTACGCCCTGTAACTACCCTCTCAGTAAGGGTACGGGGTTGATATTTGACACAAATGGGTTTCTTTGAATGGTCTATTAACTGATATGTTCACTGATCAGTTTGGCTCAAGGGCACTTTTGACCATCTTATCCGGCTATACCCTTTAAATGTTCATTTTTATATTACGTTTCCGTGTAATAATTCTGTGGATGTTATAATTTTTATTTATCTAAAGTGTATTAGTAACGAGTTATGTTTCTAAAAGATTCCTAACGTAGAAGAATCGAATTACACCCGGTGAAAATTTGGTAAAATCTCTGCTTGTAAAATTCGCGCGAGCCTCGCAAAATGGCCGAGGGAAATTTTTTTTTTTATATCGATGTGTTCTACTCGACAGGAGAATAATAAGTTCAAAAGGAAGCGCACGTCGCAAACGAACCGTTTTTTTCACAAAACAATGTTAAAGTTTTAGCCAATTAGATTATACAGAATCGCTCCCGGGAGCAAAGCGCTTCCCTCACTTTGTGCCCCGTTACTATAGTCACCGGGCGCTGTCCATTGGTTCCGCTCTTTCTACGCCCAGTATTATATTTGTATATAATATGGCATTAATTAACGTTCTTGTATATTAGGTATGACGCTAAAAATATTACGGTTAATTTCTTTAACGTTACAGAAAATCTCTGTTGTCATAACGTTTGTATCATATCGAAAGGACTATTAATTTGATTTCTCGACCTGTTTCAGTATTGTTATTTTAAATAATATAATCCTTCAATCGTGTAGTTAATTTGTCTTGGAGTTTGAATCCTATATGTGAATTATATTAAATAAATTTTTGTTTAGTTGTTTGTAAATCATTTATATTTACTAGTGACTGTACACAATCTCATAGAAGAGTATACAAAGTTTGTACCCTCTTACTAATTGGATTTAGTTTAATTTTTCTACGTAATTGTCTGAGTTGGTTTGGTTCTATTTACACGACGATAAAATAATTTACAGTTTTTAAAAACAATTCATAAAGGTTAAGTGTTTTAATATAGGAATACAATAATCAGGAATATGTACGATTTAATGGAAATACGACCATTTTTAAAAACAACCCCGTTAATAAATTGGGGTGAAGTTGTGAAACAGCTGATCTTGCCATTACACATTACTTGATATACTAAATAAATAAATAGAAACAGTTTTCATTTGATTCACGAGTTCAATAATTTGACAAAAGTTAGCACTATATTTTTAATTGGCTGTGAAATCAACAACTTTCAAGATTATTGAAAATTCTAACAAATAATTCTAAAACAAAATCTAAAAAGTAAAATTGAAGGTAAAACTTTTCTTTTGGTTGTGTTAATTTTTACAAATATGTATACGCAAAAGATAGTGATTTACTTTAGTTTAATAATAATTATCTGTACTCACCCATTGCATCTTGTCTCATACCAGTAACTGCCGACATATTCGACGCCGAATGCGACATAGAAAATGGTTGTGTCATACTTGGATAAGACGTTGTACCCATCTGCAGAAACAGACACGCGTGTAAGTGAATTATTTATTTCATTAAACCGATATTATAACATAATTTACTGGGACGAACTAAATTATAATAGTAACTAGTCATTGGTAACGAATACGAGACGTGTCGACGAATAAACTTCGTTTTTAAGGTGGTGTTCTTAATCAGAGAAGTCGAACAATCATTTAAAAATTGTATTTTTTATGTTCGAATTTCACAAGACGACCAAGTTATTGAACAGAGCAATTTTTTATTAAAATTACGAAGAAAATTCAAATATGAAGAATCGGTATTTTATAAAAATATTGTCTGGTAGAGGATGCTCGTTTATTTGACAAAATTAAACATTTCTTGAGATTTCATACAATTATCTCCTGATATAAAAATATTCTGCAAAATTCCACTGTTGAAATATATTACAAGTGCAAATATTGTTTATTAAACTCTTGAATTATGTCATACGATTCTCATATTGTGCAGTTTATATTGGAAACTAGTTTATCGAGTAAACAACACAGAAAAAAGGTTTGCACGAGTACTATACTAATTTTCATTCTAATGCAAATATTCCATCATAGAAAATAAAATAAAAATACCAGACTGCCTTTTGAATTATGCCAAACGATTCTTATTTGTGCAGTTTATATTGGAAATTAGTTTATCGAGTAAATAACAGAGAAAAAAAAGGTTTGTAGTAGTATTGGCGAACGGTTTTGCGACGCTGGAATTCGAAACGCGGTTAGGAAGATCGATCGCGAGGATCTTGAAAGCTTTTTCGCTGGCAAATCGGCACATTCGAAGAATTATTGGCTTAATTAAACCAGTAGGCATTCGGTAATCCGCCCGACCCAACTAATCAGTTTAAATGCAATTTAGGTACATCGACCGATAGCGATGCGCCGGACGCTCAGGTGCACTTCAATTTAATACCTCGGTTAAAACCATTAACGAGAAACGCATCGAATTCATCTGTTGGGGTACGGATACGTCGGCTGCTGGATTTAATGTATCGATTGTCGTGCAAGCAATAGAAATCAGAACGTGTAAACATAACGCGACGCGTCTACTAGCGTTCGTTTTCCCCCTTTTTCTCGATTTACAATCGAAAGTCGATTTGTCAAACGTATCGTTACTATTATTGATAGACTGTGAATCTAACGTTGGAACAAAATTTTAAGGACCATTTTGTGTGTTTTTACATTCTGATGAGAAACGACAAAATGGTGGATGTGTCAAATAAAAGTTTACTTTGGAAGTCTGAAGAAAATATATTTTCTTAAAATTGTACTCTGTTTTATTACTTTTTTTCTGTGAGGAGTATTTATCTATTTCATTGGAAACTAAAATGATAATATACTATAATAAAAAAATAAAATTTGTATTTATTGTGAAAAGTGGACTTACTTGAGGGTAACGATTTATTCCGTTTATGCTATTATGAGGATGAGGATACGGTTGATAACCTCTGCTAGCACCGGGGTAGATGTTCCTCATCATGGCACCTTGACAAGCAGGAATCGGAGTCAAAGCTTTTTGAAGCTGTTTCTCTTGCTTCCGATATTTCGCTCTTCTATTTTGAAACCAGACCTATTAACAGAGAAACAACAGGATTTGAGTAACGTTTTATACGTAAGAACAGTGCAGAAACGATCTTCGTATACTTTTATTTAAATATAACATAACTAACAAACATTTAGTTCAGCCATGTTTAAAATACATTCAGAAGCCACTGTTTCTTTTTTTATTCCCTTATTTTTGGAACTTAACTAATCTTATAATCGATGATTTTGCATAAGAATTGTTTTTAAATATTCTTTAACATTTTTACAGGCTCAAGAATGACCAAAAAGCCTGTTAACTGAATTTTAATCGCTTCAAACAATTTATTAAATGTTAAATAAATCTTGGATGGGGATTTTCGAATTTTCAAAATCTCAAATATTTTTCTCAATATTTATTAACCCTGCTCCCCCTTCCCTTTGAGTTTTCCTGGATCCTCCATTATTTATACCCATCTGTAACATTGAAATTATAACCAAGGGTCGTAACAGTTATGGGACCTTTTCAACATGTTCCACTGAAACAGTTAAAATGGAACTTTCGTAATAAAAATTCCCACTTTGCAAGTTCCGACGAGACCAGATAAATAAAAGTTTTAATTTGAATAAAATTTTTAAGAAGTAAAAATAAACGTCCTCAACAAGGACAGACATTTTCTTCATCGATAGCGAAAAAGTTCCCAATCACATTTCCATCCGTAATTCGAGCACTTCGAGAGTTTTTAAGGGTCTAATTAATGACTCCTCTATTAGTTAAACAACTGTATACGATAAAGGAAATGATTTTTTTAACTGCCAACTGCACTCTTGTATTTTCGTTTAAAATACAAAATCATAAAAATCGTAATTATATTGGTGTTTTGGATACTTTCGTGGCCACTGTGTATACTGTATTATAGTTGAGTCATATTGCCACAAGTTTCGAAATCGTACCTTTTTGATAGAATCAAAACAAGAATAGGTAACTGGATGTCATGAAAATAATTGATTACTTGGGCAATAAATAATTTTCCTTGAATGATTATATTTTTCTCCAATACAGCAAGAGATCGTTCTCCCAAACCTGTATTTCATTATTTAAACGTATTTTCATATTTATCTTCACAGATTACCGTTTATGTGATTTAGCAAGTAAGCATATGAGCTGTATTTTATGTTTACAATTCATTCTTATTCAAAAGGACCATGCTCCTTAGTGATTGAAATATCATGGTTAAAAGTTTCTGTAATTAAACAGCTCAACACGTTATTTATTACCAAAGTGGATTTCCGTGCTCACAATCATCCCTTGTTTTCTAATGTTCATTACTTATCCCTCTTTTCAGACCTAAAATGCTTTCCTATAGCTCAGAAATATCTCAACACGTAATCCATTATCAAAATGGATTTTTGTGCTCACCAAAGGCACACAATTTGCTGTTACCTTTCCCAAAATCTACTCTACACGAAAAAGGTTCTTCATCATCGTCTGTCCCTGCGTTCTTTTTCAGGACAGAAGCCTCCCCAGACGGAGTAGTTTACATATCGCCATTTTATATCGGGCAATTTCCATTGTTTCGCGGAATTAGTAAACCCCCATATTGGGGGTTGCCTGAACTGCCAGCAGCGATTCTCCGGCATCTACTTACTTTGAATCCCTGAACGTCCTGCATCCCTACTTCTGCTTCCTCATTCGTTTCGCCCCTCTTTCGCGGAGTTCTTATCGTTCTCAAGCAGCCAAGCCTCTCTTTCCAAGCAACCCCCTCCCTCCCTCCCCC
The DNA here is from genome assembly GCF_013123115.1 of Colletes gigas. Taxonomy (NCBI): domain Eukaryota; kingdom Metazoa; phylum Arthropoda; class Insecta; order Hymenoptera; family Colletidae; genus Colletes; species Colletes gigas. Next base: position 540,460 of record NW_025106678.1, read on the forward strand.
CAGAAAGAGGAAAAGCCTCTCCTCTGGTTGGGGTCGGGTTGTTTCCACCCTCGTGGTGACGTTACCGGTGCCCCTTGATTGGCCAATGCCACGGCTGTGACGTCACTCCCAGGTTTCTCATTGGCCAACACGTTTTATCGACATTTCTACCCTGCACCCTCTCTCCCTCCCTCTGTCTGCGTGCTCTGTCTCTGTCTCTGTCTCTCGCGCATGCGCGCCGTACGCCATTACAAAAGTGGGTGACACAGGAGGGTGGTCTGATCAGGATTTGCCCGTCTCGCTTCCTCCGCTTTATCTGCTCTTTTCCCCCGGTATCGCTGTTCCTCCGTTTCACTCCGACTCGTTCCCCATCCATTCCCCTTGTCTTTATCGCTTTTTAACCGCGTCTCTGTATTTCTATTTTTGCTTCTTTTTCCACGTTGGAGCGCGCCGGTCCCGAAATGTGTCTCGCGAAATACCTGCGGCGGTGCTCTCGCGTTTAAGAGTCGAATGGAGGATGAAACGGACCGCGAGAGCAAAAATTGAAATTGTTCGATGCATTTCGAAGCTCTGATATGTTTGGTGATAAACCAGAAAACGGTACGATCGATTCAACCGTTCGATGGAAGGCGTATATATACGCGTTCACAGTTTTCCCCTTTGCGCTACAATAATTCATTTTAATAGAAGCAATTGCAATTTCGTGACGCCATTTTAAGGAATTAAAATTGTCACAGAGAATTTTATCAATGATTGTGACTTAAAATTTCTTCTTTTGTTTTGGTAAGTGTTGTGTTACTATACATAGACCTTAAGTCGAGTTGTAGTGAATATTATAGGGTTGAAATGATATAGTTGTCAGATGTTGTATAAGAACTGATTAAAAAATTGGATATCGACAACTCGTTTGGTATTTTCATGTTCTTAAAATGTAATTTAACCCCCCAAAAGGTCAACTTGAGTATTGGCCTTCAGAATCACCACTTTCATTAATATTTATCAATGATGTGAACTGATTTGATCAGTTAAAACTTCGTAAGTCGAAAGAATTCCTTAAGCATCCCTTTTCCCATTGCAAATTTTATTCGAAGTCGCATCGAAAGGTATCGCAAATAGTTCGTGCTTCGTTCGGGGCATTTTTGTTATTACTGTCGTGTAAATAAGTTAGCCTACGAAATAACCTCGATCTAAAAGTCAAAGTTCAAAGTATTCGAGTATAAGTTGTCGCAAATCGCGTTAACCGTCAAATATATGCGTTTTGCTCCGCGTGCGCTCGTCAATGCGTGTTTTCGTGAACAAAGGAAGCCTCGAATCGATAAATAAAACAGTTCCGACTCTACACTATCGATATCATGGAAGAAGAGTCCTTTGCTGACAAATTCACCAAATTTTCTTTGATGATTCAGAATTGACTTCGTAAGCAGGCACGATAAAAACAATTTTATTAAAGTAAACTCAACTTGATAAAAGTTACTCAAATAACAAAATAATAATTTCACCTTCCATGTAAAATAATTCCATTGAAAATTCCTCTAATACTACAAAATTGATTAGACAAACTTACAGCAAAATGATATAAAAATAAACTTTTAGAATTTATTAATTTTCTATAAAAAGAAAATAGTCCATCGACTATCCAATAAAAAGAAACGAAATTGGTATTTACATAAGCTTCTAAGAAAACAGCTTCGTTTGGACCATCGATTATTCAGTATACCGATAGATTTATGGCTTCAAATTGGATCATTCAATATTCCAAACCATGCGTCGCGTCTCTTAATCGATTGGTTTTATCTTTCAACTGTTTATTCCCAATTTATTCATGAAATCTTACTTTCAGGCCACCTCAATCGTTTGGTACAGTAAAAGACACTATAATTAGGTTGATTTAATGAGAATTCTTCAGTGTTATTACTAAACATGCTTAATTATTACAGTTTAAATTGTAAATGAATATAATCCTAGCTCAAACGCTTCAACAACAACACTTTGCACAAAAACTCGTGAGATTAAAATACAATTGTTTTCTGCGTTTCCCTGATACTCGTACTCCAAAATGGCCGACCATAGAGGGTCAATGATAAATACTTTTACACGTTTCCTATATTTGAAACACTTGGACGTAGAGATTGAAAACAGAAACATTCCTCTTAAACTCGTAATTATTACAACTAGCTGATGTAGTTATTTAAAGATTCGTTCGTAAGCGAGAAACTCTTGGTATCCTCTGGATACAAAGATTTCCGATCCGCGCGTACTTCGTTTGTACGCGTAGATGCATTTACTTGGATAGAACAGACCTTTCCCGGAGATCTGGTAAAAGTGGACGACTCCTTTTATTTGCGACTACTCCGAAGAGCTTTTTGAGAACATACTTGCGCGCGTCCCTTAAGGCGCGCACCCTGCAAGAACTAGAAAGCTAAGAGTTCGTAATTCAATAACCGTGCTCTCCAACCTTGCCTCTCTCTCTCTCTCTCTCTCTCTCTCTCTCTCTCTGTGGAACTACGATTCTCCCATAGAGGAAGATAGCACGAGGAGATGGGATAGCGAAAGTGCATCTCCCTCTCGAGGGGGGAACAGCTCAAAATGTCTGCTACTTTGAGGACCACGGCCCAGAAAACTATCCTTCTGTATGCCTGAGAGAATACCGTGCACTCTGATAGCTAAACCCGTGTACGGGCAGAAAATGGATCTGGGAATAATGGTTACTTTCTAACAGATAGCGTGGCCGCCATTTCCTCTCTTTGTGCCATTTCCGACCAAGACCAAGTGGAGTAATGTCGTGCAGTAATTTCATAAACGGCTAAGAAAATACACGGTGCCCACGGAACCGTGGCAAGAGGAACATGTGTCCCCTTGGACGCCATCTTGAAAGTAAAATTAGCTACTTCAACGATTTATCTGTTATTTAAGAAATAATAGAACGAATAACTGTTTTTAATTCACCCCTGTACGATTTAATTACGATTTTTCAAACGTATGTTTATATACGCGGTGTTCATAAACGAAGAACAGATTTGTTTTACGAGAATACGAAAAACACGAAGGATACGGTAAAAAAGAAAACACGGATTGACAAATTTTTTTCCCACGAATTCTCTTATTTCCTCCCTAAATAGGAAGTCGATTTTCTCGTAAAACGCCCAGTAGATAGGCTTCGATCGGAAGTCGAATCGAAGTAAAAAGGTCGAATGAAAACTCAGCTAACTCAATATCGGGTCTCGGGTTCACCTTTCTTTTTCCCTGGCGTAATGGGATTTCTTGTGCGGTGATTCGAGAATTATTCTCTTACCACAATGCTACCCCTTTTTTTTATCATTATCATTAATGCGAACGTTGTCGTTACGTCTCGAATCAGTTCTCAACAGATTTCCCCATTCCGTTAAAAATTTCACCCGTCTCCACCGTGTTTCGTAATCATCCCTAATGTATAACAAATTTTTTAATTAAATTTGATCATTTCTGGTCAATTTTTCTTGAAAGACAAGTGTTAATAAATTTTTTACATTCTATTTACAGTACTGAATTTGCTGTGCACAGTGTCTATTGATCGAGATGACTGTTTGAATAATTTTTAATTGCGTGTCTGACCATTATTCGCTCTTACTACTTGCGTCTGACTTTGCGTACGTTAACTGTCGTACTACTTGTTTTCTGTCGACCTTAGTGTCTTTTATTTGGTTTTTTAGCTTAATTAAATTGTATCCTAGTCTTTACCGTATTTTGCAATCGTTGCTAATATATAACAAATTTTTTAATTAAGTTTGATCATTTCTGGTCAATTTTTCTTGACAGACAAGTATTAATAAATTTTTTACATTTTATTTACAGTACTGAATTTGTTGTGCACAGTGTCTATTGATCGAGATGACTGTTTGAATAATTTTTAATTGCGTGTCTGACCATTATTCGCTCTTACTACTTGCGTCTGACTTTGCGTACGTTAACTGTCGTACTACTTGTTTTCTGTCGACCTTAGTGTCTTTTATTTGGTTTTTTAGCTTAATTAAAGAGAACACAACATTTTTTTTTTCTTTAACTGTCAAATTACTTTATACAAGTAAATAATATTTTTAAAATATGAATTTCATTTAGAAAAGAACGTTCGTAATTTAATATTATATCGAATAGTCGAACATTATTAAGTATTGGATTACTGAATTAGGTTACAAGTTAGGTTAAAAAATTCGCTAAACACGTCTAAAGCTCTGAAGAATTTTTAAAAATTGAGTCAACAAAGAATACTAGAATATCATCGACGAGAAAAGGGGTATTATATATACATAAAAAACAATTCTACAGATGAAATTAAACAGTTCATATAAAACTCTCTAAACATATCTATTATCCAATGATAAATATCTTAAACTCTATTGTATATACAAATTTTGAGGCTAAACTAAAAAAATTTGCACAATAGTTCTTAGTACCCTGAATAATTACCTAAATATCCAATGTAGAAAAAAAAAATTGTTTCTTCTTGTTCCAAATATAATTGTTTGTTGGTCTCGTCTTTTTACAGAATTTAATAGCTAGAATTTCTGAGGTTTCAGGATGAATACGTGAACAAACTTTGCGTTTTTCGTTTCCCTTCGGCGTACAGGCACGCGAGAGAAGCCCTAGTCAAAATTTCGCCGACGCTACTCGCCAAGGGTGTAAGGTTGAAGGGTATTCATCGCAAGAGGGGGAGTCCGAATGATAAGAAAAAGACAGACATAAAACCCAAGGAAAGAGGCCTGTTCCCCTCAATACTTTCTCTTCTCTCCTCCCTATCTTCTTGCCCCTCGTCTCGTAGCCGTGGAAGAACCTCGGCAAGACCGAGACGGTTCAGATCTATCTAGGGTGGAGAAAATTCAATTTAAAATGGCGGCTCAGATATAATGGCAGCCTCCGGTACAGCGCCACCCAACCATCTTCCCCCCCCCCCCCCCAACTCATCTCAACTTTGCCACCGATGTTCCCTACCTATTTCTCTTTCATCCGAAAGCACCCTGTTCGCGTGTCGTCATTTTCCAAGACACAGAATGCCATAACTAGCGCGGGAGCTTTTAAAGAATTCCTTCAACCGAAATATTAACATAACCAAAATTCATTGTTTCCCAATGTCTTTCTTTATTTTCGAACCTTTAATTCCCGATGCTACTTTATTAGAAACAATGACTAGCAGAGATAATAGACGAGGGAAGCTTTTGGGGCGATAGTTGTAGAGAATTATCGACTTGCTGTTCTTGGGGAATTTATATTTATTTAGTAACCTCGTACAAAGATCAGGTTTACTATTTATAGCTAAATTATGAGTTTCAATGTTAATTTTATTTTGTTTTGTGTGTGTTTATATAGTATATATTGTTTATCTATGACCACTGCTCTCTGCCTCAACTGTAAAAATATAATTATATTTTCGATCGTACATTAATGGGTGTATATAAGTGTCAATATCAACTCTATTTTGTCCTATGCATATTTCTATATTATATACTAAATATTGTTCATCTATAAGAACAAAGAACGTTAAGAACAAAAAATATACAGGGTGTTCGGCCACTCCTGGGAAAAATTATAATGGGAGGTTCTAGAGGCCAAAATAAGACGGAAATCAACGATACTAATTTGTTGATTGAGGCTTCATTGAAAAGTTATAGAAACATTTCCGACCACACAGTATATTTTGGGTAAAGAATTTTTTTCTCGAAAGTACGTAGGATTTCGGGGGTATGTGTATTCACCAAAAGTTAGTATAATTGACCCCCAGAACCGAAAATAATTTTTTTAGAAAGATTCGAAATTGTTTTTTTCGCCGAAAAATTTAGGCATGTCGATTTTTCCTAAAAATTCGTTTTTGATTTTTAGTAACTTTGTTTGACGCCCTATAGAAAAGTTGTTTAATACTTTTTTGTAGGTACCCATGAGCTCTATTTCAGAAAAAAGTTTCATTGAAATATATTCACTATTATAGGAGTTATGGCTGTTTGAAAATTGGACCATTTTTATGGGGTTTTTCTCATTTTGCGAGGTCAAGGATCAACTTTTTCAATATTTTTGCAATTTCTACAGATTCTTCATTAAAATACGCGTCGTTTGCATTTTGAAACATTAAAATCGTCTAATCCGTTCAGGAGTTATGACGTTTTAAACATATGCATGAAATTTCAGTGAAACATATCAATGTATGGTCAGATATTATATTTTCGGTAATGAATTTTTTTCTCGAAAGCGCGTAGGATTTCGGGGATATGTCTATTCACCAAAAATGATTGTGGTTGCTTCCTGCAACCAAGAATAATTTTTTACAATGATTTGAAATTTTTTAATTTCACTAATATATTTTAGCACCTACTCGAATTTTTTCCTCGAAACAGCGTAAGAATTCGAGGGTATGTCTAATGACCAAAAATGATTGTGATCGACCCTTGCAACCAAAAATAATTTTTAATCAATCAATTAATATTCTTGATTTTCGTTTTATTTTGGCCTCTTGTATCTCCCATTAAAATTGTTTCCAAGGGTGGCTACTATTCGAAACTATATAATTTTTGTATTTTGAATAAACAGAATCCGAAGAATTAAGGACCCCAGGACTATGTAGAATTAAATTTGAAGTATCAACAATATTATTCGACTAAAAAGATCTGGAATTTCTTTTAGGATCGTCGAACCCCTTAAACGCGATGGCAAAACTGCAACTCGATGAAAGAATTCGATCAGGAATCAATTTAAGCAAATCGACTGCTCCCTCTGCCCCGAAACCATCGGTCACCGGGATTGCCCTTTTGCAACTCGCAGATGAAACGAATGCGTTCGAATGTCTCCGGCTTGTTGGCGAAGTCGCTTCCTGCCCCGGACACTTTGTGCATGAATTACAGCCAGCGAGCAAAAGCAAACCGCGTTTTACTTGGCATCGCAGTTTAACAGGGTTAAGTCGCCGCGGTTCCCGGGCTTTTAACTCAAACAACGCCATGATGCATTATATATCAAAAGAGCGAAACGCACTGGCAACTGTTTTAATATGTACCGCTCAGAATCCGGAGGTCTCTGCCAGCCATGGCCGTTGCAGAGGGACATAACGCGAATGGCGTACCGTGCCACCATGCTTTCCCCGTCCATTCTTCTTTAATGCCGTCGAAAACCGCACGGCTACCCTCGAATTTGTTGCGTTCCGTCTACTTGTTGAAGTCTCGTGTTTTCCACGAATTAATCCCGAACGCCTCCACCGCCCAACTCGATCCTAACTTATTTATATTTTATCGATGCATAGACGACCGTAGACGCAGGCATTCGTTTATTAGTTCAGCCAGTTTATAAAATAGAAAACGTCGATTCCTGTGTGCAGGGTTTTTTGAAATTTGAAGTTTGAAATTTGAAATTTAGTTACAGTAGAATCAGATTTGAAAGGCAATTTCCAACGAAATCAAAAATAAGTTAAATGAAAATGTATGAAATGTAATATATTATTGGTAGTTATTGTTTTTGTGAGAGTGGTCCCCCAAAATCACATAATTTTAGACAGTTGAAATTGGAGAGATTTCTTAAGGACCCCTTAAAAATTGATTTTTTAATGCATTTTTATTGTACTTCGAAACGTTGGTAATATGATTCTAAGATATTGTATTAAAACTTTTCAAGTTTGTTGGAAGTGAAACCAAATAAAGAGAAAAGGAATATGGGGTGTAGTTATTATTTTAAATAAATTTTAAAATTCTTTAATCGTGGAGTATTAAATATTCCATGGATGTCACGTCGTCTTAGTTTGTAGAATATATTTTAGTAAACGTCTGACATGATTTTAACCCTTCAGTGATCAGAAACAAAGGGGTTAAAGTAATTATTATTCTCTACTAGTAATGGAATTAGAGAAATTAAATATTCGCAAAATTGTAGTTTCGAGTCGATTTCTAAATATTGCAGAGATAAAAGATTGTCTGTTTTATGTTTACAATACAATTTCTAGCTCCACAGGACATTTGGCCAATGCAAATGCCAACGAAAAATTTGTTTAAGCACGGAATAAATATCTCTAAACGATATACTGAGCCATCCAGTACTATTTTTTAGCATTTAAATAAATTTATAAAAATCGAATGAGATGATATATTCGGGGTTAGAAGTGCAACGCCATTACTTAAAATAAATATTCTTTGTAACGTAAAAAGTAATCGAGTAACAAGCGACTAAAATCGTCACTAATTTTAGTGCATCGCGTCTCGTTTTCTGTTCGAAAAGGAATTTCGTTTTATCGTGAATTTTTTTGTGAATTTAAATTTGTACATTTGCAACTTTGATACGGGTATCAAAAACTCTCTGCGAAACTCTACTATTCTCTCTGATCGATTCTGCAAACCCTCGAAAGACACGGGTTGCCCTGAATCGACATTTGCGCCTGTAATTTCATTTCATCACCCTACATGCGTCTTTGATTTGATTACAGCGTGAGTCAGGGTCAAAAAGATAGACACACGGGAAATACACTTGCAAATCTTTGCAATACTCGAGCAACCGGAGCAACAAACCAACATCAACCATAACAGAATTTTCAAACATTGTGTCGAATACCAAATAATGAAATTAATAGAAATATAAGGAATACGTTTCGCAAGGAAACTTCGTATATTCGATTAACGGCCATTTTGTAGCTATATTTATGAAATGCTTCTATCTTTTATACATATTTAAATTTCCAACGACTATTCACTATTATTAAATGTTTTCTGTTTGTTTTAAATTATTATTATTTTGATTCTGTATAATAATATTATTAGAAACATTCATTATTTTTATTTCACCTTTACAAGGGACAAAAGTGAAAAAGAATGTCAAACGTATATTCTAACTTTTCAAAGTCTACTTTTGTGGTCGACCTTTTGTACCGAAGAGGACAAAATCAATTGGAAAGAATAATTAGCTATAATATAAACGTATCGTTATAGTAAATGTCGATAAGAAATATCAAGAAAGCCAAGAGATGATACTAAATGCTTCCATGCTGGCAATTGTTCGAAAAATGTGGCGCAACTTCGGAACAAACACCACGACAGCACGTTTTATCCAGCAAAATACAGTCGAGAAGCACTCGATCGTCTATACATCGTCGTTCAGTTTCTTTTTCTTTTTTTTTTCTGAATTATGAAGTGCAACACACCCACCTGAATTCTAGCTTCGTTCAATTTGGTGGACCTCGCCAATTCCTCCCTACAGTATATGTCCGGATAATGAGATTTTGCGAATGCCGATTCCAATTCTGCCAGCTGCTCCTGCGAAACAATTAGAAGGCCATAGTAAAGCCGATCTGAACTACCCGGCAGGAAATTTGAGCGCTATACGAAAGCTCCCGGATCGAGGTAATTGAAACGTCGTTATCGAAAAAAAAAAGAAAAAAAAAAAAACAGGGAACCAACGCGTGCCAAAAACCGCGATACGAAACTTGAGAATTCTTTGACAATTCACGTTCTACGAATATACAAAATCGTGTGTTAGGAATTGTAAAAATTTTGTGTCTGGAATGGTGATTTAATTCTTTTACTGGTAATTGCAACTTCGACGATTGCACGTGAAGATTGCACCTCGTTGTTGCGAAGTTGGAAGAAGAACAAAGAGGAATGATCACAGAGGGATACGTTGTTGGAGTGGAGCCTCATCGGGATTGGTTACTTCGATCATTACACGAATCTCGATCCTGTTTCCTCGCGATTATAGTCGGTTCTCGAATTACGTGAAAGGCACATTAACACTCGAAATGTATTTAGTTATTGTTATAGACATGTATTATAAAGTAGTGAAAAAAAGATTATCGTTGAAGAATTAGTAATATACTATTTGGTTAAGATGAAATAATAGCCTTTTTTACAAACTAATGAAAATATCGACCTTTTTTCTACTTTTTTTTCTTTAATTAAATGGTTCAAGGGAGGGGGCTAGTCTTTTTACGTACAATTTCTTTTAGAGTGATTATTGGAAGAAAAAAGGGAAATTTTGTTTAAATGGAAGGTGGTATCATTTTGTTGTTATTTCGATAAAGCTTATCAAATTAAATAACATATTTTTTTTTGTACGTAGTTACAGAGCCAAGGTGACAAATTTAGTCTGTTTAAATGCATATCTAGAAGTGCATATTTATATACATAAAATCGATTTTAAATTATCAATTTAAAAGAAGGTTCGAATGTTATGCAGTTTGACAAAACCTGTCTAAATAACAAAAGAATGACACGACCTTTTGTTAAAGCTGTTTACGTGGAATTTTTGAATATAAATTCCAAAACTCGTTTTTTATTAAATGTAGGAATATTTATATAATAAATATTAGGAATTAGATATAGAGATGAACGTAAAATAAAGAACGATATGAACAATTGTTTTAATTCGTTTCTTGGGGAGGTAACATTTAATTTTTCCTTGATCGTTCGATTACTGGGACATTTACTCTTGGTAAAATGATACATTTCAGAACGAACCTGCGTGAAGGTGGTCCTGTGTCGCCGTCGGGCAGGTGTCGGGCAACTGGCGGTGGTAGGAGTATGACCAATGTGAGGACTCGAAGCACAAGGATCGGGCTTCAACTTTTTAAAAGCCCCTTCCGCACCTGAAATCAAACAGTTGCTTAAAATAATTTTTGCGACGTTTAGCTGCTGTTATATTTATCTTTTTATTTATTTACCGACAAATCTGTTTGATACATTGCAGTAAACAATTCAGAAACTAGAACACATTTTTGAAAATTAACCAATTTGGTTTTTCTTAAAAGTTGGACGATTTTTAGTGTATACTATTTTTAAGAATTTTATTTTAATAATAGATAACCAATAAAACCAACGTATACCAACTGATTTGTGATATTCATTGAGCTCAATAATTAAATTTTCAATTGTGAAGTAATTCACTCCCCGATGGAAATTTTTATTTTTATCTGACGAGTAACCAATAAACAGTTTATATTTTACTCGTTATTTGAAATTATTAAGTTTAGTTTTCAATCATTATTTTTATAATTAAGAGAAACTCGTTCAGTAATAATTATACAGGATGCATAAAACGGGTGGTGATTCTGCACACAAAAACAAACAGAAAAGAAAGAATTACATTTTTAAATTTGAGTCCCCGTTTTTAAGAAAATCGACCACGAAAGTTAGAAGTTCCAAGTAGAAAGAATGAATAATAATCAGACGCTCCAGTTGAGAGAAGCTCCTCCAGTGATAATTATACAAGCTGTACAATAACAGGTGATGATTTTACACACAAAAGTAAGCAGAAAAGAAAGAATTACATTTTTGAATTTGAGTCCCCGTTTTTAAGAAAATCGACCACGAAAGTTAGAAGTTCCAAGTAGAAAGAATGAATAATAATCAGACGCTCCAGTTGAGAGAAGCTCCTCCAGTGATAATTATACAGGCTATACAATAACAGGTGATGATTTTACACACAAAAGTAAGCAGAAAAGAAAGAATAACATTTTTGAATTTAAGTCCCCGTTTTTAAGGATATCGACTCCGAAAGTTAGAAGTTTCAAGTAGAAAGAGTGAATAATAGTCAGACGCGCCAACGTTCAATGATAATTATACAGGCTATACAAGACTGGGTGATGACTTTACACACAAAAGTAAGCAGAAAAGAAAGAATAACATTTTTAAATTTAAGTCCCCATTTGTAAGAAAATCGACTCCGAAAGTTAGAAGTTTCAAGTAGAAAGAGTGAATAATGGTCAGACGCAACAACGTACAATGATAATTATACAGGCTGTACAAGAACGGGTAATGATTTTACACACAAAAGTAAGCAGAAAAGAAAGAATTACATTTTTAAATTTAAGTCCCCGTTTTTAAGAAAATCGACTCCGAAAGTTAGAAGTTTCAAGTAGAAAGAGCAGATAATGGTCGAACGCGTCAGCCCAAGCGTACAGAATTTCACTTGTTCCCCGGCATATATTCAAATTCAATTATCTCGAAAACGAAGTCTCGATCGAACAAACTTTATTATTTACTTCCTATTTGTTTTTTCATGTAGAATCACCCCCCATTCCGATCGCACCACTGCATGCTGCCCCTATAATCCTCATTTTACCACCACCCAACAAGGCTACAATTTAGTTAGAAATTATTCATTTTCCCACATAAAACATACAAGAAACATCCTCAACGTTCAAAATTAACAGAAATTGTCAATTTCATTGTATACAGAATATTTTCTTTGATTCCTAGTTTCACAGTCCACAATATTTATCAACGACGTCGACGTAGAACGAAAAAAGCAGAAACAAAATTTTATTCGGATAATAAATAATCAACGAAGGTTTTAATTTATACCTGTTAAATTATTTTTATTTTTATTCGATGAATTGCGTTGGTTTATTCTTTATTCGTCGTTAGAAGTCTGTTTGGTAAGAATTTCGACCTCGTCTGGTTTCGGTGGATGGAAACGCGATCCCCGGAATGCTTTTCGTCGTCTGGACCGTGGAAAGCTCGACAGGAGATAGTTAACGCGACGCACTATCTCGATAAGTCTGCGTTCGTCTTGGTTGTTTCACGGTATCGGCTTTATGAACGAACGTGCGAACGTACGGTCGGGGTAACCGTGGCGAGTGAAGTCCCTCGCACTATGCTAACTTGGTTAGGGCGTTAATGACCTAATCATGTTACATGCTGATTCAATGTTCAAGGATGAATGCTGACCACTTTACATACCTTGTCCCGTCTCCCGGTGAACAGTGAAACTCGGTCAAGTTCAGCGGGAAGACGGGGAACCTCTTACGATCCGTTTCTTGATAAAACCGACGATCGTCCTGCTAATACATTTCAATCACCGAGACAGTTTCGATCGGAGAAACGTGCAGACGTCTCTGCTCGAATCCTCCTCGATGGAATAAAAATTTATCAACCGCCATCGGTGGTCTGGGTCGAGAAATTTTATTCTCGAATGACGAATAATAGTTTCAGACTCGTAAACGAATTTTCGTTTATAGTTTGTCGAAATGTGGTATTTCTGTTTATATTTCCGGTAAAATTGATTCTTTTGTAAATTTACATATAAATAAATCTATTTTTGTGCACAATTGTGCTTTTAATCGCGTTGTTTCGAGAAACTGGGCACTCAGAGTCCCCAATTAAATCGTAAAGGTACCGCGGTTGAGGTTTCTCGAAAACGTGGGTGGAATTACTACAATTTAATTATTATTGGAGCAACGAAAAAAATATTTATGTCTTGAAATTTTTAAATGCCTACTAAATTTATTTATTCTTTATTTAACGTGTTTTATTAAACACTGTGAAGCATTTTACGTCGAGAGCTGTTGTACGTTTGCTGCGAGGAATAGAAATAAAGCGCGCAAAGGGGCGAGCTACAGCTGAAACATTGTTTCTAGAAAAGTATAACAGAATAAACAGTGGAATTAAGAATGCAAAGAGTATAAAATGGAGAACCTTGGGGCAGTGATTAACGAGGCAGTGCAAACGTGGCTAATAGGTCAGGGGTGGATCCAGAATCCTTTCTTAGGGGATAGAAGTAATATATAAAAGTATATTTTTAAATACCCCTTTCCACGATTTGAAGTTTCTTTATAATTTATATAAAAAATAATTCTTACAAGTCCATGCTTGAAAATATTCACAGAATCTAATGTAAAATCAATAATATTTATTTTGAAGATTTCATAACTCTTGGGGGGGGGGGAGGATCTGCTACTGTAATTGTTCTAACCTAATTGAAAAGCTCCTATGTTACTATTTAGTATCAAAGAGACTGATGGGAGAAATATATTTAATAGAACAGAATTATTTTTAGAAATATTTGTGATCTATTTTTACTAAATATATTCTTCATTTAATTGCTCCCGTAGAAAATTTTAATCGTAATCCGGTTTTCCATTTTACCGAACTAGGAATCGTTTCAGAAAGTTGGAGTAATTGGGAAAAGGTGGAATAATTGTGCTGCTTGCAAGTAACATCTGTCCCGGAATAATGTGTTCCAAATAATTACCAACGATTTCGACTATGCGAAACCGTGACAAACCACATGATCCATAGGATCTCCAATAATGCAGATTCCCATAATTCTTGCAGCTGTCCCCGTTAACATCTGCCATTAAATTCCAGTTAGCATCGGATCCCAACCCTACGCTTTTCACTCCATAGACTGATTTTATTTTTAATTAGGTATCGAACTACTATATATAGGCAATTATAGCAACCTAAGGCATCTCCTCGTAGCTACGATTTTCTATGTACGGTCTTATCTGCTAGATAAATTGATATTTTCTATTTAATATATATTTTTTAACGAGAGAAATCACCATGTTGTAGTATACTAATATTTATCATATTTGCTATATATACTTGATGTGTTCGTGCAGTGAACACTATGAAATGTAATAAAAATATGTATTTATTGTATAACAATAGGAAAATGCCATTTAGTATTCTGAATTTCATCGTCTGCTCATTTTTAAAACAATACATTTTTCAAACATTAACGAAATTTAATTTTTAGTTCGTCCAGTATAATCGATGACTAGTTTTTGTATTAGCTTTTAAAGAAAATTTATTTTCTTTCAAAAAGAAAAATTTAATCATTCGTGACCAGAATAATTGAGAATTAATATTTGTGGAGAAACTTCTTTGCAATATGATACCTGACTTCCATTAAAGAATTGTTTGGATCAATTTAAAAAATATTATATCAATACCACACAAAAGATTATTATATCCATTTTGTAGTAATTCGGTAATACCAAACAATCATCTAAAACCATGACTATAAAATATGGCTCATGCTGGAGTATATCAATCGTTCGTTTATCTCAGCAATTACTGCAATTACACCAAAACAAAACCCCTCTGTGGGCGAATATTTGCCATCGTATATAAATAAATTAGAGTGAAAGCAATATTTATCAGTGAAACGGGCCAGATTTAATATAAAGGCTTGCACGTTATTTTGTTAACATTTATCGTACGCGGTTTAATTACACTGTTTAACAAGATTTTTACGATAGAATGAATCCTTTATCGCTCCCTATAGATGTGTTTATACTGAAAACATAGTAGTTCCAAATTTTCAGAGAAAGTGTACTGGAAATGGGAATTTTCTTGCTTTTGCGATAGATAAAGGTTGCATAATATTATAAACTTTTACTGCATGACAAAAGATACTGTTCATATCTGGATAAATTAAAAATAATCGCGTAAAAGGAGTAGCTGCGTGTCATATTTAAGAAGGAATTGTTTTTCACAATAATAAATAGACCAGCTTGATTAGGGTGTTTTACCCTAACTATATTCACAAGACTTAGTTTCGTCTGATTTTTACTTATTTTGCACGTCGAAAAATCGTTCAAGAACACTGAATAAATAAATACACGCGTATCTGGGCTTCTCAACAAATAAAGCGACGAATTTTATGGTAAATATATATTTAAATTGCTTAAAAAATTACAAAATGTCATGGAACAAGTTCTATATAAAATTGACAGTATTTAATACCCTAATAAAGTGTTAATTATTCTATTATTTTTTAAACAACTTTCAGACTCACACAAGGGTAGAAAATGTGACAAATAATAGAACCGTCGAATAAAGTAAAATCTGACTCGGGAAAGAGTAAGTTGTGGAGAACAAAGACTTATTACGCAGCTTAATAACTTTCGAGGGCTGAAATTGAAGCTTGAAACTTGAAAAAATGAGTTAACTCCGTTAAATGTATTAAAAAAACAGTTTTACGAGGTGTATTCTCAGAGTAGATAATTTACCTTCCAATGTATTTAAATCTTTCTCCCCCAGCGTCATAAAAATTTGTACTATTAGACGCACTTCGAACATTCAACTTTTGACGAAAATTTTATTTCGAAAAATAGTCGAATCTTCCCCTGCACCGCGAGTTTTCCACGGAATTTATAAATAATTTAAGATAACTCGCCCAGAGCAAGGACCACCAATTTCTATTATTAAACACACTTCGAATATTCAACTTTCGAATAAAATTTAATTTCGAGAAATGGTCAAATCCTCCCCTGCACCGCGAGTTTATTACGGAATTTTTCCACACGCAATTTGTAAATAATTTAAGGTAACTCACCCGGAGCAAGGACCACCAATTTTCTATTATTAAACACACTTCGAATATTCAACTTTTGAATAAAATTTAATTTCGAGAAATAGTCAAATCCTCCCCTGCGCCTCGAGTTTTCCATGGAATTTTTCCACACGCAATTTGTAAATAATTTAAGGTAACTCGCCCGGAGCAAGGACCGCCATATTGTGGGGCAAAAGTATGCAAAAAGCGTGCAGATTGCGGTATTATGCAGCTTGTATCGCTCGCGATGCAAGTTTGCGCGACAATGCTCGCTCGAAATAGGAAAAGAAGCGTCGTCTTTCGACTTTCCCGGGCAAGTTTGCCCGAGTAGCGGTGTCGGATCTTCCTTTTTAAAGCCGGAAGCCGTCATTTGTAGCGGCGAGATTTCGCGGGCTCACATTTTAAAAAGGGGCAAGGGAATCGCGCGGAAGACCATCGCTTGAGTACTTTTAATGCCCCGGAGAACGCAAGGGGGTTAACGAAATTAATTTTTCCATCCCCCGTTTCTCTCTTTCTCCGCTCCACGTCTCCACCGTCTCTCTTTTTTTCTCCCTCTCTCTTCTCGTTTCATTTGCATGAATACTACGGCAGTCTCGTCTTGTTTCCGGAAAGTCTGACCTTGGAGAGGGGGAGAAAAAATGAAACGTTAAACGTTCTCTCGATAAATTGGACCCATCGTACGAAATTCATTATCGAATAACAATGGCTACCGCGGGGATGTAACGGAATTTCTACGCGCGACCTGTTGAACTTCGTATTTAGCCAATATTCGTCGGAATTAGTTTCCGTATTTTATTTTTACGCCGACGAAACTATTTTAAGAACGTCTGGGACGGTAAATGGAAATGGAATTTTATTTGTTATTTGTTCGAAGTGCATTTGTAGTTCGTTAAGCGTATCTGGACTCTCTATACTTTAATATTATTTGAGTTAATATATAATAATAAATATAGTTTTGAGAGAAGTCTCGTAGAAAAGTAGGTTGTAGATTCTGGAATGTTTAAATATTAAAAATGTTCACGAAAATTTGCAACAGAAATGCTAGATTAAAATTTGCATAATAATAAGTTAAAAAGGAAACCACGAGTTCCAAAACCGCGTCCATTTTTTGAAATTGTACGAATTATTTGTACAAATTTTCAGCACACTCGAGCCTATTTAGTAACGTTTAAAATAGCAACAATATTTTTTATCGAATTAGTCCGAAAGTACAGTCGAGAATTAGTAATGTAACATCTGTGAGAGAAAGGAAAGTATGGCGGCGTGGATGTTCACGTGAAGCGAGTTGCGTTGAAAAGTTTTCATAAAGAGTTCCATAAAACATTGTATTGACATCATCCCTTCCCATTAAATTAAAGTAAGAGACTGTATTTATTAATTTTCCTGTTTCAAGACAAAATAAAATCTAAAATAAAAAGATCTCCACTAAATATTAAATGAGAAGTAATTAGAATTAATATCGAGTTTATATCGAGTTTATAAAAATTTCTGTTTGTCGTTTCCACATTTTTTTTTTTAGTGCTGTTGGTTTCCACAACTTCTGTTTTAATTTTATATAGAAATTTAGAAACGTAATGGCGTATATGGTTAATCGAAGCACTGTAGATAGAAGTCACTAAATTTATAGATATGGCGATAACAATAGGTGAGACTGTTCACTGTTTCGATTTACCAAAACACGCTTCGGTGACAGTACTTGACGCAGACGCGCGTCTGACGATAATAGGCGAACCCCCATCAGGACACCCTTAGCACTAAGCTCTCTTAAACCCCATGAACACATAATAATAGCCTATAGAACAGGTACTACCATATGGTCCAGTCCCCGCACCCTATTGTCGACACCTTGGCCGATCCTCTGTCAATGTACATGTGTACTCGAGGATTAACAAGCGTAAAATTCATCTATATCGAGATGACACGTTGCCCATTTTTCTCCCAAAGTCATCCTAAAAGTATTCTCTTTTACGACCAATTAGAATATTGAAAAATATCTCACAATTTCGAATACGAATTTTGAATTTAACTGTTTCGTCAAGAATAGAAATAATCGTAGGGGTTAAAAAATAATTCGTCTGCTATTATGTATCTATATCTGTTTGCCTGCTAATAAACAATAATTTTGTAATAGTAAACCGATTAAAAATCAATACTGTCTTCATTATTTCATGAACTCACAATTGAGAAACATAAAAATTAGTAATGATTGCAATTATAAAATTTTAAAAATGAATGATAACAAAATAATCTGAAGAATCAATTATGTTCTTTTGTACTCTTCCAAATGTTGTTACGAGTACTTTCTTTAGAAATCTTGTTTCGCATGTTTGAAGTTCCTGGTAATTATATTTGTCTATCGAATTTTCATAATAAGTTCAGTTTAACAAAAAGTGTTACCAAGAAATAGAAATTTCACGATCTTTCCCAGATATTTTATAACACTATTTTTATTTAGATTCGTTAATACCATTTCGTATTTGTTTCTCTCTAATTTCTGTTCTTTTTTCTAAATAATATTCAAGGTGATTTTCTAAATAATATTCAATCCTAACCCAGACCTAACCCAGACCAAAAATAATTTTTCCAGAATGATTTGAAATTTTTTAATTTCGTGGACAAAGTGCAACTACTCGAATTTTTTTCTCGAAAGTGCGTAGGAATTCGGGGGTATGTCTATTCACCAAAAATGATTATAATTAACCTCCCAAACCAAATATAATTTTTTTAGAACGATTTGAAATTTTTTTTCACCGAAAATTTTCCCTGTCGATTTTTCTTAAAACTTTGATTTTCATTTTTAATAAATTTGTTTAGTAATTGTTTGTAGTATCCATGAGCTCGAAACATCGATTCCAAACATCTTGAATAAAAGGAGTAATTGCAACAGTGTTTATTACTAATTAATATTGTTTTCAGATCGGACAGATTGCATTCAGTAATAAATTTATGGTTTCGAGATTGTGAAACTTATTATATTATCTCTTTACTTGAAATTTGCCTTTTTATCCAGTTATTAAAAATAGAAATAGTTGAAAAGCAGATCTAACTTATTGCTGATATACTAATATTTATACCGAGAGAATTTTGTTGGTCTCGTGGTGGTTGCTATAATTAATTAGGACTGTATTTAACCCTTAACCACAGTTGTGCGGTCTCTGGGGACGGCGTTAAGTACGAAAAAAGACTTTTTACAAGGAAAATCTTGTTTTGAAGCAAGGTTGAGTAACAACATAAAACAAAATATAATAAAATCTTCTTATGATTCTATTATTTGGGTACAGTGGATCTTTGTTGAATATTCTCCCCCCTTCTCTATTGAAACTTTCTTGTGTACTAATACATACTTGGATACATATAGTATGCATCAATATGAGCAATGTTGGTAAACATCGATCTAAAATTCGATAGATTCAGAGTTCTTATAAAAAATCACATTTCTTTATCAGTAGGTGATGGAAACGTCTTTTTTCTCTTTTATTTCGTAACAAAAGAAATTTGAAAAATAATTGCAACCAAGAAGAACAGAAGAGGTCGTAAAATACCATTGTTTACTAACAGTATTTTACTCATTTTTATAAATATAACATGAGCTCTTCAACGCAGAATACGATGAAATAAAAATTGTTTTTTATAGCTCGAAAACTCAATTTTTAACACTTTTTTGCAAATTTAGGTCTATAAATTCCAGCACAATTAATTTGGAACAAATATAGATATTTTATCGTATCACAGAGAGGTGTGTGAGATCGTGAGAATTTGAAAATTAAAGAAAAGTCCTAAAAAAAAATGTTTAAATGCATCTCCATGCGTAGAAACATGCTTTCTCTAATTCTAATTAGAATCACTAAATTTTCAGTCCTCCGAGTCTACGAACGTGTCCAGTTACGTTAGTGGTCAGTAGACTACTGATATTTATGCATTTACGGGAAATTTATATTTTCAAAAGACTATAGACTGCACTTGATATGCAAAAATACAAGAAATACGAATTATTACATTTAGGGGTCGAGACAGTCCTCTGCAAGACTCCCATTTCATTAATTCTATTAACACTGGAACTACCGACAATTATGGTGCACTTATTTGTACCAAAGAATGCAATGCTTCATCCTTTTATAGAAAGTTACGATAAATTTTCAAAAATCGAGTCGAGTAAATTTTTGGTAGTTCTAGTGTTAACTTGGTGATCAGAGTATTGGACCAGCTAGGTCGAATGAGATATCAAATGTTTCCAGATATCCTCCTCCACCAAAGAACGTTCCGTTTCCAGGGCCAAGGCGAAAAACCACCAATTTCTACCATTATCCTCTCCCAACAGAGAAACGAAAGAAGATGCTTACCAACGCTGGAAGTGGCACCGACGCTGCTCCTTCCGGGCGTCGCGGCGGGTGTTGGCGGGCTGGCCTCCAGGCCCTGGTGTACCCCATAGAGGCCGAAATCTTGCTCGTTCGAGCTGGTACTGCTGCACTTCCTCTTCTCTTGGTTGTGATTCAAATGGAAACTGTCGTTCTCGACGAGACCGACGCCGAGCAAACCGAGATTCGGCCTGAGCTCGTCCATCAGCTTGTTCTGGCCACAATTAGCAGCGGCGGCCGCCGAGAAATTCAGCTGTCTGCTGAAAATCGCCGGGAATATGTTGAACTGTTGATGGTCGAGGCTGAGGGCGGCCGTCGGCAACGACGAGCCGCCGCCACCGCCGCCGCCGACAGAGGTGCTGCCGACGGAACCGACGCCTGCACCGGGACCCCCGGTACCTCCGGACAAGTCGTTAGCCAGGATGATGCCGGGGTGACCTTGTCGAGGTCTCGCGTTCGTAATGCTGTCGACGTTCCTCGACGACCTACCAGGACATCCTTCGTCGCTCCCCAATCTGGAGTAACCGAGATCGGTCTTCGTCCAACACCCGATCAGCGTGAACCTTCAACGATCGATTACGTCTGATTAATTATTTCGATCGAATTTCAAATGATCGCATCGCAAATCGACTGGCAATTCAACGTCTCTCTCTTGGGCTCAAGAAGAAGGTGATTCTGTCTAAACTTCCGTGGAAGTTTACTCAATTCTGGTAAATAAGATCGAGTGGTAGGCGTATTACCTATTCCAAGGTATCAGAATTCGTCCTATTTGCTTGGCATTACGGCTGCTCGATCTCTTCTACGAACAGCGAACTAGAACTCCTTTCAGTCTACACATGTTCCTAGGATTCACTTCGTCTTCAACACAATATTGACGACACTGTTTTGAGAACTAATCTTGCTGCCTGGCAGTTCGAGACGTTGTTAATCGAGTCCTCCTCCGAATGTTATAGATCACTGGGTCCTTCTTGCGTCTCTCAAACGTCGGCAAGGTTATGGCGGCAGTGTCCCTTCACTGTCCCTGGGCACTTCTGGATCTCGATCCTCGCAGGGTGGGCTTCCGACGATCGCGATATATTCTTCGACGTTCGATCGGCGGATCGACGAAAGCGGGGGGATGGAGAACGGTTCCGTTTCTTTTCTCCTTCGCCTTTTTGCTCCGCGAAATACACGGCGGACGTCGAATGCGCGACGGTTACGAAAGGGAAACAACGGGGAACGGACCGGGAAGGGCCGAGGAAGCGCGGCCAGTTAATCACGGGCGGACGTTATCGCTACCGTGACCTCGATTCGAAATTTAAATCTTATTATCTCGTCAATGCAATTAGATGGGTCGGAACCAGAGGGTGGCACAGGAGTGGGAGAGAGAGGGGGGCGCGGTAAGTAGCACGAGGAACGAGGGGCACCGCTCTTGAAAATTCAAATATCGAAATAATTGTCGTGAAATGGCGCGTGCCCGGCCTGGCGACCGGTTACGAGGAAAATGTGCGCGTCGCGAAGACAACGACAACGAATAGTGGAAGCGTCCACCCAATGACTCCGCGCCCTTCCTTCTCGTGCCGTAGGATAACGCGTTACGCAGAGGAAAAAGCCGAAACGATACGAGAATCGGCCGTGTTAGAGGGGCGACCGCTCGCCGTGAGTTCTTGTGGGATTCTGTCCACGAAATGCAGTTATCCCGGTGACTTCGCGGGGGGAAGGGGGGGTTGAGTAGGAGTAGAGAAACGAGGAGAGGGAGGGGGGTGTACGGGGGAAACGTGGAGGAAGGACGAGAACGAGGGGCGGGAGGGGACCGGGGGTGGGCAACAGAGAGCATTTAGAGGGGTTGCTACCGGTGGTAGGGGGTCGTTGGCTGTAACCAGCGCTCCCTTTCGCCCCCTAGTCAGCCTCGGCGTCGAAAGCACGAGGTGCTCGTTCCCCCGTGCCGATTGGACGACGGTGGGATACGTTGCCCGGACGACCGCCAATGCCGTTCGCCGTTCGCTCGCTTCACCCCTACTCACGCGGCAAGATGGCGGACTTACCAATAAAAATTCTTCTGGAAAATAACCTGCGAGCGATTTTCTTTCCACCCTGCTATCTAGCTTTTCCAACATCTCACACGAGCGAATCGCGCCGCGTACGTGTCACCACCATCATCGCACGGGAAGGACGTCCCTTCTACCATCGTCGCGTTTATGCTTCTACGGTCCTATCCCTCCGCTTCGACCTCGTCTTCGTCGTCTTCCTCTCGTCACACTCTTCCCAACCCTTAACATTATACGCTCGGTCTCTCTTTTTTCTTCCACCGTGCCCGGCGCCGTCTTCCTTTTTATTATCCCGCGGCAGATAGCTTTTTTAATTCTTTTCCTACCACCCTACGCCACCCCCCACCGCCCACCTGCACCGTCGCCCGAACCCCCCACGCAACCCCCCTCCCCCCAGTACCCCCTAACCCAGGACTGCCCGCCGTTTTCGGTATTTGATTGTAACGTACACCCCGCGCGTCTGATCCGGCTACTTTTGTAAGCGAGCAACCCTTTGTTACACGGCGCATCGTTTATCCGCGCGAGACCGCATTCGGTTCGCGCTTAGTAATGAAAAAGATAGGTTTTCCAACGAATTTTCAGCCCCGACCGTCTTTGTATCACCGGACTCAGCCTTTCGCTAGTAATTCGGTAAGCGAGCCCCACCCCTTCCGCCCGCGCCTCCACGCGTATCGTGCGTGAACAGTTATTTCCTTCTTTCCTTCCAGCCTCCTCTTTTATTTTGTTTAGGCTCTTTCGCGTTACTCATTCCATCATCGTGGCCAGGCTTTTAACAGTGCTTTTCATTATTTCGTTGCAACGAACGTGTTTCTGCGTCTCTTTAGTTCCGGGCTCTCATTGATACCAAAGTACGGGAGGGCGAGGGAAATTACATTCCGCGCCGCAAAGAGGTGCCCCTGGATGTTGATTGTATTTTTTTTTTCTTTTTTTAATTTATCGCTGCACGCAATTTTTTGTCTTATCGTTTATTTTTTCACAGCTTCTTTGTAGATTCGTTGCTGTTTTCGATTCTACGAGCGATTCCTTTACGACAACGACAATCTGCAATCCTTTTCTAAAATCTATTGTAGGTACTTTCGTGTTCTTTTTCACGAACAAGGCAAGATTAAAAATTTTAACTTGTGTTTACTTTCAAGTTCCACCAGTTTACCTGGATAACACGATATTAAAAATAGCACAATTTACATTAATAATTCCACAATCAATGCAAATGTGTCGAAACCTTTTAACATACGTTCGAAGTATTTTAACAAAATCGAAATTCAGATTGTGAATCATTCAACTTTTACTCTTTTAGATTGTGTTGGTCGAAACAAGAACGTGGAAATTTTGGTGGCGCCCCCGGGGAAAAATGAGTATTTCTTAATTATCGTATCATTTTCGAAATAACTTCCAATCCTATAAATTCCAACGGAGGAAAATATAATAAATAATAGTAGCGACGAATGAAATAAAATCTGACTCGGGAGAGGATTGGTCGTGGAGAACAAAGCCTTGATGAGGGTAACTAGTTTAATCTACCTCTACCTGTACGTTCCAGGCCATGTTTTTCGACCCTCCTCGGGAAAATCTTAAACGAATGTAAAAAACTAGTTCGTACAAACCGCGAGGAAACATAAAATGTACGAATACGATAAACGCTAATATAGAAATTTTAAAAAAACAAGGGAAGAGATTGAAAATATAATTAAAATTAGATAAAAATTTTGATAATTTTAAAAACTATATAAGATACAAATTAAAATGATGGACGACCAATTATAAAGTGATTTTATAATTAATTATTGCCTCTGACTCTGGAGTCTGCAGTGTATGATTGACAGATCGCATGAATAAAAGATCGTATGCGCGTTAGGTAGAAATTTGTAGCACAACGCTGAAAATAAATCGAAAATGCGAAATAAAATTTCTCCGCGCAGTGCCCCGTTTTCAGGAAAATCGATTTCCAAATTTCGTGCGCCACGTGTTCGGTCGAGTATGACTTCGCTGTGTCTATTACTCGTCCCGACTTTAACGGTGTTCGTAAAAATTGATCGCCGGCGTGATGCTATCCGTTTTCCGTCCATTTTGCTCTATGAATAGTTAAAATCAATTAAAACAGATTTTTATATAATAGCGTACCCGTCGTCGATGCTTACAAACGCCCACGCGGACAGAAGTAATGCGTAACAGGCCCGATCGCGCATAAAACAAATTTTCATAAATTCGAAAACAGAGCTCGACATAAAAAAACTTTATATTTCGAGCTGTTGAATATCACTTACGAATCTGAAAACGGTCAAATTCAATGGAAAAATATTATTCACCTTCGATTTTAAAAAATCTGTGATTTTGAAATTTGTATTCATTGTTCAACTCTGCTGTATCATAATATAGCATACTATATTTAAAAATTGTAAAAATATCGATAGTTATTATAAACACAAAGCTACTCGACATAGGACAAATATAAAAATATAATTAAAATTAGAACGAAATAATTTATAAATTCGATGCTACGAAATGAAAACATTTATTTGCTTATAAAAATTAATTAGTAACCAAATTCAGTTTAAAAAGAATATAATATGTTTTCTCATTTTGATTATAGCAGTTATCGGTTTTGAGGGATGTTTTTTCCGATTCCTATGTGTTTTTATTCAAATGTAACTCAAAGTTGGAAATTGTAATAGTTTAGTAGCCACTAGTAGAGAATTTTTCCGTTATTCGCCCCTTGCAAGTATACTATTCGGGCTATCGGAATGTTGGTATAGTGATTTTCGGTAATTTCGACCCCCACCATGATTCGAAATGATTCACGTGCTCAGGCTAGCCCGAGTCGAAGGTGGTTCCACGTTCTCCGACAAACTTCCACAAAACCCTTCGATTCGTCTACTTACTTGACGCCCTCTTCGTTCGACCCTCCTTCAGAACGTGGCGAGAGAGTTCCTTCGCCCGAGGGTGAGATCGAACAACCGTGCAGCCGAAGAGTATGAGAAAGAACGGCTATGAAGGAGAAACGCACAGTTTCGAGAGCTTCAGCGTCTTCCAAGTTTGTCCAAGTTTGGTAAGAAAAAAAAGAAGAAAGAAAAAGAAGTTCGGTCATCGTTTCCGCAGTGATAGCAAAAGTCAGTTCGTTAGTTATATTTTCCATATCTGGGTCACGCGATAAAACCATTGCTCGACCGTATGTACACCGAAATTAATTAATTAATCGAACGCCATTTTTTTAAACACATTCAAATTTTGTTCTTTCCACTCCTCAATACTCAAACGATAATATCAAGCAGACGATAACAGCTTTTCCCCTAAAAAAAAAAAAAAAAATGAAATTTAGTTTTAATTCTAAACTTGGCTAATTAAAAATAATTTGTTAAATATCGCTAATGGGAATTAAAATTGAGGTGAGATTTATATTTATCGAGTCCTGAACAATTCGTGACGCTTGAAGAATATTTTGGCAAAAAAAAAAAAAAAAAACAGATTCTAATTGTCCTAATAATGTACAATTTAATTTGAATATATTGGAAAGCTACGATCGTAATTTAGATGTATATTTGAAACAGATAAATACGCGTGTAAATGTTCGTACGCGAGGGACAAAATGTTTCACATTTTTAGAAGCACAATAACGTTTCGTGTTGCTCGCGTCTACCACGTATCACATCACTGTAACATAATGCAGTTACATAGTTACGTCGAATATTTTACCTGAAACCCTTCGTGTTTTGTTTTACAGCATACAATTTTTCGAGACGACAGAAACACGCGATTCCCTGCACACTATTATCACGTGGTTAACGAATATCTTAATTATTTTTATCGAAACGTTACGCTAAATTACTTTAATTATAAAATAAAATAGTAAATAATTTCTGCAAAATATTTCTCCTTAAATTCTAACTAGTGGGGTATTTCGACATTCTGGAAATTTATTATAATTGAAACAATTATTACTTTTTATTTTTCGAAAGTAGTTATATTTTGTAATGGCCCACGATACTAGCTATGTTTTAAAATATACGATACCATTTAAGGATTGATAAACACCCAGTATTGGCAACAGTTATAATAAGTATCCTTTCGAACCTCAATTTTTTAGTTTGAATTGAAGTTGGAAATAAAATGAAAAAAAGAAAAGTGCAAAGAATTTTTTTATAATTTTTTATTTGCAACAGAAACTAATTTCTTATCTAAGTAAATATGTTATATATTAATAAGCATTATAGATATGTTTCATTTCACTTGCAACCTTCAAATGGTATTTGCTATATAATTTTTGATTAAACGACCATAGGAACAAGTTGAAATGAAATTTACAGTTTATTAACATTCTCATTATTAAATTTTGACAAAGACTCGACGTTGCTAAGTATTATACATAGCCTTAAGTGTACAACGTCAGCGAACGTGCACCATTTGTCGACGGCATATAAAAGATGAAGTATCGCGTCGAGGAACAGCAATTTAATCTCTTTGAATCTCACTTTGAAAACAGAACGCCCACCACACGTGTCACGAGCCTCGAAGGCTGCAATACTATTGACAATAGCCAAAAAACTTACGGGCTGATAGTATCAAAAGCTGGCCAATTCGAGGATCGAAACGTCCCCATTGAGGTTTCTCTTTTCCTTTCGATAATAATTCGTTGAAATCTGTTTTATGCGCTTCTTTGTTGACGATTCCCATGATTCGAAACGAAAATTAAGTTCCATTTAAATTCATTTCACACGTTCTCAAAAACAACGTGAAACGTGAATTGAAATTTAGTTGTTAAAATGGTAACATAATAAATTAGAAAGAAAAAGTAATTTGAACGAAATTAGAGTATGGCTACTTATACGTTGATACGTATCACTGCGTTTGAACCAAAAGTAGTATATCGAGTGTGAATCTAGAGTAAATAAAATAACATTCGTCGTTCATTTTATTTTGTACTTTACTCTCTATGTATTTTGGAAATATTAATATCATGGAACCTAACTTTACAATCTGTAATTCGTAAAATTACAGTATAAGCTTGTAAGTTAAAGAAAATCGTCCATTTAAATGGTATTAACAGAAAATTTTTATACAAATCCTGATCGGAGATGTCAGAGAGAGCTCTGAAGTCTTTGATTTATAAAATTTAAAGAACTATTTGTACATGATGTTTCTTTCAGAGTGGTTTGAAATCTGTTGAGAGTCGAAGTACTTAAAAATTGAATAATTTACAATTGAAACAGTAGGTGAATAAAAGATTCAATATGCATGCATTTGAAATTCATCGTACGCGAATTCCACATGGATTTCCATGTAACGTCAAACCACTGTTTCTACATGATCGCCGTTTCACGGATCTAATTTATAAGGGGTAGATCGCTTAGATTAGATCAGATCTTTTCGATTGGAAAGCCGACGGTCTACATGGACCATATGCAGGTTGTACTTTATAAGGGTGCTCCGAGCGCGCTATTTAATCGATAAGATGCAAAAGTGAAAATAAACTTTGCGCAATTTTTCGAAACCATCTTTCGCGGGGAAAAAATTTCCATTACGAATATTTCTAATTATTTTCCGGTACAAATCTTGTATAAATTTAACGAATAAACAACATACAACTATCTATTTACATTCCACAACATTTCGAAAATATGTTAAGATTTTAAATCCACGCAAAATAGATGCTCCTTGAAAAATAAAGAGAAAAGGTAAAAATTCTCGATTTCGAGAGCTTCGAAGTTCCGAGATCTCGCAAAGTTTAAAAATCAAACTTCAACGTTTCAAGTAACATAAAAATTCTGTATTTTTTAAATCTAATTTTTCCTATTAACTATATTTTCATCTAAGCAGATTGTAATTGACCGAATTTTTAATGGGAATTTTTTATCGTGTATTTTAACGATATTGTTCGTTAGTGAGCATATTTATGTTTTAGTCGATGAATAATAAAGTGCAAATAAGAGCACTTAATGTGTAATGATGTTAGTTAGGGGGAAATAAGAATCACTTGTTTGCTATTTTCGATACAAATATCTCCTATAGGGTGTAGTTTTGGGGTAAAAATACCTTGCTGATCGTGATCGTTGATTGAAATCGTGCTTTGGTTTGGCTGATAATCATACTTCGCCCATACGGGATATCCGCCCACTCATTTCCTCGTGCGGCGCATGCGCGGTCGCAAGTACACTCGTTCGTGTTATAAGTCTATATAGCTTATTGGCCAGGAAATATGTACCCTTATATACTCTCTATTTATGCAGCAAAGCGGAAAATATTATATATTCACGCTATAATCTATTCATAGCACATGCTTAATACGTATGCGTAAAATAAAGTTAGATGTTTTGTGAATAATAACTGGGCTGCGAATTAAGTATTATAATTATGGTCAACGTTGCCACGAAACTCTCCAATAATTCATATTCTAACTTTCTATCCATCTAACTTCTGAATTCTCTCACTTTTCTACAAACAGTCTATTTACCATAAAATAAAACAATTTTTTCATACAAATATTCAAATTATAAACACCGATCGTGGATTAAATTTCTTATTTTATTTTTAGAAGCTCGACGGAACAAGATCATCGTGATCGAGTGGAAATAGTTTTAAAAGTATCTTTATCGAAATAAATGAAGATTGATATTACTTTCGAACATTTTGTTAAAATGGCTAGCTATAATGAAAAACTCTACGTTCGATGCGTGACTCCGTTTAGCGGATAAAAAGTCGATAAAAAAAAAATGCTTCAACGATAGAAAAATCTTGTCGGTGTTTTTGGATTGGAGGGTCGGTTCGTACGTCATATTTTCGAAAGTTACAGCGGCACCGCGAGGGAAGCGTGCTCCTTGAAAGAAATTCTATACTATTGCTGACAATGCATCAGTTTGTTCGTGGCTAGTGTGACAGATTTCGACCACGCCCTGTCGATATGGTGTGCACCCCCCTTTTCAGAATATCCCTGCACCCTCGATCAGTGCATTGGAAATTCACTAGCCTTTATCTGCGCGCAGTGCCTCTTCGAGGATCGTACGTGATGTCTCCGTTTTCGTACGAATGTTCGTCAAAGACTTTCAAACGCAAACTTTCTTCTCCGTTTTATCGAATGGCCTATTTGCATGCGCGATGGACCGCAACGGAAGTAGAAACGTCGTTCACGAATATCGCAAAACCCAGGTAAACAGGCTTGGAACAATCCACAATGGCTAAGTCTATCAGAGTAGCTTAAAATTGGCAACGATTAGACTCAATTAAGCCTTTAGTTTTCTTTTTTTCATATGGATAGTTTGAAAAAGAGGACTGTAACATAGTTATTTTAACTATATTTTAAAATTTCCTGTGTCCTGTATTCTTCTTTACAAGAGAAGGATGAAGAGAAAAATCATCGTGAAGAAATTAAAATTAGATTGTCTTAAAAATCACGAAAATTAAAATTATTTTCCGGTATTTTTTTGTAACATAATTTTCCTTTTTATCGAACAGACCGTGTTGACGATTTCACGTTAGAATCTTATTTAAACCCAAAGCCACAGAAGGATTAAGTTATTTCCCCGATCTTTGATTTCGATCGTAAATAAATTTCTTTTTTCGATATTTTTTAATAAGTAGACATCATTGTAAGTAACTATGTGGTCGAAACAGTGTACCAAAGTGCACACAAGTCGCACGACAAAATAAAATGAAAGCGTCGGCGACGTTAATATTTTTTTAGATCTTGAAAAGGATGGGCGTGTTTCGGGCTCTATTTTCATAATTGGCCTATTCAAATAGCGAGCAATATTTTGACATGGTTTTATCGGTGACACGTGCGGCGATCGAATTGGCAAGCACGTGTCGCTTGACTCCTTCAACTTCCCGATAATGGCCGCTTTTGTTCAATTTAAACGTTCCCTTAAGTGTGAACCGCCCCTTACGTGGCCACTGTATCAGGATTTTTAAAGCAAATATCAAACATTGTTCAATCAGCGCCATTTATTAAAGAATGACACCGTAATTCGTAATTGTATATTACATATACACGTCACAAAAATTTATTTTCATACATAATTTAAATGGCAATTGATAAAAGATAAATTTGTACGACGATCATAAAATTTCTGTTCCAATATTGTAAATAAAAACAAGAAATTGATATTATTGATTTTCGTCTTACTTTGGCCACTAGAATTTCCCAATTAAAATTGTTCCCAGGGGTGGTTGAACACCCTGTATAATCATAGATCTCCCATTTTTTAAATTTCTTTTAAATTTACACCTTTAAAGTTACAACAAATATGACGAATTATATTTTATTATCGTAATAAAAAACGAGCAGAATTTTATCTGCAAGTAATCTTTTGCTCGATAAATATAAAATATCAGTTCATTTTTAATTCAGATTGCAATTCTTCTTAAATAAATAGGGGCTCAAGAGTTGGACAAGAATTTTGCTCATATCTGGTTAGAATAAACGTATTAACTGACTGCAAGCTAGGTCAATAACATCATAAATGTGCAATACATACGAAATCGTAATAATCGTATTATCTCATATATGTACTAAAAATTCTAGGATTTAATAATATTACATAACTCTATGAAGCTCACAGATAGTGTCTCAATATTTAAAAAAAAATATGCCACGATACATTAAACAAAATTAATTAATTCTTCAGCCTAACAAAATTGCATCAAATCAAGAATTGCTATTTTTTGCTTTCTAAACCATGAAATAGCCATTCGTCGAAATGTTAAGATTTTTCGTACACACCTTTGGGGATGACCCGTTATTTTTTTACGTCTGTAAAAATGATCGAGCTCCGTGGCGGGTCGAGATCGATCCGAGGGATGGCCCGATTCGATCCCTCGATCCACCACGTTTCCTAAATAGTTTCCTCCGCTCTGCCTCCCTTTGTCATCGTCGTTCTCCGCCTTCGGTCTCCCTTTTCTCGCTCTCCCGTTTTCTTTTTTCCCCCGGCCGCGTGTTTAGCCAAGAGCCCTCACGGGCGGAAGCGTCACGTACAGGTCTGAAACAAAAACGTAGCGACGTCAAATGCGATTACGAGAGCTGCGAGAGCAGCTCCAGAACGCGGATGCTGCGCTAGGTTGGGTGGAGAACGCTGTGCGAGCGGGTGGAGGATGCCTGGCAAGGGTGGACCAGGGGAATGGGGGATGCGGACAACAGAGGATACAGGAAAGAGAGAGAACTCGAGGGAAAGAGAGTTGGCTCGGGGCTGAATCTATATAACGGCTAGGCTTAAAAATTATTCGCTCCACCCTCCGCGAAGAAAATAATCTTCCAGGTTGCTGGGCCCTTACCAATTAAAATTACCTGCACAAATAAAATTGCGATTTTTCCACGATTTTTTCAAGACTTTTATTACACTGGACAAACGTTCTTATTGCTATTTATTCTCTTTACTCGAGTTTACTAAATCGTAGATTATACTGTAAATAATGGATAGAGTTGAGGAAGAACTATCCTAAGTTTACTAGGCAAGGATTAAATAAATAAAATAAAAAAATATATTCTCTGTAATATAGAAAAAGTAAACATGTAAACTCGAAGTCATCTTAAGCCTAGAATTAAATGGATAAAATTTGAAAAATATTCTCCTTACTCTTTTATGAACTTCTTACCCTCTTTTCTAATAAGAACGAGAGGAACTTTGGATTGAAATAAAATGTTAATACTTGTTATATTTCAATGTACATTTGACTATAATTGAATGTGGTACAATTGAAAGTCCTATCGCTTTTATTAGTTCGACATTAATTATCGTAGAGATCGGATAAACATAAAATATTTGCATTAAATAAATTTGTTTATATACAGGGTGTTCTGCCACCGGTATTTAACATGATACGAGGTAAAAATTTAGAAAAGAAAATCATTGATGGCCTAAGAAACATGAAATCAATATCCAAACTATCTCAACGTTTAGAAAAACAATTTCTTCAACGATTGCATTTAGAAAATTTATAAAAACAGTCGACTTAAGAAAACAGTAATTAAATAAAACTGTAAGATTCGATATTTATCGATATTCGTACGAAAATAGTACATGGTCGTTTAGTAGTGGTAAATCTTAAAATCCAAGAAACTAAAAAGCAAAAACGAGTTATTTGAAATATTAAAAATTCGAGAACTTTTAGAACGGCAGAATCGCGATATAGAAACATTTAAATAATATTACAATTTCTGTAATTAACTGATTTAACTTACGTTTTATGTCAATAAAATATTAGCATGTTCACAGTTGATTTATAGGTTTCATAATATTAACAGCATTGACCCCCCTCCATTTTGCAATACATTTCATTCGAACCAACGTATCGCTCCTACCATTATTCTGTTTTATTTTTGAAAATACACAATTCACTTTTTAAACCAAATCGTGTAAAAAAGTATAGCAACTGTTTGACCCCAGCATTGCCAAATTTCATTTTACGTGTCACGTGTTGTACTATCTGAAGCACAAAGCACCGAATGCTAATTTATTAAATTATATGTTATAGACAGTGCACAATACGTATAATAATATAATTTTATTTGTATCAGAGAACGTAAATAAACCTGTAGATTATTATTACAGGTACTAAATTTAAATTCCATTCCACGTTGTTTCTGTAATGTACATATATATTGTAATATATTCATCAAAAATGCAATTTATTTATTTATTTCGAGCTATGCCCCAGAAAATAATAATAACACATCTTTATTGTATATGTTACAAAATTTACTATTGAGTATAGACAGAAAAAAAGGGAAATAAAACACTTCTATCGAGACATATCCTAAAAAATATAAAAATATAATACGTTTCCATTATACCAAAATTGTAACTATAAAAAAAAGATTTCCATCAAGTTATAAGCCAGAAAATAATTTTAATTGAAATGGCACGTTTTCGTTATATCAGGTTTGTATACACGGAGAAATGCAATATCGAGTAAACAAATAATAAAAAAAATAAAACATCTCCATTAAATTATAACACAAAAAAAAGAAAATAATAATATGTGTATTATAGCAATACTGGTCACATTAAGAAACGTAGTGTACTGGGTGAACAAAGAAAAGAAGAAATATTTCCATCGAGTTATACCTCAGAAAATTATAATAATTCTATATATTTTTATTGAATTATAACACAAAAAATGGGAAATAATAACATGTTTATTGTAATAATACTGTGTATAACAAGAAATGTATTACTAAGTGAACGAAGAAAAGAAGAGATGTTTCTATCGAGTTATACCCCCCAAAATATGTTGCAATAATACTGTGTATAACTAGAAATGTATCACTAAGTGAACAAAGAAAAGAAGAAATATTTCTATCGAGTTATATCCCACAAATATGTTGCAATAATACTGTCTATAACAAGAAATGTATTACCAAGTGAACAAAGAAAAGAAGAGATACTTCTATCGAGTTATACATCACAAAAAATAATAATAATTCTGCACACCAAGAGATCCACTTTTAAACAACGAAATAGAGAAAGAAAAGTACACATTTCTATGGAATTATAACCCAGAAGATAATAACAATAATAACGATACGTCTTTACTCGATAAAAATGGTATGTATTGAGGAATGCATTGTCGAATGAAGAAAGGAACGAAGAAAAGCATTGTACAGGAGTAAAAAGGAGTATACGTGCGGTACAAAGGGAAGGTACCAGCTGTGTTAACGTAACCTCGAATAAGAGATACGTTAAAAATTCCCAAAGAAGAGCGGAAGATGGAAGTGCAGGGCTCTGGAACCTCGGTATCCATCTATGGGTACGCCGGATAACAGGATGGAGGGGACCGCGTTCGAGACGAGGGAGGAGAGAAGGTGAACGCTTATGAGGGGTGGAGAATTGTCATAGACGCGGGGGTGGTCGGGTTCGGGGTTGATTTTGCGAGAGCTCGGAGCGATAGCTCGGCCCGAATGTGTGCCTCCGCGTATCTGTGCGTGCGTGCACGAAAAATCAATCGGTACATTCGACGCACAGAGCTTCGGGCAGCTATGATTCTAGAGATGTAAATGGAAGAGAAACCCCTCCATCGGGTTCACGGTTTCCCTTTTTCTAAATCGAGTCTAAGATCGAACTGTAAGACGAACACTCGAAGAATTAAACTCGAGACGTCGCGAAAGGAATTCTTAAAAATTTTTACGAACGCATTCACCGTGAAAGAATGTACTGTATACTCCATTTTGAATGCTCCAAATGTAGCGGCTGCTTCAGAGAATGTTTCGAATCGAAATTCTGTTTTCTATTCTTTGCTTTTTTTTTAAATTACTCATAAAAATTGGGAATCAAATCTTTTCGTACAGAATCATAAACTTTGTTGTATCTAGGCTTAGAAATTACGTACAGACGAGATCGAAAGGTGGATTTTTTATGGTTATTAGAGATTAGACTTTAAAAACGTGAACGACTTTGTAAATATTTTTGCCTCGAAATTTATGATTTTTTATTTGTATTATATTGCTATAGGACCTTTAGAAAGGCTTTCAACATAGATCGAAGAAGAATCTCTTACGAACAAAAATTAATTTCTAATTATTTCTCCTTTCTTCTGATTTTAATTTCTGTGATCAAATAAAATAATTATTATCAAAGACTTAGTAGCGATTTAAATTTGTAAATATCTCCTATGAATTTTATGAAATAAAAAATTTGTCATCGAACTTCAACATTTTGGATCTTTACTTTTGTCTACATAGGTATGTGGCTGTGCGCCTAACCGAACGTATAAAAAATATATATGTTTGTTGAGGCTTGTTATTTTTAGGAAAATTATTTTATACGTGTTAATATCGTATTTACCTGGATATTTATTTGGAAATATTGAAGTTGAATAAGAAAAAATTAGAAAAGTTAGGAGCTTATTTTTCAGGCGACACCCGTTAGAATTAATGTTTCAACATTGGCGGCGGGGTGATGGTCGCCAAGCCTCCATTAAAAAGTTGTTAAACGCAGCCTGACGGCGCCCTGCGGCAAATTGGAACCCCATCATAAGTCTTCATGGTATATAATGTATATGGCTGTTAGAGCAAGCCATCTACAAGATAGCGATATCGAAGTAATTAAGTATTCGATGAAGATATTTTGATCGACCTTATGGATGAAACTGATATTCACCAATGGATCTATAGCCAAGTATAAAGAATCCCGTTTTCACCATTTTTCTATTAAAACGTTACGACCTTTAATTTACATCCACTTCTGCCAAAAAATATTAATTCTGAATTGTAACTATAAAAGTGAAGAAAATAAAATATATACTAAAAAAAAAAACGTGCAATTAAATAAATATAAAAAGATACCTCCGATCGCTGAAAACCGTAAAAGGTGTAAATTTTTAAAAATATCAATTTTTTTAAAAAGAAGTAATCAACGAATATCTTTCGATTACAAGTAGGACAAAAATTAACGTTCTTTCGCAAATAAATAATTCGTGCAAATCTGCAACGAAGCAAATATTAAAATATTAATAAGGCAATAATTTTTTTAACATTCGTATCCGATCAAATAACACTTTTCGTTCTCTTCACCATTTTTGTAATTATTTTCCAAACCTGGAAAAACCAATTCTTATAAATGCTCTTTCTCTTCGCGTTTAAGATTTTAGTGGCAAATAATAGTCCATTGATTATAACCTTTTATTCTTTTATACTTCTTATTTCATTATTCCAATATTTCCCATTCTAGTGGAGAAAATACGAAGGTATAAAAACTGATGTACATCGATCGATCGCAGACAGATTTCGTCCCGAAGTTACTCAAATATCGCGGATACCAATTTATGACTGTACTCCGGCAGAATTTGCAGCTTAATTTTAACCAGAACGGTACAGCATTAATTATATCTTATTCAATTGGATACGAATTCTGTTTCAATATCCCGAAGGAAATGAATCCATTAACCGTAATGATAATGTCGTTGATTTATGTCCAGCCTTTGATATAATTGCACGTTTGCAATTACATTCTTCTTTGTCCACCCGTTCGGAAATAATGTTGCACGCAAACGGCGCGGCAGGATAATTTTTATAGTTTAGCGTCTTCGAAGACGCGATAAATTTGTTTGACATTTTCCTTCCATATCTCTCGTCTCCTCTGCCACTGCCTTTTTTTTTTTCTAAAAAAAAAAGAACTCTCGAACAAGTTCAACGTTTTCTACGTAACGCTGACTGAAAACTCTTAGCCAAAGCAACGAGAGGTTCAAAATAAGAGAAAAAGTGCGCCGTAAAAAGCATCGAAGTGGCAGAGTTTCGAGAGAGGATGGTTTAAAAGTACGTGGAATGGGAAAGGTGTGTGAAGGATGTACGGGGCGCTGCTGTAAAAATATAAACTTACGTAAATAAACAGTCTATCAAAACCGGTTTGATACGTTACGTGAAAATTCTGACGAGTGTGCATTTTTTTCCAAGAATTATTAAATACTAGTATTGGCTAACTAAATTCAGCTCGAGTGGTAAGAGCACATGGTTATTTAATAGTTTAACTGTGTATTGTAACAAATCTGAAAAAGTATTTTCAGCATATGCTTTAAAAGGAAAATCTTTGTATAAATTTATGCACGGTGATAGTTCCATTGAAGAACACGTGCATCAGAAGTTTTTGTTTAAAATGACAATTTCACCTGTTTCGTTCTTTGCAAGATTCCCTCGATGGACAAAGTTTCGATTCCTGAAACGCCATTAAACTTGATTAGTATTTTTAGATATTTCTTATTCAAGAATCATTCTACAAATTACTATTACATTTTCGCCAATTTCTTAATCGGGAAATAAAGAAATAAAGAAATTTTTCTTTCGTATTTTCTTAAACTTAGCTACTCGAGAATATTACGTAAACTAATTCGAACACCGTCCACGCGTAGCACATTTTCAGAACAGATTCCCGTGAAAACGAAACCACCCCTGTACGAAAAACTTTCATTCGTCATTTTCGACTTATTTTTGCAGAAAAAAATCACCCCTTTCCCGGCGATATCGTAAATTCGGCCGCACCCTGTACATCGATCGATAGTGAGAAAATAGATATTTCGTTTCGAAACCAATTGCGGGGGCATCGAACGGAAAGAAACAATACGGAAAAATTGGAAAAACTAGAAAAAGAGATCTCAGGGTTTCCATGTTTTCCGAAACGATCGTTTCGAGAAATATCAATTGGTACACGATTAACCCCCTCGTGTCCACTGTATTTCTTCTCGATACGCGCCACCTGCAATTTCTATTGTTATTACAAGACCACGAATACTTCGTTACATTTTTTATGAAAAATAGATAAAAATTTGGGACCTGAACAAGAATTTGTTTCGTCGTTAGGGTGGTATCTCGAGAAATACCGAGCATTCGTCGAACATTCGAAGACGATTACCGAGCAATCGACGAATGCTCGAGCAAAATAAATTTTTCTGAAATAGGGGATCAAAAGGATTATTCTATCTATCTCTACGAAACTCGAATAATTTGTATTTACTTCGACAGTGATGTTATTTTTTTAAACTTTTGCTATGTTGGGTATGTACACCCTGCTAATCGCGATCTAATGTATCTTCTTTTACGGGTAATATAATCGCGTAACACTTTTTAGTGGGATAAATTGCTCCCAGTTATTTTTAAAATACCCATAACGGAACTTGCAAGCTATCTTCCCTGAAATTTCGCAACACTCGAAGGTTTAACGCGCTTTAACCAAGGGGGGGATACTTAACCCTCGATTATACATGTCGGCCGGATGGGACTTCCCCGAAGATTGGTGGTTATCCTACGAAAGATTATTTTGAAATCCAGCGGTTTTCCGCGCGCACAACGGCGAAAGGTCGCGCGAAGGTTCGTGAGGGCGAAGAAAAAAACGAAAGGGTGCGTATAAAAACCGCGGTAAGTCGGAAACCGCGATGCGGCATTTTCAATTCTTTTTGCCAGCGAACGTCCCTCTTTTTTACGTACGCACAGGGTGGATGGGGTCAGCTTTCAGAGTAACGTGGTTAAGGAAATATTTTTAAAATAATTGTGTACTTACCTCGGTGCAACAAGCTGGACGGAGAAATGGCCTGTGAATCGAGTCGAAGAGGAACGGCGAAAAAAAAAAGAAGGGAGGACGAAGCTTTATAGACGCCCCCGCTCCTCCCCCGGTTCCACCCTCTTACGTGTATTTAGCTGAAAAATGAGACGGCGGGCTGAAGCACGATACAAGAACAATTTTTATATTTCTCGATATTGTTATTAACGGAATCTGAATCTATTTCTATGGGGGTCGCGAGGTTTTGGATTTTTGATAAATTATAATAGTGATACTAAACTTTTTTAAATTCACGACATTATTGAATAATGTTACAAATACGATAATGCGAAAATTATATCGTAAATTTTGTATTGGAATGTGAAATAATAAAATTTATATTTGGGTGGAAATGGATCCAGAGTCCGCCATTCGAGGGTTAAAATGAGGATTTTGAAAGCATTTGAAGTTTATTTAAACAGTTTAAAACAATTTTTTAAAGGAATTAGTAAACATTTTTGAATGTATTTCTCATTTTCAAGCTTTAAATTTAAGGGTTGTTTGAATCTTTTGCGGTGAAAATAAACTCATGCTAATACTAATGCTAATTTCTAATAAACTCATGTCCATAATAATACGAATTCGACGTTGAATATAATGGCTCAAGAACAACTATTTACAATTTATACATTTGAAAAGAAAAATAGAGTCTATGCAAATGTTACTATCAAGTATGTACTCAAGGAACAAAATGGTACTTTATTCACGTCCTCCAAGTAAAGTGCAGGCAAATGACATACAGTTAACCCTTTCATTCCCATTGTAGCCATACGGCAATTCGGAATTGTTGAATAAAATATTACCACCATCTATGTTTTTTAAATCCCTGTTATATTCATGCCTTACTTTTTATATTCCAACTATCATTCAAAATAATCTAATTTTAATTCCACACCCAAAAGTAGACTTTCAACAATAAATTCCACAGCTAGCAAATTAAGGGGTCAAGCATTGCAATATTTAGTAGATCTTGAAATATAAAAAAAACTCGAATATTATCTCTATCTCCAAGGAAAAATTAATTTTGTGCACTTTTGGGGGTTTTTGAGGCACCGGTATTCCAACTATCATTCGAAATAATCTGATTTCAATTCCACAACCCAAAAGTAGACTTTCAACAATAAATTCCACAGCTAGCAAATTAAGGAGTCAAGCATTACAATATTTAATAGATATTGAAATATAAAAAAAACTCGAATGTTATCTCTATATCCAAGAAAAAATTAATTTTGTGCACTTTTTGGGGTTTTTGAGCCACCGGTATTCCAACTATCATTCGAAATAATCTGATTTTAATTCTACGCCCAAGAGTAGACTTTCAACAATAAATTCCACGACTAACAAATTGAGGAGTCAAGCATTACAATATTTAATAGATATTGAAATATAAAAAAAACTCGAATATTATCTCTATCTCCGGGGAAAAATTAATTTTGTGCACTTTTTGGGGTTTTTGAGCCACCGGTATTCCAACTATCATTCGAAATAATCTGATTTCAATTCCACACCCAAAAGTAGACTTTCAACAATAAATTCCACAGCTAACAAATTAAGGGGTCAAGCATTGCAATATTTAGTAGATCTTGAAATATAAAAAAAACTCGAATATTATCTCTATCTCCGGGAAGAAATTAATTTTGTGCACTTTTTGGGGTTTTTGAGCCACTGGTATTCCAACAATCGGCCATTCGAAATAATCTGCAAAATCACAGCTAGCAAATTAAGGGGTCAAGCATAACAATCTTAAACTATAAAAGAAACTCGAATATCATCTCTATCTCCAAGGAAAAATTAATTTTGTGCACTTGTTGGGGTTTTTGAGCCACCGACCCTCGAATTTCTGAGTCCGCTCCGACCGTGCTCAAATCGTCGATCGAACATCGGATGTTCGTTTTAATTCGTGGCTGCGAGCGGAACGGAATCATAGAAAATATGGGAAAAAAAGAGGAGTGGGTGGGTGGTGGGGGAATAGCGAGAACTGTTCGTCCGTGTATTTTCGATAATTATTCGACAGTCGATTTGCGCGCGGAGTGAAACGCGGGATGAAAGGTAGTTACCGAGCTGGGCTAGAGAGTGGGGGATTTCGAGAGTCGTGTTCAACCATCCGGAAGCTATGAATATATTATTTGACGGGCAGTTTCGGTAGTCTCCGATCGGATGGAGCGTCGATCATGGCTGGCGCATCCCTTTGGGCCATTTTCATGCGTCAAATACGACACACCTCGATCGAGCGGCTGCTGCGAAATGAAAACAAAAATACTATTAAACGAACGGTATAGTTTTCAGGGAATGGGCGCGACCTGATTCCTGCAACGATCTAAAAATACACCGAGTCCCCGTGTACACTTACTTTAGACGACGAGTGGGTTCGACGGTGGGTCAACAGGTAGGGGCGACGCACCCCGTATGGTTTTGGGGAACGCGTAAACAACGGTTCGCCTAATCGGTGATCCCTTCGAAACGCCAAGAATGGCAACGATGGAAAGGACAATGCTAGAGATTGGCCAATTTTCGACCTGGCTGGCGACTAAAGTTTCTTACAGCGCTAACTTCCAGTCCTATTTGCTTCTAAAGTCTGTTTATTAGCCAAATTTTGCACCCCCAAACTATCATGTGTTCTTAAAATTGAAAAAATCGGCCATTTTGAATACCGAGAAACGGATTTACGGTAGCTTAGAAAATTAGTAGCCAAATTATATGTCCTATATGTAGACTGTGGATGTTCATGCACTTGTGGGAAATTTTAATTTTCAAAAATATAAGAAATACTTAAAGAAAAGAAATACGAATTATTATATTAAAGGATTGAGACACCCTATACGAAGCTCCTATTTCATTAATTTTATTAATAGAAATATGAATTTGTATAAAGAAAATTGTGTCGCACGATTCAACTATGTAACTATGATTATTGTACAAACACGATATCTAAACCTTTTATACATCAATATTTAAAACTTTTCAATCTACCTTCGGAAAATTGGTGATTTATTAGTTTGAGTAATGGGTTTTCTAATATTTTCTGAATGACTATTTTACTGATATATTAGCAAGTTTTATTAACGATGGTGTTCCCAAATTTCTACCAATTTTGTTATATTTTTCCCCATTGTCTTGTAGAACCAGAGAATGTCCATAGTTTACCCAATTTTTTCAGATTGCTTTCTCGTCATTTTTTCACCCCTTTCCTGATTTTGATGAAACTTCGTAGGTTTATAAAGCAAACCAAACGTCAATACTTCCTTTTTGATCATAATGGATCAAGTTCGAGGAAACTACCCTCCAAAGTTTCAGCCTTCCGGTGCTTTCTTCGAAACTATTGGCTACGCAAGTACGCGCAGCGTATCGCAAAAGAAGACTCGTAATTTTGCTTTTAAATAATTGTCGAAAGTTATTAATATTAAAATGTTCCAGACAATATTTCGGATTACTAGTCACTTTGCTCGCTAATTATTTTTAAATTGCCCGTCGAAACGTGACGTACGAATTATTTTTGTGCTGATTACGCTCGTTCGCGATTTTATTGTTCGTTCGGTTAATCGTCTAATGAGTCGCGAAAATTTCAATCTTTAATGGTTTCGCGCCGCCATTGGGAACGTATAATCCCATAAAGCATAATTCTATAAATGAAACTACAATTCGTCCAGTGTCCAGACTTCGTCGCGGCCGACTTTCGCGAGCGATGGCGGACTTTTGAAAGGGAGGCGATTCAATAATAATGACGACATCAAACGTGCGATGTGCGTAATTTTTTAAGTCCAAAGAACCGAGTATGACGCTGCAGAGGAATGCAATTGCTTTCAGAACGATGACGGAAGGCCGTGAATTATCCTGTTCGAAATTCGTTGCAGTTATCGGTTAATAAATTTAGTTTTTGGTCGACGCAATGATACGCCGTTCTCTGCAAAATACCAATATCCCCTATATTTGCTAAAACGCCTATTTTTTATTTTTGGCATTTTGTAGCTGCACAATTCAAAACATAGTCTAAAAATTGAAAATTTCTGTGTAACATAATATTTACTCCTTTCTGAACCAAGTAAGATTGGTTTCATTTTTTCCTGTATAAAATATAAAAGTAAACGAATTATTCAGGTAGTCTGTTTTGGGCACTGCATTTTAAGTAACATATATTTTTTTATAAAATTTTGATCTTCACTTTGCTATGTATAACGATTAAACGAGTTACAAATACCGTAAACAGATTAAAACATCTAAATAATTATCAGTGTTTAGAGCTTTTCTATTGAATTACAATTTTCGACGATCAAACCCAAGTCTTATTTCTGTTATTATTAAATAAATCAAGAAGTGCCTAGTCTTAAAATTTAAAATGTATACAAATGTAAACAAATTATTCGGGTAACCTATTTTGGACACTGTCTATAATTTTAACTAAGATATATTTTTTTATAAAATTTTGATCCCCACTTGGCTATGTATAACAATTATACGAGTTACAAATACCATAAACACATTAAGATATCTAAATAGTTATCAGTGTTTAGAGCTTTTCTATTGAATTACAATTTTCGAGGATCAAACTCAAGTCTTATTTCTGTTATTATTAAATAAATCAAGATACGTGAAATTTGAATATTTTCATTTAAAATAAATATAATATAGGTATTCTTTGATACCAGGTTTTTAAAACGGGTTCGATCGCTCACAGAAAGAAAAAAATGAAAAAGTATGACGAGGAACGGAGGATTCGAGAGCTCGGAACTTTGACTAATGCTCAGCATGATGAGAACTCGAAGGAAAGGCTGTTCGTACGCCATACGAATGAAACGCATTCCCTAGGCGGTAAACCGTTCATCCAGGAGATCTCGATAGGAGGTCCCGTTCGTTGTAATCGGGTAGAAAACTCAATCGCGATCTGACTTTCGCATCGGTGGTTCCACTCATTGTTATTGATTCGATTCTGAATTGATGGATACGGATAAAAATAAAGGATCCGTCGATTGATTCGGCTGTTTGGGGCTCCACGGACCGCCAACGATTCCCAGCTTTACATTTAGCGAAATTCATCCTCTCGTAATTAAATGCATCCTCGTCTCCGTCGAAACGACATAATTTTCTCATCCAACGTACCCACCTACGCTCGTGAGCCACTCTAACTCTCACCTGTTACTATAGGCATGCACCTAAACTCGCTGCTCCTGTCCATCACGCGTCCTAAGTTCCCGTGCCTCTTTCTCCTGTCCTCCCACGCATTCCTCGTTACCTTCCTCCTCTCGATTCTTCTTCCCCCCATTTCGTCTGTAAAAATATTGAAAAATTCGTTAGAAAGAATTTCTACATTCCGGAGAATCAAATATTCTATTCTAAATAATTTGTAATTGTAATTATTCCGTCAACTTGGAAATCTTGATAAAACAAATGAGATGCTTTTCAATGATAGAAGCGGAATAAATATTTATAAAATTGACGCTTCAATTATTTGTAGTCCTCTTCAGAAAATATTTGCAAGAAAAGAAAAGGGAGAAGATGGAAAAATTCATATTAATATGTCCGTGGACTCGTAATCTATTCCATATAAATCATAGCTAATTTCTTTTTAGTTTGACACAAATTGAATACAACAAATATGAATTGTATTTCGATTGACAGCGACTTAACTACTGTAATTGTAATTTATAAAATTGACGCTTCGACTATTTTTAATCCACTTCAGAAAAGAATCTACAAACATATTTGCAAGAAACGAAAATGGAGAAGATGGCAAAATTCATATTAATATGTGGACTCGTAATCTATTCTATAGAAATCATAGCTAATTTCTTTTTAGTTTCACACAAATTGAGTACAAAAAATATGAATTCTATTTCGATTGGCAGCGACTTAACTACTGTAATTGTAATTTATAAAATTGACGCTTCGACTATTTCAGAAAAGAATCTACAAACATATTTGCAAGAAAAGAAAAGGGAGAAGATGGAAAAATTCATATTAATATGTGGACTCGTAATCTACTCTACATAAATCATAGCTAATTTCTTTTTAGTTTCATACAAATTGAGTACAAAAAATATGAATTCTATTTCGATTGACAGCGACTTTA
Source organism: Colletes gigas (assembly GCF_013123115.1). Lineage (NCBI taxonomy): Eukaryota > Metazoa > Arthropoda > Insecta > Hymenoptera > Colletidae > Colletes > Colletes gigas. The sequence goes on from NW_025106678.1 coordinate 584,948, forward strand.
CTGTAATCGTAATTTAACTATTGTGAGGTTTAACAAAATACCTATATTCGCATCTTTTGCCCCAAGTTCTGGGAATCTCCGCCTATTTCGTACAACTATAGTCTACACTTCTCTGGAACTAAACAATTACCAACGAAAAAAAACGAAGTTGACGAGAATTATTAAAATCGAAAAATACGTGTCCTATGGTTTTGAATATCGTTCTAAAATGGCTCGTAGATCGAGGAAAGGTGGATTCGCGCTGTTTTGGAATTCGTTTGGTCGCTTCAGACGTCACCGGGATCTATTACGGAGGCGTTCCTAATCGAGTCCCGAGCCGCGAATTGTACGCCGATAGGCATAAAGTATACATCCCCGCGCGTCCTTTACCTTTGTAGCCGGTGCATTTTAATGCGAAGGATAGGCAACAAGGTTCGCTCCTCTGCAAATTAATCGAAGGGCTCTCCTCGCGTGACCCTGCTTTTCTGGGGCACGTGCCCATGGATATCGGTATTTCGGGGAACGTTAATACCTCACTATTCAGACGGATAGAGAGAGAACAGAGCGAAACATTCACTCCTGTACATTGTTTGTGGCTTGGAATCAATAAAAGCATAGCTTTAGGCGACGGTAGTCGTCATGGCAACCAGAGACCCATCCGTGTACCCTATTCCTCTCGCTCTCTCGCTATCGCTTACTCTCTCACCCCCTGTTTTGTCTCTGTCGTTCTCGTAGTTCCTCGTTCCATCTCGGTTTCTCTCTGAACACGCGTACCCCCGTCTATTCCCTCTTACGCTCTCTTTTCCCGTTTCACGGACATCTCTCTTCGCCCCCTCTTTCTCTATTTTCGTATCCCTGCCCTTTCCAAACCCTCCACCCACCCTCCCCCTTCTTCACCCCCCTCCCCCCCCCCTGCCCTCCTGTGTTTCTGTTTTTTTCTTTGACTCTTTGGTCCTTGTACACATGCTGTCCAATTTTCTGTTTTCATCTCTGCCTCCATTTTCGCACACTTTCCCCCCCCCCTCCCCCCTCCCCCCTCCCAACCCTTGTTCGTTGTTCGTCTTTTCCTTTTGTCCATCCGTGCTTTGGTTGCCTCTTCTTTTTCCTCCGAACACGCCATTCACCGCTTTCGGGGCTTATGAACGCAAATGCGTGCACGCTATTTTCTGGCCCCTCGATCGTCCATACACGTGTCTCTCTTTCATTTTCCGCTTACGACCCTTCTTCCTCTTTGTGCATCCAATCCTACCAAACAGTGGTTCTTAATCTTTCTCGAAACGACTCTTTAAAATTGATCGATGTTTTCGCAAAAATACTCCACCAAATGGGAGTTAGGGATCCTATAGTATGTTTAGATGTTCACAAATATTGTTTTCTTGAAGAAACTGTAACTGATCTATCGTCGTTTTTGATTTTATTCTTGTTTTAAGGGTCGAGAGATTCCAACAGTCCATTGGAAAACATAAAAGAATTTTCTATTCATGTACTATTCAATCCTTGACAATTAATATTGTAACTCACTTATATTATAAACAGACTGTGAGTCTCTGGGCAAATTCATATTTTTATTAATAGAGTTAATGAAGTGGGAACTTTGTGAAGGGTTGTCTCAACCCCTAAGTATAATAATTTGTATCTTAGTTGAAGTGTTTCTTATATTTTTGCATATTAAGTGCGCTCTGTAGCTTTTGGAAAATTAATTATAGAACTAGATTTACGAAACTCGTCAATTCGATTAAATTTGATTCAGATTCGTAAATATTATTTATTTTGACTTTTATCGATGCAATAGACATTTATCCTAACTAAAAGAAAACCACGTTTTAATGGAGATGTCAAGATAACGAGTTTCTACATTTAGTGTTAAGGTATTTATAGGATTTTCATCGTGTTTTAAAATGGTATTGTTTGGAGAAAATCCACCATTAGGCGACGCGGTGAAATGCATGCGGCCACCTCTGGCTTTTGTGGTTTATCAATCAAATCGTGCGGTGCGATATGTCTAGTTTGTATACCTTCTCTAAACCATGTAAATACAGAGTGTTTCATAACGTGTGGTTCCCATTTCGGTGAAGGGGTGGATCCAGGGGAAGGGCCACAGGGGTGGGGGGATGATTGGCGAGAATTACGAAACCTGAAAAAAAATATACGTCAATATTATACACACAGTTTACATTACATTCTATGAACAGTTTTGCCTCAAATAAAATTTTCTCGACACTGTTTACGAAACACCCTGTGAACTTTTATCGTCTGACCCCATTGTGCTGATCTAGAATAAAAAATCTTCTGATTTGCTATTTTCAATATCTTCAATTTGGGATTAAAAAAATCGCCACTTTCATTATCTCTATTTTCATTTGTAAATTCAATAATTTAAGAATAATGCATTCCCTAAAACCAAAAATCAAATTCGTGTATTAATGATCAATACTTTTGCACTGCAAGTGTCCGTAAATAAATAAATAAATAATTGTTTTTTTCCCAATTTGCTATTATCCAACATTTTTAATTTGAGGTATAAAATATCGCCATTTTGAATATCTCTATCTTTTATTTATAAATTTAATAATTCAAGAATAATGTATTCCCCAAAACCAAAAATCAAATTCGTGTATTAATGATCAATACTTTTGCACTGCAAGTGTCCGTAAATAAATAAATAATTGTTTTTTTCCCAATTTGCTATTATCCAACATTTTTAATTTGAGGTATAAAATATCGCCATTTTGAATATCTCTATCTTTTATTTATAAATTTAATAATTCAAGAATAATGTATTCCCCAAAACCAAAAATCAAATTCGTGTATTAATGATCAATACTTTTGCACTGCAAGTGTCCGTAAATAAATAAATAAATAATTGTTTTTTTCCCAATTTGCTATTATCCAACATTTTTAATTTGAGGTATAAAATATCGCCATTTTGAATATCTCTATCTTCATTTATAAATTTAATAATTCAAGAATAATGTATTCCCCAAACAAAAATCAAATTTGTGTATTAATTTATTAAAATAATAGTGTAAAACATATAATTTGTTATCGTTTTGAAAAAAATAGTAATAACGACAAAATTGAGTGTTGCTTTTTTTATCATATTGTGCTCATTGTATGTTGGAGTGTTTTTTGTGTATAACTTCGAGTGGTTCGGTTGGTATTTTACGTGAAACAGTTTAAGGTGGCAGTAAATGGGTCCTTTACCCTATTTGGCAAAGATACGACGATTTGGGTGTTGTGTCTCGACGCACGTCGCTCCTCCCCGTCGATCGTTCGTGTTACAGGGTAGCAATTCAGCAATCTTGCTCGGGTTACATCCCGTCCGCGATACTCGGTCTTATTGTTAGCAACTCGACAACGATTCGGCGGAATCTCCCGCGCTAACTTCGAAAATCGAACCATCGACCCAACAATCTCAAGTCACCGATTCATGCTAATGTTCTAAACATAGAGAACCCTTATTAAATCAAGCCGGAAACCACGCTCCGCGACAACGTGTTCAACGAACCTCGAAATCTTTTTTATACAAATTAATTCGTTCTATTTGAAACAAATAAAAGTTCCATCGATTTTGTAACAGTGTTGCATCATTTATTTGGAAATTTAGCGATTACGTCGATGTTACGATATTTATAATAATTTGAAAACTAAAGACACTCGTGTTGCGTTAGTATCTCTGAAGAAGTTATGTAAACAAAGGCAAACAAAAAGAAGATTAACTCGTTTCTATTTAAATTGTTTCAATCCGTCAAAAGAGCGTGAACTTATTTTTTAGTGTTGCATGAATTGTGAAGTATTATTTTTTAAATTTAATACTGTTGGTTCCCAAGGATCAAATGGAAAGTTTAGTGTTGGTCCTTAGGGAACGAATGGAGTTTAACGCGTTACTGTCCTAATTGTGATAGTAGTATATGCAGAACTAAACAAGGAATAAACATAGACACTGTCGTTCAAAAGTTATGGAGCACCCTTTAGAATGACATGTTTGTTTTATTGAAAATTATACTATTTCATGTTAAATGAATGTTACTTAAATATGACAAAAGATGCAATCTGTGTATGGACAAATATTCTGTAGAAAAGCACGAAATGTTTATAATTATTTTTGATTATCTAATTGTTTTTACTTCGATACTCTTTTGTTGATGAATAACAACAGCATACCATTGTTAAGCAACAGTTTGTATTAATAAATGTTCATTTAAACAATAATAAGAAATTGAAAGGCAAAATTGTAATTTTATTAATGAAAGTTTAATAAAATAAACGAGTGAAAAGGGGTTGTCCCATAAATTTTCAATTAATTTTAATCTTGATGGACTTCAACGCGCCTCAAAATCCGAAAAAGTGAAGCGTTATAGAAAACCGGAGTATAATGCAATTTATGTGATGAAGTGCATCCAGTACAATGTAAAATATATTGAATTTTGTATCAAAATGCTTCCGAAAATTTTATACTAACCATTTCTAACGATAAATGTTTGTTGATTATTTTTCTTAACCTGAATGAAAATTGAAACTTTAACCAAATAACAAAATAGAGAGTTAGTGGCAAACATGAAATGCATTTTATCACTTTCCAATGAATAAAATTAATTTAATTGAATATATAATTTTTCAAAAACAGAAGAAATTATAGTTTTTTTAATTGAATATCATTAGTAATTCAAATGATCGTTACAAATATAATATCGAAATTTTATTAAAAATTGAGAAAAGAGTTTTTCCATGAAATAAGAAATATTTAATTTGTCACTTATTCCAACGAATAATATAACTTTAAATATATTGATTTTCGCCAATGTTAATTATATTTAGATTGTATAGGTTTTATTCATTTTTAAAAATTTAAAAAGATCTATATAAGAAAATCTTCTGAATCAACTATAATTTTTTTTAAATTTTAATAAAATCAGAAATATACTAAATATTTTATTAATGCTATACAAACAACCCTCCTTTTAATTGGTTCAAGTATTATATATTGTATATATTTTACCATTTTTTATATAGATAATTCATTAAACAATAGGTTACTTATATTTGCTATTGTTGCATTCTCTAATTTCTTTCATTCAATTTTAAAGTTTATTATACAAACAACATATAAGCAGTCGTTTATATTTTATTTAGATTTCGACCATTTCCATCTCAAGTGGCCTAGATATCATATTTCTTAATCGTTATTATCGGAGGGTGAAAATAAAACTACCCCATTTAAAAAAAGAACCGAGTATCTTTATATCTTAAAAGCAACATATAAAAATAATCATTACCATTGCAACGACAGTCTATCGTGCAACTTTTGCTCGACAAATTAACCCCCTCAACTGCTATAATTTTTTAAATAACTAAAATACCCTCGGTTCCTTTCATCATCGTGTTTTAATAACTCGTATACGCGTTCTTTACATCGCGTAAGGGCACGACTTAACAATTTTTCACGCAAGCAGAATGGCTGTAGCGTATAAATCTTATTTGGAGCGTTCCTTTTCGTTTATTTAGAAAATTCGAAAGCCGAGTGACCCGCTCGAGGGAGGAACAGTTTCGAGCAACTCTTCGAATACGCAAACTCCGCGAAGAACGTCGATAAATGTCACGCGATTTCCCCGTGAGGAGAAGCCCAGTCGAAAACACCGTCCGAAAGATCGACGAAAAAAGGTTGAACGGGCAGTTCGAGTCACGTTCGAGGATCGATAATCGGCCGATCGAACACGTCGAGTCCCAGGTAAAGTCCCATTATACTCTAAAATATGTCCACGCGAACGTGAACCCGTTCGAATCGAGTTGAAAGGCGAAAACTCCGGCTTCGTCTCGCCGTTAGGTTAGTCTAACCTAACTCGAGCTGAAGCGGATACGAGGGTAGTTACCCTTCTCGATGGTGCGCCAAAGATCGCGCTCCGATAGTCTCGGATGCCAGATATCGAAAGGCAAACAGCGCGGTTTATTTAAAGATATACTCGTCGCTCGATACGCCTTTCGTACGGATAGATTTAACGATCGAAGAAAAGCCAAGTCCCACTCTATGAAAATTGACAAATATACAACGTTAACCCCCGATTTCGATCCTCCCAGGTCGTTTGAAACTTTTCAAATATGACTTTTAAGTCTTCGATCGTGGCTGTAAATTGTTTTACAATTGTCTTCGCCTTCAAAACTATCGATTTGTTTTATTTTTGTTATATTAAGTTTGCAGTCCTATCGAACGATGATAAATATTTGGATGTAACTTATAATTGATATTTGAGAAAATTCTTTTGTTTATGTAATGTCATATTCGTATGCAATTTTATTTAAAAAGACTGAGATCTTCTTGAATCGTACGTCGCGCGCTTTTTTCACGTTTCACGCGCAAATGTTTATTTCAATATCCAAGTATTTATCAATTTCACACTCGTAAGAAAACACATACAACACGTGTAAATGATATTTTGTTCAATGGCTTCTCGAAAGACAAATGCAACGATCGTGTTGTTCTTGTTATTTTAACTGATACTTTGTTTACGTGGAATCAATTTTACCCAACTCATTTTTAATTTCTCAGAGGCTTAAGCCCTTTAGTCTTCATAATATCTCAAATACACTTTTGCATACTTAATACTGGCGATTTAAGCCTTTTCAAGCCCTGTTCTTTCAACAAATTGGCCCTTTCTGAATAGATTCAATTGATCATCTCATATATTACATATACGTATCCACTTGTAAAAATTAACACAATTTATACTAGTAATACTGTACTGTATAAACACCTAGAATTTTTCAGATGGTTTGAGAATCTCGTGAAACCGGGAATCCCATCATCAAACGCTACGAAAAGATTATTGAACACATATTTTACCAAATGACTCGAGTACTCTGATATCTACCACTGAAGAAACTACGATAGTATACAGGGTGTTCGGCCACCTCTAGCAAAAATTTTAATGAGCGATAGTAGAGGCCAAAATAAGACGAAAATCAAGAATACTAATTTGTTGATGGAAGCTTCGTTAAAAAGTTATTAACAATTAAATTCAAAAATTTCAAATCGTTCTGGAAAAATTATTTTCGGTTGCGGGGGGCAACTACAATCATTTTTGGTGAATACACATACCTCCGAAATCCTATCTACTTTCGAGTAAAAAATTCCTTACTGAAAATCCAATTAGGTGCCTAAATTTTTCAACGGAGAAAAAAAATTGCAAATCGTTGTGGAAAAATTATTTTCGGTTGCGGGGGTCAATTACAATCAGTTTTTGTCATTAGACATACCCACGAAATCCTGCACACTTTCGAGAAAAAAAATAGAGAAGGTGTGAAATTATTCGAGAAAATTAAAAAATTGCAAATCGTTGTGGAAAAATTATTTTCGGTTGTAGGGTTCAATTACAGTCATTTTTGGTGAATAGACATACCCCCGAAATCTTGCGCATTTTCGAGAAAAAAATTCAGTAAGAGCGGCACTTTAAACGTTAATAACTTTTTAACGAAGCTTCCACCAACAAATTAGTATTCTTGATTTTTGTCTTATTTTGGCCTCTACTATCGCTCATTAAAATTTTTGCTAGAGGTGGCCGAACACCCTGTATATAGTATATATAGTACATATACAGTTTTGATTACGAAAAGTGGTCGTCGACAACATTTGTGTTTAAGACTATAGATTCCCAAAATTCTAAAAAAAAATCCATACAGGCTAAAATAATAATGAAATCACGATTCTTTTTGCTCGAGGATCTAGCTTGAGAAGCTATTTTCACTTCGTGTCGTACGCCACGATTGAATGAAATATTATTTTAAATGAAATTTTATATGTTTTTGCTTCTTACTGGGTGTCCCCGATTTGCAAAGCAAACATAACCAGACTCCGATCGAAGGTTCTTAATAACGTTCTGAAAAATCTGAACTGGTCACAGATCCCCTGTAAGGCGACACAGGTACATATGGGCTCTCTCGGTGAATGGACCAAATGATATAAATTATTTATAGATTTCGACACCAAAGCGAGGAAGGGGGACCGAGAGTGTTCTGTTCCAACTGGGGGTGCGTACCCGGGGGGTCCACTTGCATCGAAAGCCCCTTGAGGCACCCTCAACATATGCATTCTCACTCAACCGCCGTAAGCCTATATAAAATTGATTCGTAAGTACCCCGGATTCCTATCTGTCTTTGCGTGTTTTTTAACACCTATCTCCGTTTATTCCGTACACAACGCGTCGAGTATTAAATTCGAGAACAAACACGACAAAAAGTGACACTATCTATTCGCTCCTCCAATAGCTACGTAACTTCCAAAACTGGTGTGCAACCCTCGTACAGAGCGGTTTGCTTTCTACCTACGATCCTTAAAATCTATCTCATTTCCGGTGTTTCTGTTCGATATAATTGTCCTTTGCAAAACCTATCGAGAGTTTACGTTTACGTTTAAAGCTAGAAGGATCGAAAAATCTCGATAATTTTAATACTTCGTGAAATAGATTTGGATAGAAACGTTATTTTGCGTGAAGCGAAATATTAATGTAATGTTCTTTTTGAAAAAGTAACATACCTCTTCTTTGGTGCCTTCTTGAAAATCTATTGAAGTCCCTGACGAGTGATGCGTAGCAAATTTGAAGACGGGCCCAGTGCCGTGCACTGCGCCCCCCGGGTCCAATCTAAATCAATGGGCTTGTGGGTAATCGCATAATAATTACTGGGACTCCCTCTACCGCCCATCTGTCGCTAGCTAAGGGGTGTTCAACCCCCTGGAAGTGGTAATAGGCACTACTACGGCAACACAGGCGATGAAAGTGTCCCAGCAGGTCCTATTGTCATTGGGCATAGTAAGAAATGTCGTGTAGTGTCATTCGTCAGTTGTCACCTCCTTTCACGTTCGCACATCCCGTTTACGCGTGTAAAAGGGATCGAAAATATACTGTAAAATCTCGAACGTACTATAAAATGCAACGTTTACCATATTATTAACGGTAAATGGAATTAATTCGTTTGGACAGTATGCGTTTGAGCAATTGAATTTGTAGCTCTCGTCGGCGGAAATATTGCTCATTGTTTTCGAGATTACGAACTGTCCTTTCCATTCGAATGGACGTTGAAAGTAGAATTGAAAATCTGAAATTGACTTTGAATTTTACAGTTTATAAAGTAAGTATCGTTGATTCATTCGTATCGCCATTAATCGTTCATGCATTTGAATAAAAAAATATATTCGTTTAAAAACAAAGCTACTCAATTGTAACAAATTGATGACCATTGAAACCAGTGATGGAATTCGATTCTGGTGTTAATGAGACAATTGAAATAAGCGATTAACACGATGACTGTCGATTTTCCGTCTCTAAAGATATCCACATTTGTTTAAACTATAGTGTCAAATGTAGAGATAATCTATAATTCAGTGGTGTGTTGTTTTATTAGTGAAAAGTTTGAAGCGTCGGTCACCAGTGGCCATCATGGCAGTCAACGTGTTAAAACTTTAGGAGCGTAGTACTCGACTTAAGAATAAAAAAATAAATTTATAAGATACGAACACTTTTTGTTTTTTCATTTGGATAAAAAAATTGCTTTGTCTTGTTGCTTTCGACTGGAACCGTCGGCTGCGCGAGTCGACGGATCTTTCACGTTGTATAAGCGTAAACAATGGCGAAGATAATTTCAATTATCCGGGGAAACATCGTTCCAGTTATACGGGGATCACTGTATTTTCAAGTTTATCACACAAAACGGCATAAATCTTATGAATCAGAAATCTACCGATAATCTGTCTGTAAAAAATACTAATACTGTTCTACTAATTTTGGGAATTATGGGATTTTCTTATAGAATCATCTAAACAGTTTAACGGGAAACTATTAAATAAAACCTGATAAATTACATGCTTAATACAACGTATAATAATTTCAATGTTCGTGAATAAAAGAACAAGAACTTAGTAGACATTTTTGCGAAACTCTATCCTAAACAAAAAGTGTTTCTCAGAAAGAAAAATTGTATAACCTTTACTTATCCTTAAGAAGCGTAAACCACGCTCCAAAAGTTTCACCGCCTGTTTCCGTTACACCCTGTATAATAACCGAAGGTAGCCATAGATAGTTGTCCAGAACAAGCCAAAGTGACGTTTCCACCCACACGTTTGCTCGATCTAACTCCTCCGCGTAGAGTAATTCTAATCAGTTCGCTGAAAATTTAAAAAAAACATGTTATTAAATTGTTTCAGGCGCGCAAATGATAACCACAGTTCTGATCAGTCTATGTATCGCATTCTCTAATGGTTTTCGTGGCCCGCATCATCCACGAAGCGCCATTTCTCATCACCATTATGCTCCGCAGAAAAACGTTAAAATAACACAGGATGCAAATCTTCTGCAGGATGCTACGTTAGTTATCTTTCAACTTGTAATTTCGCGATCGTATTCAACTCTAAGTATTCTACATCTTGTATTATTATATAAATATTTAATACCTGAGATGAAATTGCAACGATCAACGTCATATTTACATCGCAATTTTATTTAAATGATAACTTATAAAATATAGTATAGTACAGTTACTGTTCTCCAAAAATAGTAATACGATTTAAGTCCAATTGTCTTTAGTCGAAATATAAAATTATATAACACAAGTTATTTTGAGAATCCTATAAAAATAAGAAATATAAGTATATAATTTCAGCCATTTGAAAGAAGATATGGGATCCATGGCAGATCAACTGGACTTCACAAACATGACTGAACAGGAAATAGAATTCCACTACTTCAAGTATGTTCGAGCATTTAACGAAATTCTTATCTCCTAATGCCACAGAAATACTTTTCGTGTTGTTGGAAACGTATAAATCAAGTTTCTATTTGCGACATTAATTCCATGTATGTATGCAAATTTTCGATAAATCTATCGTCCAACATCCAAAACCAGCACTGAAAGGATTAATTTATTATCCACCGTTACCATTAACAATTACATTAATCACGGTACTATAATTACTGTGTTACTCGCAGAGTTCACGATATTGATAATAATGCCAAATTGGACGGATTGGAGATTTTACATGCTATTCAGCATACGTTCCATGAAAATCGACTCGCCGACGCTGAACGTGAAAGTATAATCGAGGAGGCGGAACACGCGAAACACGAAGATGATCTGCCTTGGATTGTTGGTATGTAGATTTATCGTTTTTAATTTAAATTCGACGCTATTTCGATAACTAGAACAGACCAAGCGTTTAGTTTTCGGTTACTCTCGTTAACATACAATGTACCAGAATTGAACGACGGAAATATACCGATCTGCTTTACAATAGCAAACGAAAATTCAATTGGTCCTCGAGATCCCTTTCCTGATTGTCACGACGTGCAAAAGTACCTACATTTTTACGGTATCGTTATATACTTTCATATTTGAGAGAAGCAACGAAAGACAGAGCGATGAAACATCGCTATATCGACTGACCAGTTTAAACATTCAAACGTAATTATCTCCCAAATGATGTATTATTTAAAAATAATGTATTAAGTAGAATTTATTTTCTTTAAAGGAAGATGCCTTATGATGATCACACGGTCGAATTAATGTCAACTGATGCCATAAGCACAGTCTGGAAGTATTTTACTGACCAATTGATTAGACATTAACCCTTTACACTATAAGCAATTAGACTATACAGGGTTGTTTGGCCAACCCTGGGAAAAATTTTAAAGGGAGATTCTAGAGGCCAAAATAAGACGGAAATCAAGAATACCAATTTGTTGATGGAGGCTTCGTTAAGAAGTTATTAATGTTTGAAGTTCCGTCCATACTGAATTTTTTTCTCGAATATGCGTAGGATTTCGGGGGTATATCTATTGATCAAAAATGCTTATAATCTACCCCTGCAACTAAAAATATTTTTTCCAAAACGATTTGAAATTTTTTTTCTCGCCGAAAAATTTAGGCACCTATCCGAATTTTTTTCTCGAAAATGCATAGGAATTCGGGGGTATGTCTATTCGCAAAAAATGCTTATAATCGAATCCCGCAACTAAAAATATTTTTTCCAGAACGATTTGGAAAGTTTTAATTTAATTTTTTAATAACTTTTTAACGAAGCCTCAATCAAGAATTGATATTCTTGATTTTCGTCTTATTTTGGCCTCTAGAATCTCCCATTAAAATGTTTCCCAGGGGTAGCTATCACCCTGTATCTCAATTATAGTTCCATTTAAAAAAGAGTTAGTAGTAAGTTCTACTTGAAATATTTTTTGGAATAGCGAATAATTTGGGATACAATTGCGTCCAAAGGTTTAAATGGGACACCCAGTGTTAGGGACAGCCCTTCAGTGGCCTTGAACTGCTATTTGAATTTGCGTACTCTATAATAGAAACAAGGAGAAAATTATTATACTAATTAAATAAATTGAACGAACAAACTTTCGTGTATATAAAATCACGTTCTATTTTAGTTGGAATATAGTTGGTTACTAGTCACATAAACATGGATAACAATGTACTGTCTTATCATTGATAAAATCAACCTTTTATCGGTGGAAATGTTATTACGAAAATTTTAATTTCATTTAGCAATTAATAACATTTACATTTTATTACTTTTTATTATAAAATTGCCAACGAAAATCAGTTACACCATAACTGATATAAATAACAATATTTAACACTATTTCAACTAAAAGACACCTTTTAAAATTTTTAATTCTATTTAAACTTTCGGTCGAAATAAGTATGCATAAAACTACGACAGAAATAGTGATAATCGTAACCATGTCATGTTAATTAAATTCAAATTGTACAAATGTGAAACAATAATGATTATTATTTGCTGTTATCAAGATCTCATAGACAAAGTATTGAAGGAGGATGATCTAGATAACGATGGATATCTTGGATACATCGAATACGTACTCGGAAGGCAAAGAGATCATACTGCTCAAGCTAAGAGGGATACTAATCTGAGAATCGGAAAATAAAATTCAAATCCGATATAAGTTTCTCATCAACAAAGTGCATTAAGAGAAACAAAAAAGGAGCCTACGCAACAAAAATTTACATCTACGGAAAATGTGTATGAAAAAAGATATACTTTCCTTTCGATCGATTTCTTTATAAAAAAACTGTTTTCTTCTACCAAAATATATTACAATATATCAACCCTTCTAACTAAACATTTTCTTTCCAACTCAACCTTTCCTTATACTACTTGGACTTGCATCGTCTCGACGTTAGCGTAACCATTTAAATTCTAATCGAAAAATTACAACGTATTTGCAATAAAACTGTTTTACTTAAAAGTCTCGTGCAAGTTTGCCAATTTTCTTCATAGCTATTTTTATACATTGCTTTAATAAACAACGAATAAAAAGTTCAAATTAAAGGATATAAAATCATACAAATTAAATGCATAGTGTTAAAACAGAAATACATTCATTTAAAAATCAGTCTGAAAATATATTAAAAAAGTATTAATTTAATTTTAATCTAAGAGGTCTGCCAGCAGGGTCTGTGGAAAGGAGAAGGTTAAGAAACACTTGTGTAAATGTATACGATATGTTAAAAATGTGTATTTAAATAATTTGTTAATATACACACTTAACATTAATTATCATATTAGAATAGTAAATGATTCCGGAAATTTTAGGTTCTAATATTTAATTTTTCATCGATTTTCTTACAAAATCTTTAAAAATAAAATTTACAATTACTCCAATGCATCTAATGGATTGTCTGTTACAACAAGGCATTTTTCCCATAGATCCTTAACTATTTGTATCTGTTAAAGAAACGTAATTATATTAAATGCTGTTGAACCAACTCTTGGCATATTCATTTAACTCACCTTATTATCTTCACCTTCAATTGGCAAGTCTTCTACGCGTACAAACTCAGGATATTGCAATATCATTTGTTTAATTGCAGGCACAAATATTTCACCAACTTCTAAAAATTGTGGCTCGTAGTCGCGATATTCTTTAGTATTTTCACTAGAATAATATACCCTAAACGTGTTATTCTCGTTGACTAATCTGTAAATAATAAGTAATAAACTTTAAAGGATTACAGATTCTTCTAAATGTCACCCACGGCCGATCGACATGAAATTTGGAAAGGGAATGGATGATAAATATAAAATTTTCGTTTCGAACCAAACCAAATACAAAATGGCCGAACCTAACCTACTATCTAGCTAAAATTTTATACTCCGCATCCATTCCCAAATTGGCCGCGGATTCCGTTCGGAAGAACGATCAAACATAACCATTATAAGTCATACCTTATGCAATGAGATCTTACTAATCGTATTCTCGTGTCAGGTTCTATTTCTACGCGATTCTCAACAATTCCATTTGCAGTCATTTGTTCGCCATCTTGAACAATGGAACATTGTTGTTCCCTTTCTGACAGAACAGGTGGTAAAAAATCATGAATATGATTCTTGGCCATCATGTCAGCAGCTTTATCTATATCAATGTAGTCTACTAATTTCGTAAGAAAGGTTTTAACTGTTTCCTTGAATTCTTCTTTGGTCTTACTCTGATTCTCAGAATGTACAAAACCACTGTGTCTTAAGTAATCGAGAGGCAGACCTTTCCGAAATTCACTGTTACGATCCATGGCAGTTTTTAATGTCTCTGGAAGTAACTTTTCCAAGAAGTCGCCCCAACTATTTTTTTGATAAACGCTCAAAGTAATGTGAAGACTATGCGTATCGATAGTTTCACCCTGATGTATCGTTCCTCGTGGAAAATATAACAGGTCTCCTGCATTTACAATGGTATCTAATATAGGTTCTCCAATCTCAGAGTCCGCAAAATTTCCCGAAGAATACCTCGGCAAATATTCGTTTTCATTTTGTGGTTTGTACAGCCGCCATCTCTTTCTACCCTCAACTTGTAATATAAATGCTTCAATGTCGTCATAATGAGGTGCAAAACCTTGACTATTAGGAGGTGTTAAATAAGAATTTGCACCAACAAAGCAACCAAAAAATTCCTGAAGTGTGGCTGGAAGCAGGAAATAGATTTCATAGTTTTCATTAACTAGGAGTATATGAAATGTATAAATTAATTCATTTAACTCGAAATTAAAAATACCTACCATTTAATGAA